>NC_052630.1:3437812-3743750 GCF_016161935.1 Mauremys reevesii
GGGGCGGTCTATGGTGAGTGGCGGCACATCCGGGTCTTCCATGGCAATTCAGAGGTGGGTCCCTCAGTCCTTCTTGGAGTGAAGGACCAGCCGCCAAAGACTGAAGCGGCAGCGGTAGAGCTGCAGATCGCGATCAGGCTTTTTTTTTTCTTCTTCTTCTTTTTGCTGCTTGGGGCAGCAAAAACCCTGGAGCCAGCCCTGCCTCTGGGACTTAGAGAGCCATTTCCACCCACATTAAAGCCCACGTGGAAAGGGTTCATCTCCAGACTGTGTTCACCTTTAAATGCAGGGGAGTCAGCCTCTCTGGGGAAGGGGCATTTATTCCTGAGGCAGTTGCCATTTCAGTTCGGTTGCAGAACGTTGGCATTTCAGTTCAGTTGCAGAACGTTGGGCACCTTTTCTTTTCTTTTTGCTGCTTGGGGAGACAAAAACCCTGGAGCTGGCCCTGTCTGGCACTCTTCATATGAGGACAGGAAAGGAAAGGTATTAATTCCAGTTCTCTTCACCACATTCTACCTTCAGGAGCTACTTTAATTCTTTATGCGGTTACAACAGAAGTAACCGTTATGCAATGTTGCTCAGTGCTGTTAAACAGCTGCTGCCTTTCTCCTCAAAGGTGTCTGCATTTTGGTGATGGATTTAGTGATCTCATTATATAGTTGATATCTGTTTAGGTTTATAAGTGCTTTCACATCCCATGATAGACAGATATAAAATATGTATGTAATTATACATACAGAATAATATACTCCATAAGTAGCAACATTCCTCAAATGGTTATTGGACAAATATTTATGAAACTTACTCAGTACATCTGTTAATTTCTCTTACAAACTGTAACATCCAAGTGTATAATTAGCTGTTAATTCTCATTAATCATAGCCTCTGTGATAGTAAAGTATGGTGTAAATCCACCCTTTCTTCAGAGACATTGTGCATAAAGAGACAGTTATTACTGTGGTCCTTTTCTTTTCACCACCACAAGGAAAGTTTGGGATCACATTGGGTAGTATTGAACATTTATCAGAGTGATTAAAATTAGGGCTGTTGATTAATTGCAGTTAACTCATGTGATTAACTCAAATTAATCGTGATTTTAATCACACGGTTAAACAATAGAATACCAATTGGTATTCTATTAAATATTTTGGATATTTTTCTACATTTTCATATATCTTGTATTCTGTGATTTCAATTACAACAAAGTGTATATTTTTATTACAAATATTTACACTGTAAAAATGATAAAATAGTATTTTTCAGTTTCACCTCATACAAGTACTGTAGTGCAATCTTTGTTGTGAAAGTGCAACTTACAAATGTAGCATTTTTTTGTTACATAACTTCACTCAAACAAAACAATGTAAAACTTCAGCGCCTACAAATCCACTCAGTCCTGCTTCTTGTTCAGCCAATCGCTAAAAGAAACAAGTTTGTTTGCATTTACAGGAGATAATGCTGCCCTCTTTTTATATACAGTGTCAACAGAAAGTGAGAACAGGCATTTGCATGACACTTTTGTAGCCAGCATTACAAGGTATTTATGTGCCAGATATGCTGAACATTCGTATGCCCCTTCATGCTTCGGCCACCATTCCAGAGGACATGCTTCCATGCTAATGATGCTCATTTTTTTAAAAAAGAAGTGTTAATTAAATTTGTGACTGAACTCCTTGAGGAGATAATTGTATGTACCCTGCTCTATTTTACCTGCATTCTGCGATATGTTTCATGTTATAGCAGTCTGAGATGATGATCCAGCACATCTTGTTAATTTTAAGAACACTTTCACTGCAGGTTGAACAAAAAGCAAAGAAGGTACCAATGTGAGATTTCTATAGATAGCTACAGCACTAGACCCAAGGTTTAAGAATCTGAAGTGCCTTCCAAAATCTGAGAGGGATGAGGTATGGAGCATGCTTTCAGATGTCTTAAAAGATCAACACTCTGATGTGGAAACTACAGAATCCAACCAACCAAAAAAGAAAATTAACCTTCTGCTGGTGGCATCTGACTCAGATAATGAACATGCGCATGCATGGGTCCACACTGCTTTAGATTGTTATTGAGCAGAACCTGTCATCAGCATGGACGTATGTTCCCTGGAAGAGTGGTTGAAGCATGAAGGGACATATGAATCTTTAGCGAATCTGGCATGTAAATATCTTCCGACACTGGCTCCAATAGTCCCATGAGAATGCCTGTTGCCACCTGAAATTGAGATTGTAAACAAGAAACAGGCAGCATTATCTCCTGTAAATGTAAACAAACTTGCTTGTCTGAGCGATTGGCTGAGCAAGAAGTAGGACTGAGTGAACTTGCAGGCTCTAAAATTGTACATTGGTTTATTTTTAATGCAGGTTTTTGTACATAATTCTACATTTGTAAGTTAAACTTTCATGATAGAAATTGCACTACAGTACTTGTATTAGGTGAACTGAAATACTATTTCTTCTGTTTTTTACAGAGCAAATACTTGTCAAAATATAAAGTGGGCATTGTACACTTTGTATTTTGTGTTGTAATTGAAATCAATATATTTGAAAATGTAGAAAACATACAAAAATATTTAAGTAAATGATATTCTATTGTTAACAATGCAATTAATTGTGATTATTTTTTAAATTGCTTGACAGATCTAATTAAAATATTTGTAAGTGGCTCTTCTACTTCACCCTAGGGAATATCAGTGTAGAACTAGATTTGAAATATTGTATTGATCTGATAAGATCTGCTCTTTCAAGAAGTCTGTATCCTGGAAATAGGATGTAAATCTCTTAACGAGTGAAATAGTTCCTAAAACAAGAAGCAGGCTGTGCTAGTGAATCTATACAGGGATGACAGGGCTCGCTCTGGTGAGCTGATTAAAGATTTATGCTTATGGAGTACAGCAGCCTTTTTTGTGGGGGAAGGGGGGAGGGAAGCGACTACTCTTGTGTATGAAACATGCCTTTGTCCTCACCAATGCAAATTATAAATTCCTATTATCATATTATTTCATTTCCATTTTATACTGCAATGTTGGGTCACCTGTGCATTTCTGATAACACAAAACATTACTCACTTGTCTCATAGCACCTTTTGGTATTCCATTGTGTCCATTAGCACAGTCATCTACCCTCTGTCTGCTGATGTAGTGGTGATAGCTCTACTGTCCCTTAATAGGTCTTGCATCCCACTCATCCATTAAGCAGTCACATTCTGTCCGAACCTGAAATAGACTTTTTTCTGTGTGTTCCCTCGGTCTTGTTCTCATCAAATGCAAATGCCATTATCTCCTCTGGATTCCCATTCACAAGTAACACATTTGCAGGGTAAAAAGTGCCATCCCAGGTGGCTGGATCTGGGAAAGCTGAGGACAAATGCTCTTTTCTCCTCTTCTATTATGCTACCTTTCCTGACCCTCAGCCAAACTTCAGTGAGGTCTAAGGAATTTTCAAGAGGAGGGACCACACTGAGTCACTTCCAGGTGTACAGTACTTGGCCTACACTCTGAACTGCTCTCCTTTTGATTGTAAGCTCTTCAGGTCAGAGATTATCTCTTACCTGGTACAGTGCCTTGCACAATGGGGCCTTTATCTTGGTTGGGGTCTTTAGGCATTATTTTAATGCCAATAAATAATAGTACACTCCTCCTTTTCTAGCCTTAATTGGGGATGATTTCCTATTGACTATGGAACCTTCCACGCGTGTGGCCTGCGCTGGTATGGGAGCAAAGCCAAATAGTGAAATTGTTGAACTCACCCATGACCGTGTATAGTCTAAGGGGGACAAAGCCACTGCCCCAACAGCTGACTTGGGTACTTGGAGACACAATGCTCAAGAGTCTCTACCCGAGCGCAAAAAGGAAAGACCTCACTTTCTTAGTCATGCCCTAGTTCCAGATGGGTTGGATCAGGATTGCATGGTATGATGACAGGTATTACTGGTATAGGCAAGAATTGAGACTCAAACAAATGAGGCAGTCAGAGATCTCTTGGTTTTCAGCAGGCTGCCTCTTATAGGGCCTTAGTCTTTCTCAGTAGACCAGCTCAATCAGGTGAGGAATAAACCCAGGGAGATGAGGATTTTGTTTTACCCATTGCTTCCCCTCAAAGCTGAGCTAGATCCCCGATATGTTAAAATGCTTAACACTGGGGTGTCTTTCATATCAGGGGTATGACACAATCTTCCCTGGCCAATGCTTACTTCAGGTCCATGAAAATGGTATTGCATTAGCACGTGGATTATTTTTGCATGGTTTCCCATCAGAGAACAGCTGGGGTACATGCTCTTTTGAAGTCAAAGTAGCACTGACATGGGGACCCATTTTGCCAGCCCGTCTCCCTGGTCTCAGGTGCATCTCCTTTCAGGATGCCTTTCCTCCTATTTCAGCTTCCTGGACTAGACATGCAAGGATACTGCAGCACGACTGTCCTACATTGGCATTTCTCATTCTACTTTCAGACATCTACCAAGCATGCTCGCTAAACCAAAACCTTCCTTGGCTGGATTCACTGGGCAACAGTAGCCACATCTCCTCTTGTCTGGCTCTCCTTAAACCTTAGATGGGGCCAAACGACCCCTTCTTCCTCCCGCACTGCTTCTCTCCCTTTCTCTGTACACCTAATAATAAAAGTAAAGGAGCTGTTACACAGCACCTTCTACACTGTGGCAAAACAGCCTTCACTACCGCGGGATCGAGTTTAGTTTGTGGGAATATTTCTGTCAAAACCCAGGATCCTAATAATGCAACCACTCCAGCAGCTTCCTGAATTCTGCCACAGGACAGAAAAGAGTGAAATAGTGGAAGGACGTCTTGGTTTGGTTCAGAAATGAGTCTTCTGGCAGCTGTAAATAAGTCTTTTCCCTAGACACCTTGATGGGCTTTGTAAGTCTGGTAATGAGTGAGCACAAAAGCCTTGGAGATAATCCTCTTTATCTTTTTTAGGAGCACCAAGAACCCTCCAGTTTTTAATTATTTTGTTTTCCAGCTCATCAAGCATACTGGTCAGGTCTTTATTATCCTTATTTGGGCTGGAAATGAGGTCACGATGTCCTGAAACAGTATCCTCTGACTTTGCCATTCAGAATTCTGCCGCCTCCACTCTAGGTGTAAAGACAGCACCATTTCAGAAGGCATGCTTATTTCCTGTTGGGTGTTTTGTGCGCCAGTTCTAAGGTCCTGGAAGATAACACACTAATTTCTTGCATTTCAGTTTTCATCTGTGGTATCTCTGTTCTTACTCTCGACTTGCAATCATTTCTGCTGTGATGCTTTCACTGTGCTTCTCTACCTTGCCTTGTAATTAGTAATTATTGCTTTTATGACTGCTTAAAAATAAAGCTTTCCAGCTACTAATTTTCCTATATGACACTTTCTATGCAAATATGTTCAAGTAGAACCACAATACACCTCCCAGTTCACCATTATCAGCAGCATATCAGAATCTGAAACTGGACTAAATGGATCCAGAAATACTCCGGCACCTCTGAACTTAAGTGCAAGGAATTCCTAGGCTTCCTGAATTGCTGATGACGGTTGTCCATAGCAAATTTTAAATGTCATATCCAGATGATGTGGTGTGAAAACCATACCACTTGAAATAAAGCAGCTGTATTGGATACACAAATTGTCAGTGTGATACAGTTAGTGGTATCACTCCATTCAGACATTTTTAAAACCAGAAGGGACTGTTCTGATGGTCTAATCTGACCTACCGCGTAACACAGGCCGTAGAATTTCAACCAATGACTCTTGAATCAAACTCATAACTTCTGGCTGTGCTTGAGCACCTCTTGATTTAAAGACTTCAACTGATGAAGAAAAATTCCTTTCCTAAGGAAGTTGTTGGAATGGTTAATTGTCCTCTTTATTAAAAATAATAATCACATCTTATCAAGTCTTTTGCCCTTGTGGATACTTGAGCCACATCTTAACCTTCTCTTGGCTAAACTAAACAGATTTTGCTGCTTTAGTGTCTCTCTCAGTCTGTCTCTCTAAGGCAGGATTTCTGGAAGAAGGATGTTGATGGTTATGCCCAGTTGTACTTCATGAGTCTCCGTAGTCGAGGGAGCAGTAACAAGCAAGTATTTAAATTGTTGGCCCAGTTTCTGATATCAGAAAATAGATTTGCTGGAGGAAGGGAAGGGACCAGCAAGGGAACTAGAATCCAGCCTTCATCTTCTCAGGATGGATATGTTAAGTATGTTTCCTTCTCCCCTGGCTTCATGATTCAAATTAACAGGCAACTAATGGAAAAATTAATCAAAACTATTTCAGCCATCTCCTTCACAGAAAGGCAGGTGAACATTAAACTACCTTAAACATTAAATTTTTATGATCAAATTGAGATGCCGTAGAAATACATGTAATTAAAGTTTTAGAAGAGCATATCACTTCGATTTATATGGGAAGCTTGACTGACCATGGACTCTGAAGAGTTGGGGGTGTAAAGAGGAAAAGAACTTTAACTTGGCAGCCTTAATCTGTGCAAATGGGTTTCCTTTCATATACAGCTTTACAAATGCAGTTCACCATTCATGAAATAATTGTGCTGGAAAATGGGACCAAAGTAACTGATTAAAGAGGTTTTTTTTGAGACGTAGCACTAAACAGTCCTGGGGTGATGGGAACAGAGAGCCATTGTGAATAACCTACCAGAAAGGACTTTCCTGGAAATGACAGCAGATCACTAGGTTTGCACCCAAAATGAAATCTGAATTTTTTAACCCACTCCCAGGTCTCTTCCTCACTCTCACAGCTCCCAGCAAGCTTGGCTGTTTATATTGCACTAGAACCAAAGGACCACAATCAGGACCTTGTACCAGGTGTAACACAGGTATGCACAGGTGTAACAAAAAGATGGTCCTTTACACCCAAGAGCTTAAAACCTAAGTAAATCTGCTTGTCTGAAATGGCAGATATTTGGAACTCATTTGTACGAACTCTCATTCATGTGAGTGCGCTTACTCAACAGGGCTTTATGTGGCTCAGTAAAGGTAGTGCAACCTAGCTCTTAACTTTTAGGAGACTGGGTTTTTCTGGTGCGGCTGAGAGGATCCCATGATTTTAAGCAACCTCTAAGCAAGGACAAAAATGCCTCTTGCTGTGTGGCGTGTGTGTGGTTTTCGTTTAAAAAAAACAACAACAAGAGCTTTCTGTGGAAATGAGACACTCTGCACTTGAGTTAGTCATTCACTTTTTCTGGGCACTACAGCAACATTGTTTATACCCATTTTCCAGAAGGTTAGAATGTACATCTGCAAGTCTTTCTGCTATGAAATATTCATACAATAAATAGCAATGTTTCCGCCCCTTATGGAACTGATTTTTTTTCTCTTTGTGGAGGGCTGCTGAAGGATAACTAACTAACTGTATTTATATCTCTGGATATGTCTACATGAAAGTGTAAGCCCAGGGTTCAAAGTCAGGCTCAAGCCTAACCCAAGCTTCTGTCTACACACAAATTGCACTAACCCAGCTCCAACAAGGATGGAGGATCTGAGCCTGAGTCAAGCTGGGACTCAGGGTTCAATCCTTTTGCTTTGCAATGTAGACACAGCACGACTAGACTCATGCTCTGGGAGTCTGTTGAAAGTATCCCACAATTTTATGGACTAACTTTCTTTGTCCTCTGGACAGTCACGTTTTTCCACACTGCACCATGAACAAGGCCTAGAGCGGCCACATTTTGGGAGGCCGCTAGGAAGTCTGGGGTAGGAGTGGTTTGGACTTGGGCCCGCACAATGCAGTGAAGCTCCTGGTTAGGACCCAGGGGTCAACAATTCCTAACCTGTGGTTACAAACGAGTATAGATGCTCAAGCCCTAGGTTAGCAGACCATGGGTCTGCTAACTTGAGTTTTATTAACCCCGGGCTTACACTGCAGTGTAGACATAACTGTGTGTTTGTGAGAGAGAGAGAGAGAGAGAGAGAAAATAATCATGAGTAAGACTCTCCCCCTAAATACTGAGGGTATGTTAATCAGAGGTGGGTTTTTGTGGAATAGCTTAATTGTTCAGCCTCAGGCATGCAAAGCAAACAAACAGTTTATTCTGAGTTTACATTATGCAATAAGCATTACACTGAGTTATGGAGATGCATTTAGCTTTTGACTACAGTTGTATGGTACAATATAATTTGGTTTTCTGTAGTGTTTTTCATATATGAAGGGACCAGATCTCATGCTTCAGGCCTTAAACTACCTCTACCTAGTGGAGGTTAGGAAGAAAACCTGCCCCTAGGAAAGTTATCCCCAAACTGCCTACTGCATGGTTTTTTGTACTGGCTTCTGTCAGAGAGAGGTTGCTGGATTACTGTTTGATCAAGAACGGCAATTTTGGGTTCTCAGTTACACACGCCCAGGTACAGTTATTGAATAATGATCAATTTGCAAGCACATCTGACTCAACAGGTATCTAGCAAATTAGGTGCATGCACACAAATCACATGCCCATCTGTAGGTGCACGTGCAAAGTGTGCATACAGTTATACACACAAATGCAAGATAGTTTTATCTAGACCTTTTTGACCACTAGAAAATCAGAATGAGACCAGCAACACATTTCACGTTGTTATCACTTAAATGCTGTCCTGTTTTTTTGTTTTGTTTTTTGTCATTCTAAAGTGGTTTGATGGGCAAACTCTACACTGGCTGAGAAGGGGGTAAGTACAGTTTGAGAGCACTTTTAGCCCTACTTGTTCCAATAGGAGGGGGTGTCAGGCTCAAGGAAGAGTTAAAAAGGAGTTCAGTTTAGAGCAGGAGACCTAGGAAAGAGGGGATCTTGAGTTCCTCCTCTGTGGAGCAGGCCTGACAGGAACCTGGTGGAGGGGGAACCATGGGAAAAGTACAGGAGTGGAGTTAGCTCCTGTAATGGGTATTCCTGTGGGTTGGCGTTTGGCAGAAGGGCGGAGCACTGAGGAGAATTTAAGATGGAATCAAAGTTCTAGCCTGAGATGGGTGGAAGTTGCTTAATTTGTATTTTTGCCTGGTGGTTGGATTTTGCTGAGGGACTCTGAGCAGAATCTAGGGTGACCAGATGTCCCTATTATATAGGGACAGTCCCGATATTTGGGGCTTTGTGTTATATAGGCGTCTATTACCCCCACACCCCCATCCCAATTTTTTTCATACTTGCTGTCTGGTCACCGTAGCAGAATCCCTGTGAGCCACTGTCCTGGAAGAAGAAACTTGAGGGGAAGAGGGGGGGAAAGACACAGTGGTATCTGCCATTATTTTGTTGGATGTTGATGTTGATACCCTGAAAGGGGTCAAACTATCGTGTGATCTGGCCAGAGGGCCACCTCACCACAGTACCAGACCGCTGAAGTCCTGAGGAGGAGAGCAAGGTTGGGTTGCTACAATGCCATGTCACACCACAAGGGGGCTCTCCAAGGAGGTGTCGGAGGTGTGAAGACGGAATCCATGTTGTATGTGAAATGTCACAGCTAGGATACATATAACCACCCATAAGAAAATATCTAGTAGCAGGATTAACAAACCCCATATTATGAATACATGTAGACAGTATTTACACCGTATACATTCTTATTTTTCTCAGGAATGAGATGCATGAGATGGTTAGAAAACCATTGCCACCGTCTTTATCGAGTGAAAGAAAAGTTAGGGGTCTCTGAGGTAAGTGCTGTGGCTTGTATGTGTATGTGCAGGGCCTAGGACAGTAGGTCCTTAATCCTGATCAGAGCTACAATACAAAGTGTTAATTTAATAATAAGTAGAAAGATAAAGACGTTCTTTGGAAATACAGTATTCATTTGACCATTAGGTGCCACTATTTTCCAATATTTCAAACAGCAGATGCAGTGTCTTGCTTCATTTTGTTCATTACCACTTCCTCATTTTTCTGGGGTGCAAGAGTGTTCTCATCACAGCAGAGTGGTTTTGTGGATAGAGATAATGCCAATAAAATGAACTCCATCTTTTCTCCGTATCTTTGAGGAGAAAAACACTTACAGAACTTAAGGTAAAATATTTTTCTAACCAGACACACACGGCATTGTTTACCTTGAGTAAACCATGGATAAATGCTTCCTTGTGCTTTTATGTACATTGGGACTTCACAAGACATTTACCACTAAGAGCCTTCCACTTAATTCTGTCATGGGTTAATTTGCTCAAAACCTCATGAACCAAATAATTTGTATTAAAAATAATACAACTGCCAATTTATTCTAATCAGTTTTGATCTCTTTATGCAGGTATTCCACGATAATTCAATCATTGGTTCTAGAAGGTTATGATTTAATTTGAAAGGAAGGCTACATTTTTGAACTCAAAGAGCACAAGGAAATTGGAAGAGTAACTAAAGATTGTCACCACTCCAAAAAAAAAAAAACCAACAAAAAAACCACCTTTTAATTCAGACTCCTTATTCTGCCACTGACCTGTTCTGTGACCTTGGGCAAGTTACTTCACTTCTCTGTGGCTCTGTTTCCCCTCCCGCCTTTCATCTGCCTTGTCTGTTTAATCTGTAAGGTCTTTGCAGCAGGGACTCTCCTGCAAATTTGACACCATCAGCTCGGGATTAAACAAAGACTGTGAATGTCTTGCCAACTACGAAACCAGTTTCTCCTCTCTTGGTTTTCACACCTCAGCTGCTAGAACAGGGCCTCATCCTCCCTGATTGAACTAACCTCGTTATCTCTAGCCTGCTTCTTGCTTGCTTATATATACCTGCCCCTGGAAATTTCCACTACATGCATCCGACGAAGTGGGTATTCACCCACGAAAGCTCATGCTCCAAAATGTCGGTTAGTCTATAAGGTGCCACAAGACTCTTTGCTGCTTTCTCCTGCTTGTGTGTGTGTATATAGGGCCTAGCGCATGGGGTTTCCAGTTTGTTGCTACTGTAACTTATAATAAATAGGTACCACCCTGGGCCGTGCAAGCTGTGATGTGCACCCTTAGTTCCACCCAAGAGATGCATTCTAAAAAAGACTTGATCACGGTAATGAGGTGCTGTAGCAGCAGTGCAATACATGTACATAGCTCATTGTCTCCAAGAAACTTTTCCAGGTCACAGTTGGAATAAAAATCTTAAGAGTACCATGGAATCCAAAAAACCCCTGAGACATAGAAAGAAGCAGTTTGTTTGCAACGGACATATCCGTCCCTTCTTCAAGGGCTTGGCTCCTCCTGGCCAGTGCCCCAGGCTGGAGGGTCTTGGGCTTTCCAGGGTGCCAGCCCAGCCGGAGGCAGTGGGGGAAGGAAGGAGCTTGCTGCCCAGGCTGTTGGTGAACTGAGGGCTCTGACCAGAGGCTGGTTGTCCACACAGAACTGGGAGCACACCATGTCCCACTGGTGGCGATATGGAGGAGCAGTGGGTGTGAAGGGGCAAAGCAGGGAGAGGATAGTGAGAGGGGGAGCACATAAAGGGCTGATGACACCATCACCTCAGGAGTGCCTGCACTCACCAACCACCACAGCACGCACCGTCCAGAATGGGACAGGGGCCTTGCTGGCCAAGAGCTGGCATGCAGCGAGGGCTGTGCTGAGTGACCAGCATGGGGAGCAGCCGGCCCCATGCACTGTATCTTCACCCTGCCATCATAGAATATCAGGGTTGGAAGGGACCTCAGGAGGTATCTAGTCCAACCCTCTGCTCAAAGCAGGACCAATCCCCAGACAGATTTTTACCCCAGTTCCCTGCATGGCCCCCTCAAGGACTGAGCTCATGACCCTGGATTTAGCAGGCCAATGCTCAAGCCACTGAGCTATCCTTGCCCCCTTGCACCGCCACCCCCATCATTGGCCACTGGACCCCCCCACACACACATGCTGTTGGTGAGCGGGTGGCTGGTGAGCTGGGATCTGGCCAGCAGCAGGACCCACCCGTACTGATGGGGAGGAGATAGAGAAAATATGGGACAATTTGTTCGTTTTGAAGAAAAAGTTGGGACACTTGCAAGAGGGCTTAAAAATGGGACATCTGGTCACCCTAACAATAAAATGGTCACATTGTGACATTCCATAGTCATCGTCAGGTGAAGACTTTATTAGGCAGAATAGAACCACCTATGATAATCTCTTCACCATATTTTCTGATGGTCAATGCTACATATGTCCCCTCTTATGATTTAGAGCCAAACTGTCTCCACATGAGCTGTTTCTACATTGACATTCGACTTAGAATAAAAAAGTGGGTAAATAACTAGTCAGTTTTCTCACATAAGCTGCTGCTGAGCAGACATCTGCTCATGCTTTTGTGTCCTTGTTTGGTTTTTGATCAGTGTTATTGGGAAGGCTTTGGGTTTCTGCTCTGAAATGTATGGACAAAACCCTTCTTTTTTATATCTATTAATTGAGAGGGAATAGTTTGTGCCTTCTGGAAGCTGAGTCTCTATCCCACTTATACTCCAACCAGTTTTCAACCTTCTCTCTTACAACTATAATACATGCTTGGCTGTTTCACCAAAGAGCTGCTGTAGCTTCTCAGATTACATCCACATCGTAATCACACAATTGAGAATTATGATTTACATGCAAGTGGCAGTAGCATTAAATTCTTCTGCAGCATTTACAAGATTTGTAGCAAATTCACATCTCTGTTCCAGGGAATTAACTAGATTAGCACTAATTAAAGAATATATTTTAGGTTTTAAGAAACACATTCGCAGGGGAAGGGGGAGTCCTAGCTTTGTCAGTGCTTAATAAGGTTTTGTTAGTTGCTGGAGTCAGCAAATGGAAAATCTCATCTTTCTGCATCGTACCTTGCTGGGAAGAAAATTGTAAACATAAGTACTGAGAGAGCCTTGAGGGAAAGACATTATACATTCCTTTTTAATATCTACGTCTAAAGGACACTGCGCCCTGTGGTGACCCTCTCCCCTGCTGACTGAGTACATTTGCTGGAGGTCACTTATTTATTCCTGTATTTGTTTACTTTGAAGCCCACCTATCTTCTTGAATCATGCACAAGCACTCATGGGCCCAGGAACCCGCTTCAATTAGTTCAGAAAGCAGCCAGAGTTCAATGCTTTAATCAACTTCAAACTGCTGAAGTGTGGCACTCAGAGCCTGGTTCAGAGAGTCAGGGGTCCAGCACGTGTGATAACATTATTGTTCTTGCAGCAATTTACACTCAGTAAGAAGCAAACAAAGGATAAACTAACCACAGACTCCAGTGGGAAGCTGTCGGACCCCATCCCAATGTTTCTCTCTTCTTAATACCTTCAAGATAATTAAACCTGACAGAGCTGAGGCATATAGATCTAATTTCTGCTGGGAGGGCTTTTCTGTTCCTCTCAACTTTTTCAGAGCCGAGGCTGGATTCTGCCGTTCTTACTGTGGTGTAACTTACTCTGTGTGTAGTCCCTGCTCATGGAGTAAGGTGCTATTCAATGTGTGTAAGAGTGGCAGACTGCTGTATTGTTGCGCTCACGCCAATCTCTCTCGTATATAACTGGCTTATCCTATGATTTCTTTTCCAGTAGTGGGCCATATGCTTGGCATTCATAAACACATTTATTTATTGAGGAAAAACTGAATCCTTCTGCCCTTTACTTTTGCTTTATGTCAATATTATTGGTTACATGAGAAGGGAGATTAGGTTTACACATGATTCCTAGTGTGCCCTTAATTCTGCAGTGCGGTTCAAGAAAAGACCATATGAAAATATCCATGAATTTATGAATCACAACAGCTCTAGCCTCTCTGCTGTTCTAGTATCAAGCCCCTTCTATCAAAGATAAGTCAGTGATACTGTTTAACCACATTGACTCAGAAGAGAAACCACAGCTCCACATTCTTGTGTTAAGACACCCACACAGCCATCTATGAATTTCTGAGCTTTGAAATTCAACACCACAAAGATACTATTACTTTTTATGGATTTTCCACACAATCAAGACATTCATGTTCATTTTTTTTGGCAGGAATCTAGGTGGGTTTTTTCTATCCTTCTCTGCAAGTTCCACATTTAAAGTGAAGGACTGCAGCTATTTTGTAAAGGAGAATCCCTTTTTTTAGCGGTCGCCTTTGTTTTGTGGATTGCTTTTGGGTGTCTTTAAGAAAGTGGACATACCTGAAAGATTGGGGGAGAGGTGTGCATGAATAATGACCTGAAGGGTCATCTCAGGACCCATCTATGCAACCAGCAAGACTTTTAGTTGGTGTAAATTCCATGATTGGCCCACTGACGTCAATAGACCTATGATAACTTATATTAGCTGAGGTTCGAGCTCTAAACCTTCAACTGAATTTGTAACGAGTTACTGGTGTGGTTGATTATAAATGTGCTGGGTGTGTCCACAAAGTGCATTTAGAATCATCATACATGGTGGTCTTTGCTACCACTCTGGCTGGTAACAGGGCTTTGTCCCTGCAAATAGCATAGGTGGCTAGAGCTGTGTGGGAATCAGAATTTGTTTAGTTGAGAATTAAAAAATTTCAGAATATTGGAATGAAACCAAAGAATTTTGAAATTTCACGTTAAATGCTTACTTTAAACAAATGTTTTGGATCAATTGCAATGTTTCATTTCAATTTTTAAGTTTTTATTTTTTAGAATGTAAAATAAAATTTTGAAACCAAGTTGTTTCAAACCAAAAAAAAGGAATGTTCCATTCTGAAACTACTGATGATTTCAAAATGCTTTGTGTTGTGTTTTTTGGGGGTGTGTGTGTATGTGTGTTTTTTGTTTTTAAATTGTCAAAATGGACACATTCCAGTGGGAAAGTGTCAATTCATATGAAACATTTTCCGATGGAAAAATGTTCCATCTCAAACTTTTCCTCTAGCTCTAATGGTTTCTTACATTAGATCAGCATGCCATTTCTGTGCAGTAAATGGTATCCTCCTAACCAAGCCTGTGAGGCTTGGTCTGTGTTCCTTCTTCCCAGCTCTCTGACCACTGTGGTCTCCCAAAGGTCATTGTCCCACATGCTTCTAGTGTTGCTATATGCACATCCTCCATACGCTCTGTGCTTTGCTGAGGCACCATGGAGTAGCTGTCCAAATTTCCCAAAGGCGCACTAATTCAGAAATAGCTATGTTGCAAAGGACCCAGTTATAACACCTGTGCATTTGTATCTCTAGTGTAAACAGGGCCTACAGGAACATAAATGTTAACAGAGGCCTGGCCGAGAGCAGGTTCCAAGTTCAGGTGTTAGGACCAGGAGGGGAATTCCAGGAGTCATTTTCCTATGGAATATGCATGTCGTGGTGTAGACGGGTTCTGTGACACTACCCAGATCTAGCTGAAGAGTGCCCACAGAAGCATTGCTCCAAAACATGGAGATAGTTGGAGCACATGATACAGTAGAACATCAGAGTTACAAACACCTTGGGAATGGAGGTTGTTCGTAACTCTGAACAAAACACTATGGTTGTTCTTTCAAAAGTTTACAACTGAACATTGACTTAATACAGCTTTCACACTTTGCTATGCGGAAGAAAAATGCTGCTTTTAACCATCTTAATTTAAATGAAACAAGCACAGAAACAGCTTCCTTACCTTGTCAAATCTTTTTAAAGCTTTCCCTTTATTTGTTAGCAGTTTGCGTTTAACGCAGTACTGTACTCTATTTGCTGCTGCCTGATTGCATACTCCCGGTTCCAAATGAAGTGTGTGTTTGACCAGTCAGTTCATAACTGTGAGGTTCTACTGTAGTTTAGAAATACTCTGCACCATTGAAAAACCGGAACAAAGATACCTGGATAGTATTTGTATGTTTATGTAGCACATGGCCATCTTAGGCCTCATCCAAAGCCCACTGAAGTCAATGGGAGTCTTTCCATTGACTGCAATGGGCTTTGTATCCAGGGGAGGCTCCAGGCCCCAGCACGCCAAGCACGTGCTTGGGGCGGCACGCTGCGGGGGGCGCTCTGCTGGGAGGGCGGCAGGCGGCTCCGGTGGACCTCCCGCAGGCGTCCTTGCGGAGGGTCCGCTGGTCCCGCGGCTTCGGTGGAGCATCCGCAGGCACGCCTGCGGGAGGTCCACCGGAGCCGCGGGACCGGCGACCGGCAGAGCGCCCCCCGCGGCGTGCTGCCGTGCTTGGGGCGGCAAAATGGCTAGAGCCGCCCCTGTTTGTATCAGGCCCATTATGTATTGTGTGGTTATCCATTGCTTTAGATTTATTAAGGCTGTTATTGTACAGTAAATGCCAGTTGATAGTTAATCCTGAGCTATGTTTTAACAATGTAATTTATATATCTATTATATAGCTGTTAAATTGCAATGAATAATGGCTACATTTGTAAATTGGTATTTAACATACAGCAGTAAATGCCTTTATGAAATCTAAATTTAACCCTTGTTTGTTCCTCTGAGCTTATGCTCCAGAGACTGTGCCATGTATGTGAGGCAAGAGAAGATGTGGCTGTAGTGGCAGGATCAGAGTTGGGTATTTTGAGCTTAGTATCTCTCCAGATGGACAGGGAAGAGCATGCTGCTTCCACGGAGCTCAGAGACTTTGTTGGAGGAGGAATGGAGCATCTCATGCTGCTGTCTAGCTCAGTGTTTCTCAAACTGGGGTTGCCGCTAGTGTAGGGAAAGCCCCTGGCGGGCCGGGCCGGTTTGTTTACCTGCCGCGTCCGCAGGTCCGGCTGATCGTGGCTCCCAGTGGCTGCGGTTCACTGCTCCAGGCCAATGGGAGCTCCTGGAAGCAGCGTGGGCTGAGGGACTTACTTGCCGCTGCTTCCAGCAGCTCCCATTGGCCTGCAACGGCAAACCGCAGCCAGTGGGAGCTGCGATTGGCTGGACCTGCGGACAGGGCAGGTAAATAAACTGGCCCGGCCCACCAGGGGCTTTCCCAATGCAAGCAGCGACCCCTGTTTTTAGAAACCCTGGTCTAGTTGAACCCCAGCCAAAAACAGGTTCATTTCCCACCCCAGGCTGAAATCAATTAAATCTGGTGAACCTTCAGGGCAGGCTGCAAACCCCATCTCTTCTCTCTGGCGATTGGGGAGGGGAGAAGGGGAGGGCAGAGGGGGTGTACCCCTTTATGCCGTTGTTTATTGCTGAGCTATGGTGAGTCAGGGAGTGGTCGGGGAGGCTGTTGACTCGTATAACTGTATGTCTGAAACAGGATATCCAGGGTACCCAGCCGGAGCTGTGGCTGGGGGCTCTTATTGGCTGCAATATCTCAAAATAAATAACCACCAAATCAGTGCTGGCAGGATTTGGATGGAACTTGTGTCCTGCCTGTTTTGGGGAGTGAATACAAGGCAAGGGGGCTTTATATAGAAACAAGGAAGCAAGAGCTTGAATCCGATAAGGTTCTTTGTGCCCTTGACTCCTTGAGCTGGCAGGCAAGAGGGAGCCCAGCACTTGGCAGGCCCAGGCCCTAAAAGGGACTCGAGTGAACCCTGGAAGCTAGCATGTCATCACTGCTGTCTTCTGGCTTGTCCGTATTTAGCTCACACAAAGCCACTGAATAGCCTAGTGGGTGCTGTAGAAAATGAACCAATATATTTCAAAGGCCAGGAATTTTCCTATGACTTGGGTGGACAGTAGATATGGTGCTTACGTGCAGCCAGGTTATGGGCAGAAGAACAGCATGTGGATCAGCTGAGTTGAAATAGCTGACTACCCAGCTGACACAGGGTAGCTGGCCCCTGAGGGGATCAGGCAACCAACTTACCTATGACAGGCTCCGAGGATGAACCAGCCTGTTACTGGCCTAAGTAGCTGGGCAGCAGTTCATTAAGTAAGGAGCATCTGGACCTAATACAGGCTTATGAGGGGTCAGTCAGGAAGCCGTAGAGCAGAGGAAACTCTGCAGGAGAGGGACTCCACAGGGGAGCTGGTTAGGAAGCCGCTCCCAGTGGTGTCGCCTGGAGAGCAGGGGCTCACAGAGAAGTGTCCAGAGAAAGAATCCTCCCAGGCAAGGGACCAGAGCAGCCCAGGTACTAAACTGGGTCAAACCTCCTGGGGGTCACTAGGGACTGGCTCAGCAGAGAACGGCGTGCAGTCATGGGAAGAGTGGCATCTGGCTAAATGCCCAGCAGCGGCCTGAGTTCCAGGCAGGGAATTCAGCCTGAGGTTGCTTCATAATGTCCTTGTCTGTTAAATAAATGAGACCCTCTGAAGAGGGCACACAAGTCCAAGAAGACCTTTATAGGATTAGTTTATACCCTGGGTGAGGGGAAACTGAAGCAGGGGCTTATCTGCAGGGGACCTATGCAAGCTGTGCCTGAATGCATGCCAGGTCTAGACATCCACACAGGGAGCAACATGCAGATATAAAGCCAGATGAATGAAGGGGCTAATGTGCATTATTGTTTTTGGGCTGGAGATGGCACTGCAGTTCCTTTTCTCTGAACCACACCAAGACGGATGTCATGAGTGTTTGTCGTGGTCCAAAGGGCAGCAGAAAGGTCTGACCAAATTTAACTAAACAGAAGGGCACAAAAGGGATTTTGAACAAACGGTGAGTGGCTTATTTGCCCTGCCCACCCCTTCTCAGTTATGGAGAGCAAATAACTGGCAAGTAATGGATGTGGGGCAGATGTGGAGGGGAATCAAAGGTTCAGAGGCCAAGACTGTGAGCCTCGTCTGGAAAAGAACATGAATCCCGGATTATCTGTATAAATATGCTGTGCATACATTTGACACGTGACTCCAGAACAGGCCTAGCATCTGTGACACTGCTCATTGGCACATACTTCCGTATCTGGGGCCAGATCTTGGCGGGTACCTGAGTTGTACAGACCACAAAACAGAGGTGTTTGCAAAGGTGGTTTGAAGCTCCGCCTTACAGTCCACTGATCCTGCTCTCTGTAAGGGTCTCTTCCCCCCGCAATGTATTTGACAAGCCTGGGATTTGCGCCAACTCATGCTGGGCAAGACTGATGAAAAGGCAGCTGATGATGAGCATAGCAGAAGGTCATGCCAGCGCTGCTGCCTTTTCTCCAGCTATGCCCCTGTTCCTCTGCTATGCTGGCAGCTGGAAGGTGCATGGCATAAGTGCCCCTGTGCCTGCCAGAAGGATCAGGATGAGCTCCTTGCGATGGCTAAGTCCAGATTGCCCCAGTCTAACTTTAGGCACCCAAGTTGGACGACGTTCACACACATTTTAAAAAACGTAACTGTATCTAGTTGCCTTTATTTAAGCAAAGGTCACGGAAAAACCCAGTTGGTAGCCGAAGGAATGAATGCTATCTTTGGAAAGCTAAGCGGGGAAAAATATGTGGTGCAGTAGGCGAGGAGAGATCACCGCTCCTGGCTTGCTATTGCACTGCTGAATAACCCACTCTGGGAGTCGGTGCAGATCTGAGACGGTGAGTGGCCTGTTGCAGAAGGCAGGATCTTCCAGAATTCTTTAGCCTTCTCATAGTCATGCCCTGGCTCTCTGGCTTTCTTAGTGCAGTCTTGTGCCCAGTTTGCCCTGCACCTTGAGGCCACTGCCTAACCCAGCGTATTTATTTGGAGAATATCACTGGAGGCAAATAAGATTCTCCTCTGAATCAGACATGCCTCCGACTCAGTGTACAGAGCACTGTATTCCTGTAACACATGTGCGAGGCCAGTTTTCCATTAACAAGCCCTCTGCAGCTTACTGTGGTTGCATACAGTGCGGTCAAAGTATATGGACTGAGCTGATGGAAGTTTAGTTTAGATTGAAGCGCAAGTGATGTAAAGCATATGGATTGTTCTTACTATTACAAGATGGTAAATCTTCCAATTGTTAATTTTTTTACTATAAAAGAGCTGAATATGAAACAACTATTATATATAAAAGGCTTATTTCTCATACCCATGCAAGAATTGCAAGTATATTAATACTCAGAACAAACAGCTGGGCAGGACATCACTTTAGAAAGCGTAACATCAAAGTCATGTGCATCACTTAGCATAAAACCTAGGAACAAAACCACGGTAACTCAATTATCCAGT
This sequence comes from Mauremys reevesii, assembly GCF_016161935.1. NCBI lineage: Eukaryota > Metazoa > Chordata > Testudines > Geoemydidae > Mauremys > Mauremys reevesii. The sequence continues at coordinate 3,457,651 of NC_052630.1, forward strand.
CGCAGGATACAAGAAGCTCCCATTGGCTTTGATAGGAGCTACCCATATCATTGGGTTGCAGGTATGAGTAATAAAAATAATAGTGCCTGTATCTTGTATAGCATTTTTCATGAGTAGCTCTCAAAGCACTTTACAAAAGATCAGATATTATCCTCATTTCATGATGGGGAAACTGAGGCATAGAGAGAAGTGACTTGCCTAAGGTCACAGAGCAGGTCAGTGGCAAAGATCCCAGATCTCCTGAGTGCTAATCTAGTGCTCTACCCACTAGACCACACAGCCTTGGGTGGTGGAAACCTACCCTATATTATATAGAAGGAGAGAAGTGAGCCGTAAAGCTGCCATGACCAACAGTATCCATGGAAACAGTAAGTAGTCAGCATCACTGTAGGTAAAAAATAAATGCTTTTTAAACACAGGGCATTGGACTACTTCATCTTGAATGACTTAATGTCACCCCGTGTGCTCCATCCATGGACTTCTCAGTGACCGCTGTCAGATTTGCTTAAAAAAATATGCAGGGAAAAAATCTTTGCCCTTTCCTGTTGCTCTGCAAAGGGACTGTAAAAATGTTTTAACCAGCTGCCCAGGTATTCCTCTAGTGTTGGGGGGATCACCAGTGGTGAGGAGCTGGTGTAATGGCTCTACACAACACTCCCCTCAGCTCCGGACATCAGGTGCAAGGGCTGAAAAAAGGCAGTGTGGCCAGGATGCTAGTGTGAGCTGACAATTCCCCATTGCTGGAATGGCCTGTTAGAGCAGCCGTGAGGCTGCCCCAAGTTGCACCAACCAGCTTCAGTGTGACCTCAGAGGCACAGAAATGTAAAGGTGGTATGAAGGTATCTGTGCCATCCTCTGCAGTCCTATGCTGGAGCACCCCGCCCCCCCGACCCACCAGCCCAGAGAATCCAGCTCTTGGGCAGAGGCTGAGCTGTTTTCTTTTTGCCAATACAGCCCTGAAAAACCCATTTCTCTTTATGGTTATGTATAAACAAACCAAAAACCCCTCTTTTTGACTGATAACATCAAGTATTGCTGACTTCAAGTTATATTAGAAATCTCACTGCAGGGCTAGGTTAGTCTGAATTATACCTTCTGTTCGGAAAGGAACGACCTGAGAGCATTTCCCTAGCATACGAATAAAGCTGCCTTTGCTAGCCCGACGTTTTCCGCGTACTCTTTAGGCAATAAGATCTTCGTGGGGGTCAATACTCTCTGTGCAGTAAACTCCTATCTGCCAAAACCTGTTTTCTAGGCCTCTTGCCCCTGGATTTTAGAATTGTTTGTGACAGAGCTTCAAGCTGCTGCTGGGGCAGGTAAAGAATTGCAACAACAGGCGTTGTCAGCGTTTGTGAGCTGGGGTTGGGATGCGGTTAGCTGTACCTGAGCCATGGATTTTGGAGTTGCTTGGATTGCCTGGTCTGGTTTGGCCTATGAAGCCTGAGTCATCCTGCCTGGAGCTGGGTGAGATATGAATCCCAAGTTCAGAATGTGGAGGGTTCGGTACTGGTGCTCCATCTTGATGGTGGTGTCCTCTCTGTGCACACAGTTCACTGGCAGAGACACAATTTGTGAGTGCCATTTAGAAGGCTCCTTCAGAAATGATGGTCCTATCCTCAGGCAGGCCTCTCGTCTTTCTCTAGGGAGTTCCCAGCTTCCCACTCCATCATTTCAGCATCCAAATGGCTCTTCACCTCCAGGGCTAGTAAGTGGGGCCCAGATCAACCAGAAGGATGGTTTTCCCCAAAGAAGGACCCCTTCTGAACACCCAGGAGAGGCTCTTCTTCCCAGACCTCCATGGAATAGACCGGGGTAGGCAACCTAAGGCACACGTGCCAAAGGCGGCACACGAGCTGATTTTCAGTGGCACTCACACTGCCCGGGTCCTGGCCACCGGTCCAGGGGGGCGCTGCATTTTAATTTAATTTTAAATGAAGCTTCTTAAACATTTTAAAAACCTTGTTTACTTTACATACAAGAATAGTTTAGTTATATATTATAGACTTATAGAAAGAGTCCATCTAAAAACATTAAAATGTATGACTGGCACGCGAAACCTTAAATTAGAGTGACTAAATGAAGACTCGGCACAGCACTTCTGAAAGGTTGCTGACCCCTGGAATAGACTATCCATTCTAGCTACTCTTGTCTTCCTCCCTCCATGGCGTCCTCAATCAGCTTCCCAGGTGCGACAACTTGCCCCCTGACACTACCCTGTCTGGGTGTCCTCTCAGCAAGGGGCCCATGCGCTGTCTGAATCTCCACCAGGGCAGCCTGTCCTTCCTCTCTCATACTCTTCACAACATGCCTTCTTTGGCGACCACTAGGATTCCCCCCGTGCACCTCCTCCACCAGAACACCCTGCCCCTGAGTTTCCCCTAACTTTTGGGGCTCCTCACAGACTTCCACAATCCTGGCAATGTGAGCTCTGTGGTCTCCCTGGCTAGGAGCATTTCTCAGTTTATTGTACACCTCTGACCAGGGCACTTCGGTGCAGCTGCAGTTGGAGAACGTGCTGGACCTGGCAAATATCTTCATCCAGAGCAGGGCAGCCCAGAGGAAGCCTGGGAATCCCATTGGGGAAATGTCAGGGAAAGAGGCGTGGGGGGAGGTGGGAGTGAGAGGATGGGTTGGGTGAGGCAATGAGATGAAGGAGAGACAGAGAATGGAGGGAAGGACAGACAAACCCTCTCCATGTTCAGAAAAGCCACTGAACTGAATCGCTGCACCTCCTGGAACTTGCCAGCACTGTTGTTTAATTGCTAGTTTTGTCAGTTGTGCAGCAACCCAGAGTAAATCTCCATGTGCTCAGGCTGCACTCAGCTCTGGAGACTAATGCTCATCCAGGCTTCCTAAGGATTGTTGTCTGCTGGTGTTGCTTATTTAGAATTGGTTTAGCTGCATAATGCAATGAAACCTCATTAAGAATGGGACCAACTCTCCCATAAAGGATAAATTCTGATGAGTGGGTCTTTGCTCTTCTCCCTGAGCAACCATAAGGGGGGTCTTGAATGAATTTCATTTAAGCAGCAACAAATACTGCTTAAGCAGCTATATGTTCTCCTTCTCCGAATGGCCATTTATCAGGACTTTGCTTTACTTCCTTATGTTTTACAGCAGAAAATTAACAAATGTTTTGCAGATACCATCTATCCAAGGTCTGCTGCAGTTGCAATTCACTCAGACTCGATGGCTATTTTCTTCATGCCTTTCTGATCCCAGGGACTTTTATCAGTGCCTGCGCATTTTTACAGTCACTGTTGGCATCCTTACAATATTATGACAATCATACTCCTCTATGATTGCTTCCAAACTGGAGGTGTCAGACCGAGAGACAACAAAGGACATGCCATACTTAGGGGAAAATCTAACCAGGGCACATGTCCATGTGTTGGAGACTTATGGCTCTTATGTCTTCTTTCCTGAGTACATCCCCTACTAGCACCACGTAAGAACAGTTTACCTGCTCACAAATGTTGAGGGTACCAGAGAGCTTGGCGGGATTGACAATGGGCTACAGAGACTCTCAGCAGCTGGTTCAAGTGAAGCCTGAGTTGGTAATGAGTAACTGCTTCCAACCTCTTGAGGTTGCTCAACAAACTGGTTTGCTGGTCTCACTCAACTTCGTAAGGAACAGGTGTTTCCATCAAATACTGTATTAGGGTGAAAGATCCTGGCCTTCTTGAAGTCAATGGCAAAACTCCCACTGACTTTAGTGGGGCCTGAATATACCCTTTGCCCTCACCACAGGCCCACTCCGCAAGGTGCTGAGTGCCTTCAAAACGGGAGTTGCGACTGCTCCGCATATTACAGGACAGAGCCCCTATATTTTGGACCCAATACTATGTTCCAGAAACTCTCCCATCAAAGCCAGTGAGTGGCTGTGTCATGCAGAGAATGAAATATTGGGTCTTTTACTGTGTTCCTGGCGTGCTATGCAACCCACCTAAGAGTCTACTGTTTGAGTCTACTACTGCTTCCGGCTGGTGGGCTTGGTCAGTTAGTCAAACTTTTTGGGCTCAGGAGCTATTTGTAAATGTTTATGGCCTGGCACAATCCAGGAAATAGTCTGAGGTGGAGGCCCTGGGGTGGTTTCAGTCAGATCCTGTCATGCCAGCTGGGCCACATCTGAGTGGTGCTGGGACCCCAGAGGTTGCAGTGCCTGGAGCCCAGCCAGCCATATGGGACAGGAGCTGCCATGCGACCCTTTGAAATAGTCTAGTGATTCAATTTTGGGTCCTAGGAAACCCTGATTTAGCCCAAGCCGTACAAGCTCATGCCTTTAGCTCAGTAGGTTCCAGGTTTCAAATCCCACCATTGATCTGAGAGGGGTTTACATTCAGACAGTTGTATTTTGTAGCGTTTAGCAGCTTTTCAATAAGCAACACAACTTTATTTTGTGACATACAAAATGGTGATAACACTGAGCCTCACTGTATATTTCTAGAAGTTATTATGGACCTCAACCGTGGATCTGCATTTGGGCCATGGGTCAAAACCAGACTCTTCCCCCTGCTTTTACTTTAAAAATCTCCACGAAGAAGACAGGCCCAGAACATAGAATCATAGACTATCAGGGCTGGAAGGGACCTCATTCTGGTACTACTTTCCACAATGCTATACAGTTACTCTTACGTCACCAGTGCTTTTATTCAAGGATCTCTAAGCAGTGTATACTCGTAACAGTGGCATTCAAAAGAGGGCCACAGCAAAGAGGGAGCGGTGCACGCTAAAATGGCTCTTTCAATGAGCACTGACAAAAATAATGATGATGGGGAATTTTAACTGTATTAGTGAAGGCGCAAGTGTATCTAGCACCATGAGGTAGCAAGTATGATTCGGATTAGCTGCCAGAAGGCTGGGATTTCATTTAAAATATCTGGTTTGGGGGAACATAACTCTGGGTAGCAGATGTGGATTATCCAGCTCAGAAGACAGGAGAAACACAAGAGCCGTTATGCCGAATGTGAGCTCCAGATGTGCCACTGTGGCCAAAACAGCTGCCTGATGTGATCCTGGGATGCATAAACAGGGGGATCTTGACTAGGATTCAGGGCCGCCCAGAGGATTCAGGGGGCCTGGGGTTGAGGGCTGGGTCTTTGGCGGCAATTCAGCAGTGGGTCCCTCTCAGAGAGAAGGACCCGCTGCCAAATTGCTGCCAAAGAATGAAGTGGCGGCGGTAGAGCTGCCGCCGATCGCGGCTTTTTTCTTTTCTTTTATTTTTTTTCCGCCACTTGCGGCGGTGCTTGTACTCACCGGGCGGCGCTCCGAGGCTTCGCCAGCACTTCAGTGGCGGATCCTTCACTCGCTCCGAGTCTTCCGCTGCATTGAAGGACCCGCCACTGAAGACCCGGAGCGAGTGAAAGACCCGCCGCTGAAGTGCCGCAGAAAACCCGGAGCGGCTGGCAGGGCCCCTGCAGGGCCTGGGGCAAATTGTCCCACTTGCCCCCCCCTCTGGGTGGCCCTGGTAGGATTAGAGGTTATTTTGCCTCTTTAGTAGGCCCTGGCGCGGCCGCTGCTGGAATCCTGTATCCAGTTCTGGTTCCCACAATTCAGGAAGCATGTGGATAAATTGGGGAGGGTTCAGAGAAGAGCCACGAGAAGGATTAGAAAACATGCGTTAGAGCGAGAGATTCAAGATAAATAGATTAAGCTCCTTAACAAAGAAAAGATTAAGGGGTGGCTTGGTTACCGTCTGAAAATATCCAAAATGAAGAACAAATACTTAATAATGGGATGACCTACTTCCACAGAGTCCCGAGACACAGCGTGCCCCTCAGAGGGTGACACTCTCTTATATGTGTTCTCTGTTGCTAGGCAGATTCTACTGCCACAAGGCACCAACTTTCCCACCTTTTCCTGGCTTTTGGCGCCAAACTTGAAAAAAGCGCACCAAAGAGCTGAAGGAGGAGTGCCAAGATGGAGGACAGGTTGTCCTTTTACCAATCCAAAATGGCAACTAGGTAACATAAGAATGGCCGTACTGGGTCAGACCAAAGGTCCATCCAGCCCAGTATCCTGTCTACCGACAGTGGCCAATGCCCAGAGGGAGTGAACCTAACAGGCAATGATCAAGTGATCTCTCCCCTGCCATCCATCACCACTCTTTTACAAACAGAGGCTAGGGACACCATTCCTTACCCATCCTGGCTAATAGCCATTAATGGACTTAACCTCCATGAATTTATCCAGTTCTCTTTTAAACCCTGTTATAGTCCTAGCCTTCACAACCTCCTCAGGCAAGGAGTTCCACTTGATAAATTGAACCTTTCCTACTCAATAGAGGAGGCAAACAAATGGGGTAGGAAGTGGGGGAGAAGGTAACAAAAATAAAGGTTGCCTGCACTGTTTAACCAACCAGGAAGCCCTGATCACAACTCACTACCTGTCTAGCCATTATGGAAATTTTCTGTAAGCATTACACCAGAGGGGTGTTTTGAGGAGGCACGCGAAGGAGGAAAAGGTGGCAGCTTTACAGATTTATTGAGATCAAACAGTGCCCAGTCCATGAACCTTCCCCCTAATTTAGAAACGTCCTAAACAGAACAATTTAATTGCATGCTTTCAGTCACTATTCCCAAGTTACCCTTGGTGTGAGGGAGAAATTGGATTTTCCCCAAGGATTCTGCATTCAGAAAGACCTGTCATGGAGTATCCGATACAAACAGAAGTAGTAAAACAGCAGCCACAGCATGTTTTAACAATAAATTGAGTACATTTAACAATTGCCATCTTATTAATTCTAAATGAAATGCTTGTTTCAAACACTTCATTTCAAGTGTTATCATGACACTTTCTGGATAACTTGAGTGTGTTATTTTTTCCCACTGTAAACTTGTAAGTGAACAGCTGGGCTGTGTCTGGAGATTTAGAACATGGCCATTTGCCTAATTATTAAAAAAAAAAAGAGAGAACATTGTGGTTTTTTTTCTAATAGAGTAACACTTTAAGGAGTTTCACAATTAGAATTGCTAATGTTCACATAGCGGAACAGCCAGGATACCATGGCATAGCCATTTGCCTTGGCACAACACGCTGAAGAATTATCAGGAATAAAAACAAATTCACTTTATTAAATTAGAACTGATGCCAGAGGCACTGGGAGTGTTAATAACCATGTAATTATGCAAAATATTTGGATTGTTATCAACAGAAAGCACTGCAAATATGCCAAGCATGAAAGCTAAAGGAAAACAGCCATAACCCAACCAAGGTACAGGGGTTAGCAGCATGTTAGCTCCCTTGTTTCCCTCCTGACAATGATGTTAACACTTTTGGTGATCAGTGAATGTGATTGGTGTTTAGGGATGCCTTATGTCGCACAGTGTGCCCTGTAGAAGAGAATGCAAAATCCAGGAATTAAGTCCTTAGTTCAGTGGTTCTCAACCAGGGGCACGTGTGCCCCTGAGGGTAAGCAGAGGTCTTCCAGAGCATACATCAAAATATCTAGATGAGTTGTTTAGTTCTACAACAGTCTACATAAAAAAAAGCACTAGCAAAGTCAGTACAAACTAAAATTTCATACAATGACTTGTTTATACTGCTCTATATTATACGCTGAAATGTAAGTAAAATTTTTATATTCCAGCTGATTTATTTTATAATTGCATGCTAGAAATGTGACCATAAGCCATTTTTCAGTGCTAGTGAGGCTGTGACACTTTTGTATTTGTCTGATTTTGTAAGCAGGTAGTTAAGTGAGGTGAAACTTGGGGGTGGGTGAGACAAATCAGACTCCTGAAACGGGCAAGGTAGTCTGGAAAGGTGGAGAGCCACTGCTCCAGTTGCTAAGGAGTATGGCTGAGCTGCTAGAGTGTAAGCCTCAGCGCTCTTATCAACTGACTAAGGCTCAGGGCTGCTGTCAATCAGCCAGCCACAATCAGTGCCCGCTGTCCCTCCTGGAGGAATAAGGCACTAGAGTAGCTGGGAAGCCCTGGCTAAGTGGACAGAGAAAATCAGATGTGACCCGGACGTCCATGAGACGCTGTGGTGCTAAACACATTTTCCCCTTTGTCTGACAGTGTCCTACTTCAGAGCTCTCATTGGCGACACTCAACATTTTTCAGGCTGAAATGTTGTCTTATTTTTGTCATCTCCCAGGTAAGGATAAACCTGAGTAGAGGCGAAGCATGTACAATGTTAAGGCCAGGGGTGAACAGTGATTAACCTTCACCACTCTCTGGCTTGACCCTTTTTAAAATCTGTGGTACTACCATACAGGATGAGACGGGGGAAAGGCGAATAAAGAGGAAGAAGATTGGGACGTTTCAGCCCAGCCAAATCGGACAAGGCTGAGCCCAGTGAAGGGGAAGGAACGTAATAGTATCTCCAGTTCTCTTTCCTGTTTTGTGTCGTGTATGTCAGTGGTAACGTGAAAAGCTTTGCAAGTAATAGACATTACTGCTCGATTTGTGTATTCTCTCTGTGACTTTAGGCAAGGGAATGTTATGGAACCATCTCAGGAGGCAATCTAACTTGAGACACCCCTCTGAGTCTTTCAAGAGTGGGTGGGGGTGGGGAGATGGTAATTTACCACAGCCACAAATTATTATTCCTCTCAGCCTTGTGCTGCAGCATCTACTCTGGCCAGTGAGTGGGGAGCCAAGTCTCCATCCTATTACTGCCCTTCCTGCTGTCCACCTGCTAAAAGGAGGAATTAAACAGACAAGTAGCCCTGCCTACCCCTGTGCACCTGCACCTATGGTCTGGGTAGTCTGCAAGGAAGGATTCTTACTCCCTCTCACTCCATTGCCTGGAGAGAGAGCCTCAGTCTCAATCTATCCTGCAGCTAGCCAGCTCCTGAAGCAGTAAAAGGAAAAACGGTGACAAAATGCCAGGCTTATGTCAAATCGACAGACCCTGGAAACTGGGACATGCCTGGTTCTTGGGGGAGATGTGGTGACCCTGTCCATTTGCTATATATCCAGGATAGCAAACCCCTGTTGGTAGCCCCGTTCCCTATTTTAGCCCAACTGCCAAGGTCTTGTGCTTCTTAGAAGCACATGGACAGGGATGGACTCTAATACTGACCTCTTCATTCCTTTGCTGATTTCACCCAAGGTGTCCTCCCCTTTGGATGCTGTTGCTTTGCTCACCTGTTAGGGTGAGGTGACCAAGCTGACGTTCACCAATCAGCAATTCTCTTTCTGTGGCACAGAAGGAAGAGGTGTGTTATGCCAGGCCTGCGGGCCAAGGTTTCCAAAAGCGTGACTAGTGAACCAGAGTGCAAAAACTGGACACCAATGCTTTTTTAATAACATGGCTGGCTTGTCCATTCATTCTGATTCTCATTTCTGTTGCCCTGGTTTACGCTGATTTAATTCCTTGACTTAAATGGAGTCACTCCTGATTCTTTATTTCTGTTTTAAGGATTCTCAGTGGAAATCAGACGTTTAGTCTCATTTTATCATGTATATTATTCTTTTGAGGAATTATGAAGATCCTTCATGTCATGTGGTCATTTTTAAAAGTCTTCCTCTGGCACATATGTCTTCTATATGTAAAAGTTATTTGGGTAGCAACTCCTTTTAAAGGGACAAACTATCTGCCATCAATAAACTGAGCATTTGTCTTGACGTGTGTGTGTGTGAACTGACCACAGCCCATGGTCCCAGGAAATATGCAATTTCCTTAACAGGCTTGAGAGATTAATGACATTTCATCAAAACTAACATGGTTCTGGAAGTCAAAACTCTCTTCCCTTGCCTCTCCCCCGATACTTTATATGCAATGCAATATGGGCAACAGAGTTTAATGAGACATCTCACAGCTATATAGAAAATATATTATTCTTCCATGTGATCAGTATTATGAGTAATTTTGACAGACTGTGTAGCTTGCCTTTTCTCTATGAATGGCACCCAGAGAAAACTACAACCTTTATGTGCAATCTTTTAAATATCCTAGGGGTCTTGTATGTTATGGGATTGTATATCCCCTCCTCTTACTGTTCTCAGCAAAGGGTTAGGATTCCCCCATAAACAAAGAGCGGAGTGATATTGACTGATGAGTAAAATAGCACCATCATGACATCTCACTGATCTGTTCCTTGTGCATCAAATCCTGGTCTGATTGAAATCAATGGGAGCTTTACTACTGACTTCAGTGGAACCCAGATTCAGCCCTGCTGCATTCCAAATAGCGTCTGCTTAGTCTGTTGAAAAACATTTGTATTATTGTTGGTCCCAAAGAGGCAGGCTAGTTGCTGACGTGTAAAAGCTGTATTCTAGCCTGTCTCCTACTTCACACCAACCAATTACCAGCTAATCCTGATTGCTGCTGGTGGTGATGCTGCACAAAGCTGAAAGAATACAGCTTAATTTCCAGCTACTGCATTAAACTGCGCTGGCTGTGCTGTAGGCAGCAAGACACAGGTTTTCTGTGACATTGTAAACCAGGCGAACTCAGCAAGGAAGGAGGTAGATGGAGAATAAATACGGAGCACTGAGATGCCATTTTGACAGTCACTCAGAGTGTTTATAAATTTCTTTCTCAAACCAAACAGTCCCACTTTGTAGCACTTCACGCAGGGCTTTGGAGCTGTAATGGTTTGACTGAAGTGTTCGCCATGTGACTGCCATTACAGCTAATAAGCCGAGTGCCAGCCACGTGATGTCTAACTCTGAAAATGTAAAAGTAAAGTAGCACCGGCCTTCACTGCTGCAGATGACAATTGTGTTCTTTAGTTTCAACCAGTTTGCCCGGTACTGAAGTCAGGCTTACTGGCCTGTAATTGCCAGGATCACCTCTGGAGCCCGTTTTAAAAATTGGTGTCACATTAGCTCTCCTCCAGTCATTTCATACAGAAGCTGATTTAAATGATAGGTTACAGTCTACAGTTAGTAGTCCTGCAATTTCACATCTGAGTTCCTTCAGAACTCTTGGGTGAATAACCATCTGGTGCTGGTGACTTTTTACTGTTTAGTTTTATCAATTTGTTCCAAAACTTCCTCTGACCCCTCAATCTGGGACAGTTCCTCAGATTTGTTGCCTAAAAAGAATGGCTCAGGTTTGGGAATCTTCCTCACATTCTCAACCGTGAAGACAGATGCAAAGAATTCATTTAGTTTCTCTGCAATGGCCTTATTGTCCTTGTGTAGACGAGTGGACTCACCCCTGCGGCACCTCCTGCTGGTGACTTCCAGGAATTAGCTCATTCCAGCTCCGGAGCACCCTCCGCAGGCCGGTGATCCACTTGTCTCTTAGCCCCTGTGTCCCTCCCAGGACCCGGTGCCCTGTTATCTGGGGCACTGCCCCCTGGCAGTAACCCCTCAGTCTTAGGGTCTCCCCTCCCCAGGGAACCCCCACCCACCTTGCCTCGGTGTACTGCTACTGCCAGTCATCATCTAGCCCCACGCCCTGGGGCAGGCTGCAGTATCAGCCACTCATCATAGGCAAGGTTGGGTTTGGACCTGCTGCCTTGGCCTACCTCTGGGCTGCCCCCTGCAACCCCTAGTACCCTTTGGCCTTCTGCTAGGCCACAGCCTGGGGCTTTCCAGGCAGGAGCTCCCCAGCTCCTCTGCCTGTCCCCAGCCCTGCTCCACTCAGGTACCCTGTGTCTAGCTCCCTGCAGCCAGGCCTGTCTCCCTCTACAGCCAGAGAGAGACTGCCTGGGCTTCTGGCTCACTGCCTCTTATAGGGGCCAGCTGGGCCTGATTGGGGCATGGCCCCAGCTGAGCCTGCTTTCCCCAATCAGCCCAGGCTTCTGGCCCCAGCCACAGCCCTCTCCTGGGCTGTTTCAAGCCCTTCAGGGCATGAGCAGGGGACCAGCCTGCTACACCGTGACTGCTCCTTTAGCATCTCGATTGTCCAGTGGCCTCACCGGTTGTTTAGCAGGCTTCCTGCTTCTGAGGTAATTCAAAATGTTTTTGCTATTACTTTTTGAGTCTTGAGTCTAGCTGTTCTTCAGACTCTTTTTGGGGCTTCCTAATTATATTGTTACACTTCATTTGCCAGAGTTTATGCTCCTTTCTATTTTCCTCACTAGGATTTAACTTCCACTTTTTAAAGGATGCCTTTTTGCCTCTCACTGCTTCTCTTACTGTGTTGTTTAGCCATGGTGGCTCTTTTTTGGTTCTCTTACTCTGCTTTTTAATTTGGGGTATACATTTAAGTGGAGCCTCTATTATGGTGTCTTTAAAAAGTTTCCACACAGCTTGCAGTGATTTTACTTTTGGTGCTGTACCTTTTTAATTTCTGTTTAACTAACCTCCTCATTTTTGTGTAGTTCCCTTTTCTAAAATTAAATGCTCCTGTGTTGGGCCGCTGTAGTATTTTTCCCCACCACAGGGATGTTAAATTTAATTATATTATAGTCTCTATTACCAAGTGGTCCAGCTATATTCACCTCTTGGACCTGATCCTGTGCTCCACTTAGGACTAAATCAAGAATTGCCTCTCCTCTTGCGGGTTCCTGTACCAGCTGCTCCAAGAAGCAAGCATTTAAGGTGTCAATTAACTTTCTCTTTGCATCCCATCCTGAGGTGACATGTGCCCAGTCAATATGGGGATAGTTGAGGTCCCCAATTATTACTGAGTTTTTAATTTTCATAGCCTCTCTAATCTCCCTGAGCATTTCACAGTCACTATCACCATCCTGGTCAGGTGGCTGGTAATATATCCATACTGTTATATTCTTATTATATGAGCACAGAATGACTATCCATACAGATTCCATGGTACAGTTTGGTTCATTTAAGATTTTTACTTCATTTGATTCTTTCACACATGGTGAATAATTATCAATAATTATATGGACGCTGATAAATTCATATATAAAGGGCTGTTTGAGATGACACGTCCCTCATTTTAGTCACAAATTTGGCTTTATGTAACACATGTATTGGGCAGCTCAATTTCATTATTGAAACTGTCGACTTCAGAACTGCTGAAGCAGAATAACAAGGTAGGTAGCGTAGCCTAGTGGAAAGAGCACTGTCTGGGGCATCGGAACACCAGGGCTCTGTAGGTCGCCTCCCTTTTCTTGTCTATTTATATTGTAAGCTCTTTCAGACTGAGACTGCCTATTGCTATCCATTTGTACAGCACTGAGCACCATGAGACACAACCTTGGCGTTTCTAGGCACCACTTTCATATAATATTTAAAAAAATTAATAATGTCCACACTATTTATGCCAGAGAAACTGACCCCATCAATTAAAAAACTATGTACAGTTGTGTTTTTATTTTATGGAGTACATTTGGGATGTGCGTGCCATCAGGTCAAGGGATTTGTGAGATAACTTTGAGAAACTTTTTTGGTGGGCAATGGATCCTTGCCTCAACAAATCAAGGTACTGAATGTATGTTGAATCATTACTAGAAATTGGGAGATGAGATTTCAAACCTGTTTCCTCAAGTGTCTATGGTTCTGCTCCTGCAATATTCAATTAATGTGTAATAGTACCATTTTTAGAAGAACTTATTTCCTTCATAGATTTTCCCTGGTATCAAACCAGCTCTCTTTGAGGCTTTGTAGAGACCACACTAATGGAGATGAAAAGATACTCCCTGACTTCAATGGTCACTGAATTGGGCCATAGCTTCTTAAACATTTTCTGTCTGCTTTGAGGACCATGTACTCCATTCCTACAAGGCTGGAAATATCCCAATGACTCTTGTGTTTTGACAGATCTAAAGTACTGATTTGTACATGGCTAAAAATGCCAGAAGAGTCTAGCATTAATGCCTCTTTGTAATTGCATCACATGATAACAGGATTCCATGCCTTGTGGTCTAGATCTTGAAAAATGACTAGGATTTTGTATGCTTCAGTTTGAGTGCTTAAGTTGAGGCCATTTAAGGAGTCTGGTTTTTTTTTTTAAAGAAGGTGCTGAGCTCTGAAAATCGGGACCTTTTAAGGCATCTCAAGTTAAGCATCCCAAAATCTGAGGCATCCAAAATCACTAGTTTCTTCTGAAAAATCTTGGCTTTTGTTTGAGCAGGTTAAGAAAGGGAGTGGTGTTTACCTCTATCTATAACATTGATTTATCTCCTTAGATTAATTTGTAGAGTAGTAGTCGTTTAAGGTATTGCTAGAGACATTAGTCCCCTCCCCGGCCCCGTCTTTCTCATTCTTTGGTTTATGGGTCTGCAAGGTAGAAGTAAAAGAACTAATTATTGTTTGGAAGAAGGTGCTTGGGAATAGCCTTATAAACCTAACTAATAATTATAATTAATGGAATAGGAGGGACACAATGGAAAAAGAATTGAACTCTTGAGTGCTGCATTCTTAACCAGGGACGTCCGATTTTTGTTTGTCAAAATAAAGGGACTTTCTAAGGGTGGGAATTATCTCCAAAGTTGCCTCAGTCTTTCTGATCCTCTGTGCTGTGACTGGGTCGTCAGCCATCTTGTCAGCCGTGAAGAAATCTAGTTGCGTTTGTTTATACTGCATGGACCAAGTGGAGAAAAAAATCTATTTGCAGCTCACGACAATATGGCAACTTGTTAACTCACAATGGCCTCTATGCTCTCAGAACATGCCACAAGAAGTTTGAGCTGATGGATATTCCGTTTTGAACAGCCACGCATAAGAAAATTACAGCCTGTGCCCCTCCCTCACTTTGGGTCAGCACAGTAGACACACACAAATTCAATTTGTGATGGATAATGCACATAAGCAGTGCTTGATTTTTACTGAGTATCATAAATGGCTTAAGTGCCAATGTATAATGCAGATGAGAGGCTGCCAAGTCGTGATGTCAATATTCTAGTGGGGAGAATAAAAGAAGAGGATAGAGTGACAACTGCGGACAGCAAATTCCTGAAAATAATCCCTCACAATGTGACTTTATACATTGTTAGACGAGAGAGTGAACAACTAATTGCAGCATTATTTTCTAGCACAGTGGCTCACGGTCTGTTCTCGGTTACATGTCTGCAACCCTACCAAACTAATTGGAATTGCACCTTTATGGCAGAAGGAGCTCGGATACCATGGTGATGAGTTACAGTCTAGGAACCTGGATAGATACACAGAGGACAGGGATTGGCTCAAATAAGTGCATTTTAAACCTTCTGGGGAGATTATCACCTGTGGCTCTTTTCCAGATCAGTCACTCAAACAATCTTTATCTAGCTGTTTTTATTGTTTGAAGAATTTCAATTTTGCTGAAAAATCCTGTTTTCTCGGAAGTCAGTGGAAGCTTTGCAATTATCAGTTGTGGTCTCATTTATTCTATCTCACTTATTACAAAAAAACCTAGACTGTATACAGCCCATCATTTGAAAACACCATAGCTGCTATATCAACCTGAAGAATATTTTTTTTAATGTAATGCCTTTAAGATGTGTAGGGTAGTAAGTGAATTTGAAAATTCAATTAATGGCACCTGGTTGCCAGGATTTGAAGTACAGATAAAAATGCTGTAGGTAAAGCTAACTAGCATGTGTGTATGGCTCACTGCTGGGAATGTCTGCTGAAGACCTGTTCCCCAGACACTGTCATTATAAAACACATATTTATTCATTCTCTTTCAAAATTACCTTTTTATATTTTTCTCCAGCTAACAGCTGAAACTCAAATAGGCTTAACAAAACTCTGCTTGTGTTGTGGTGTTTCCCTCCCTTCTTTGTGTATAACAGAGTGCCATTTGGAAGCGTCTATCTGGGAGTTTAAAATGACTGACTAAATTCACTGTTCTCTAATGGGCCACAGTTGCTACAGATTTTTTTTTCTGTTAATTCAAATGGATTGCACAAACAATCTCCAGCAGGTGAGATGCTGTGCCTCATATCTAGGTAGTCTGGCATTCTAAAAAAAAAACCAAATGATTTATGCCTCAAAAAAAGCATCCCCTAGAGCAGGGATCGGCAACCTTTGGCACACAGCGCACCAGGGTAAGCCCCCGGCGGGCCGGGCCAGTTTGTTTACCTGCCGCATCCGCAGGTTTGGCTGATCGCGGCTCCCACTGGCCGCAGTTTGCTGCTCCAGGCCAATGGGGGCTGCAGGAAGGGTGGCCAGCACATTCCTTGCCCCGTGCCGCTTCCCGCAGCCCCATTGGCCTGGAGCGGCGAACCACGGCCAGTGGGAGCCGCGATCAGCCGAACCTGCGGATGCGACAGGTAAACAAACTGGCCCGGCCCGCCAGGTGGCTTACCCTGGCGAGCCGCGTGCCAATGGTTGCTGATCCCTGCCCTAGAGCATCTGCCAAAATCTAGGGGAATAGAGTACTGATAGCCTGATCCAACTCCCATTTAAACCAATGGGAACTGGATTGGGCCTTCCTTAAGCAAAAGAAAAATAATAATTAAGAAGCAAAATGTTTCCTAAAGAAGGATGATACTCTTGGTGCATCTCCCAAGAAATTCATCAGGCTACAGAGAGAAAGGTATTTTCTTAATACATCACATAATTTGGATGTTCAACAGCTGCAGTTGTACCTGCAGTCACGGTAGTTTGTACATCCAGACTGACTGCAGGTACGACAGCAGCAGCTGGACACCCAAATTATGTACATGTATTTTTACATATGCAATTTCACAGTGTATGTTTGAATATCTGGACCATTGTTAATAACTTATGGAGTCCCACAGGGATGGATGGTGTTATACAGACATCTAAAAGACACAATCCTGAGGATCTTGCAATCCCTTGTCTTGCTGATTAAATATCATACACATTATGTACTGGTATATACTTACCCACTTGCAAGGATTTGCAGATTTAACTTACATAGATTAATTTAAAAGCAGTGCCTAAAAAACTGCTGCCTGAGAGCATGAATTTGTTTACACTTGCCTGTAGTCTCAGTTGTAGTATTAACATATCATTTGCATTGAAGCAGGAAAGTGCATTGAATTATAATGATCTTTAGCCACCACTTTAATCTGGAAACCTCCAGCACTGAGCTGCTTTGAGTTCATTTAGCCATATATTATATCAAAGCTCCTTTCAGTGCAAAGATACAGTGATGTTCGGCAACAAAATGAGACTATTGATACAATAGCGGCATGCATGAATATTTTTTAAAGTAGAATTGTAGACTTATAAAAGGATTATTAACCCCACAATCCATTATTAAAGGATAAGGTCATTGCTTGACAGGCTATCTCTGGCAGCTAAAACAGGGTGTTCTGATAGCACTCCCATAGTTAGAGAAGCTGACATTTTAATGTCATTAGATCATTCCTCCCATGCACACCTGGTTCCTCTACAGGCTATAAATCACCTCTGTCCTCGAGCTGCAGTTACCAGATTGAACAAGGGAGGCTAAGATTCCAATCAGAAATTGTATTCAGGATCTCAATTCAAAGGGGGCAGTAAATGTTGGGCAGTGCCTTTTATCCTTGGAAGGGACTTCAGGCTTGATTCAGGGTATATTGATTTTCTGCAAGTAATTACAATTTATGACATTTTCCTTTTGAAAGAAGCCAGAACTAATTGTCTCTGCCCTATCGGGCTCTGTTACTTCCTCTTCTTCCTTGCTTCTTTTTTTGACTCTTTGGAAATTTGAAATGGTCTACGTCTTTTGGGGAAGTAGAGAGATTATACTGCATAGGCATGTGGTGAGTAGCAGGGCTGTATCAGGCACCTGCATGAGTCTTGTGAAAGTACAGTTCCTGAAGGGCCAATATTGCAGAAGCACATGGCAGAGTTCTCTCTCTTTCTCTCTCTCTCTCTCACTCACACACAAACATTCCCCAAGGATAACAGGAACATACTGATCCCTCCTAAAAGATAAGGTCAGGATGACAGCATAATGAATATTTTCATCTATTTTGAAATTAATATTTTGATCAAACCAACATGTACAAGAAAATGGGTAATAACTAGCCATGTCAGGGGACCGTGACTAACTATATCAGAGGAGCAGTACGTAACTTGTTTGTATCAGGGTATAAAGAGGTATCTCTGAGAGCGCTTCTTGGTCCAGCTGAGGGGGGGAATGGAAAGTCCCGCCATTCACTGAGCTGTATCCATTGTCACGGGCCTACATGCCTTAGTATCCTCGTAGAGTCTGCCAGGGGCTATTACCGTGCTTTGTCGACAATAAACCTGGCCTGGTGCCTTTGTACCTTAACGGATCCTGTGATCATTGTGCGGTTCGCTTGAGGTCTGCTGTGTCGGCTGTCTGCACAGAGCTGGGGCAGCACACAGGGAGAACACGCACACTCAGCCAAACATCTAACCACAAACGGCAATAGTAAACCTGCACGATACCAGTGCACTGGTTAGCTTTGTTCTACAGCTGTTTCATTCTGCTGAATTTATTGTTTATGATTCTCAAAGCTGCCTTTTCTGGATGTTTTGCAGAATTATTCCTGATCAGCCTGCATTTCTCCCTCACAAACTGTGTACTGGTCCAGACTGTGAGGGCTAGCAGCAAACATAATTGGAGGGAAGTGGGCGTTTGACTTTACATAGTGATTTGCATGCCATGCAAGTTTATCGGAATGGGCTTTTACACCCTCAATTCTGCCAAGTACTTGGAGAAGCCCACTGTGAATAGTTCCATCGTCTGCATTGCATGGGTTCCTCAGAGCCTTCAAGGACTTGAAATTAGGCATGTGCTTAAGAACATTCGCAGGCACCTTATTTAACCTTGAGTGGGCCCTCCCTGCTCTGGCGGGACGTGAGTGTGCTCTCTGGAACAGGAACTGTAAGGACAGTGTCATCGGCAGCAAGTTTGTGGAATCCACGCTGTGCTTGGCTCCTCATAGGCTCGTTACACAATTTTTATGGTTTCCCAGCAGTGAGGCTTCCTAAATGAGCAAATAACACACTCGGCCGGAACGTCTCCAAACCTCTGCGCAAAGTGTGTGTGTGTGTGTGTGGGGAAACGGGCGACCTGCTGTTCAACTGCTTCGTACAGGCTTGGCTGCACTGATGTGATTTGCCACTCTCCGCACTTAGTGCCTGCAGCACTGTGGCACACTGTGGATTCTTAATACAGCTGGTTAGTAATCTGTGTGGGGTTTGGGCAGTGGGGGTTGTAGCAGCAGCTGCAAAGCTAATGTCGGTGTCCAGAAAAGAGCCAGCAGCCTCTCCCCAGGATGTGGTGCTATTTACCTAATGTACAAGTGCCAAATCCTATGATCAGAGTAGCGTTGGCGCTCTGTCTGACTCCAGGGTCTCTCCTCTGCAGAGTGGTAGCAGATGGCCGAGGCCATCAGGTCAGTTTCCTGGTGCAGGAGAAATCAGTGATGGGGAGTCTAGGTAAATTATAAGTGTAACTTGCTTTATTTACACCTGTGCACCAATCCGGAAATGAGATGGTCGACCTGCCTGCAGGACAATTCCTTCTCCCAGGAATCTAAGCCCATCATCAATGTCTGCTTTGCTGGGAACAACTCTGCCCCCAGAATTGATCCACTCAGAGGCCAAGGCAGAGATCAAACTCTCCTGCTGCTCCCCAAGCTCAATACTCTCCACAAATACTTTGCATACCCCTAAACTAACAAACACGTCATATCTCCCTATAAGTCGAAACTTGCATGCTGAGCCAAAGAACTTGAAAGACCATGTTCAAAAGGACTAGCTGGTGATGCCATAATATTATTTGGCTCTTCTGTAGCACCTTCCTTCTGGGGAACTCATAGACTCCTGGTTTAAGGCCAGAAGCGACCATCATGATCATCTCCTGCACATGGCGGGCCACAGAACCTCACCCCCCCCAGTCCGGTGAAAGGTCCATCACTTCTGGCTGCGTTAAGGAAGTCCTCATAGCTTGCTGTAAAGACTTCTCAAAGCACTTCAAATAGCTAAGAATACCTGTAGGAGTTAGGTAAGGATTACTGACTCCATTTTAAAGATAACTAAGGCAGAGAGCTGTTAAGTGACTTGCTTAAAGTCCCATACAAAGTTTTTGCCAGAGGCAGGGCTGCTTTACACAGGTTTCTTGATTCACTGTCCTATGCCTTAAACCACAAGACCATGCTTCCTATCAGGACTTAAAACTCTTCCTGTAAAATTGAGACTCGCTGGCTGTCCATAATGCCCTGGACTCTTGGTCACTTCCAGAGGGGACACTATTTGCCCTTGATCTTCTATCCTCTCCAGGTTTGACTGCTGGACTGGCTGCTACCCATTCAGCCCACACTACACTCAGCCAGGTTGAAACAGCACCCATGTGAAAGCTGCTTCCCGCTGCTCTAGCCTGGCTCTTTTCCCCATCAGCTCTTTCGCTGTGAGGGAAATCCCAGCGGGGAGGTGTCAAGATCCCAAGCCCCCCTTCCTACTGAGACCGTCCCCACTTCCTCTCAGAGACTGGGACACGAGCCATCCTATTTTCCAAAAGGACTGTCATCCTAGCACTGTTTGTTCAAGCATGGCCATGCTGCAATTAGAGCCAATCACTTTAAACAGCCACATGAAGTCACTGGCAGCACTGCTGCTGCTGCAGCGAACAAAGTGCCAGCACCACCTCTTCGATTTGCAAGCCCTGTTCCAACTAAATCATCAAAGTGCCAAAGAGTGGCTTTGAACCACTGATCTTTGATGGGAGAAGGGGCTAGCTCTGGCTTTTATGGATCTTCCTAGGCTATTCAAGGAGCCAATTCCCCCCCCTCAACCTGAGTCCAGTATGCCTATGCATATTTAAATTGATACATCTTTTATTGAACCTCATACCAGGAAAAAAAAAAGCCTTTAAATTCTCATTCCAGCCAAAACAATGCCAGACCTATTATTGAGAGAGCATGCGGGCTCAGGCACCACTTAGTGAGGGATTTTAATTCCACTGGAGGCTCCGGGTGCAACAAAAATATATGCTCCCAAATCTGCCTGTTGCTGGTTAACTAGAAAACATGTGCAAGGAAGGCACAGCTGTATCCATTTCTCACTATGATCCACCCCCCAGCCCATCTGACATGCTAGTTGCTGGCTCTCAAACCTGAGCTTAGCTGGAAGTATGGAAGCAGCCCACTGAAGTCAGTGCGATCACAGGCACTTGCCTGCTCAGACACAGGCTTAAGGAACTTGCTGAATCAGGGCCGCAGCAGAATCAATCTTTCATACTTTTTTTTTTTGGATTGCTTCCCCCTGCTTTTAATTTCTCCACTGACTGAAGAGGGTTAATGGTTAGAACAGAAGATTCCGGACTGTAATCCTGGCTGATACAATTGGGCCACTGTGCATCATGAGGGTGACCAGACGTCCTGATATTAGGGGCTTTGTCTTATATACACAACTACAACCCCTGAGAAAAGTGTCCTGATCTTTCCCACTTGATATCTGCTCACCCTCTGGGGCATCCCTTTCACAAATATGGTGTGCTGTTGTCGGCCATCCTGGCAGAAGGGAGTGACTGTAGCAGGAACTTCCTGTGTTCTGCAGCTGAACTGTGGTTTCCCAGAGGACTAAGATGCGGGAACAGTCTCCCCTTGACAGCAAGGGCTGGCTTTTGCAGTTATGTGGCACAAATGACGGCGTGCTTTATCAGCTAAACCACAGACATGCAGCGCTTGTTACATGCCATCCCCATTGGCACAGGACGTTACCCCTTAGCTAATGGAAGATCCTTCTAGGTGGCTGTGATATGAGGCAAGGGGAAACAGTTCTCATTTGGGGAATATGGAGTTTCATTTAGGTTAGTTTACCTGCTTCCAGTCAAGCGAGGACAAGAAAATCGTAACATCTGCATCCCTCCAGTGGGGGATGACACCAAGTGATCAGTACAGCACACGGCTTTTTGGTTGGAAAACCCAGGCTGTTCTTGTCAAAGGGGTGGCCCCTACAATCACGCATACTTCCCTGCATTCTCATATAGTGGCAGCCTCTGTCCTACTGAGGTCAATGGTCATTTTCCCAGTGTCTTCTGTGGCAGCAGATCAGAGCCATGATCATTACTGGCTATAGTGAATTCAAGTTGGATGTTGCCAACCCGACCAAGAACTCCAGGCTTTGGCAGACAAATTCCAAGTGGCTTTGCAATTTCTCAGCCCATCACTCACCTGTCTGCTTCCCAGCTCCAATTGTATTTCAAGTCCGCTGCCTGAGAGCAGGTACAATATGCTTCTGATCCTCTCAATAAATCAGTTTTTCTGCAATTCTGAAGTGTCACGGTACATTACATGCCACTGTGTAACCCACGGTAAGACCTCGCACGTGACACTGGGAGAGAGGTGCAAAGATGGCAGGATAAAAGTGAACCAAAACTAGGCGGGGGGAGGAGTACTGAGAGTGGCCTTCTGAAATCCAGCCCCCCCAAATGGGGAGATTTACATCCCCTTTCTGATTGATATGCATGTTATTCCATACCCTCAACTGTTTGCGCACGTAGTCACTGAGATGCAAGGGCCAAATCACCAGCTGGTATCAATTGGTGTAACTCCACTGAGTCAATAGTCAGGATCTTCAATGGAGCTGTGTTATTTACACCATCTGAGGATCTGACCCTAGCTATTTAGAAAGAAGCTCTTCCTTAGAGAGAAGCTGATCCTGTTTCATGCTGTGGTGCCTACCATAATACACCAACTAGCAAGATGGCTAATGTATATTTGAGGCTAAATATTTTTAAGGCATGTGCTTTGCTTTCTAAACTGTATCCCATGCAGCTTCTCAGAGTGCCTATCGTATTTAATCGTAGGCCGGGTGTGACTTGGCATGGCTCTATTGACATCAATGGAGCGTTGCCAGTTTACCCTAGGTGAAATTTTTGCCCACTCCATATTTTGGTACAGAACAATTGAACGTTCAGTGCTATAGTCTGACTGTAATGCCAGTGTGAGTTTGGATTCCTTATGTATGCATGAAAATTAGTTTGTCTGACTTCCGTGCTTAGCTTTACAGGAGAGTGGTTTTTTTTATAAGTGAAAACTGACAGGTATTAAGTGTTTCCTTCTTTAAGCAAAATCCCCTTGGGAGATTGCAAATGATCTCCTCTTGCAAGGAAAGCTTTGCATTAAGCAGGACTTACTGGCAACAGGCAGCCTGGACAATAATGTGACTGAATCTCTGCGATTGCTCAGCTGCCACGCAGAGGGGAAAGTCTGCGTCCCTGCAAAGCAGAACTAACATCAGATCCTGCTCCCCAGAACTAGCTGAGCTGTGGAGAGGGCGTCTCGCTGGACAGGCTACCAGCGCTGTGAGAAACTTTGCCAAAATACCCTGACACGGCATGCAGGGGAAGCTGGGATCCCCAGACTTCAGCATCTACTGTAGGGGTTCACATTCAAAACCTGGTGATCAGTTTCCAACCAATGGACATTTGACTTATGTGCAATCGGTAGCTGGCTGTGGTCCATTTCCTAGTATGTGGGTATGGACTGACCTTTCATCCCTACATGTGGTCCCCTCTAGGTCAGGAATGAGGGGTGATATGTGAAGATGCTGCTACTCTCCTCTCCTTGCGAGGTATCTTTCCCTGTGGGTAAAGAGAGGGCTTTGTTTTCCCTTGTCATTTGGTCACCTTTCACCAGTGCTGCTTTCCCTGTAGAAAGCGAAGGAGCAATATCATTGACTGCAAACTGCACTGCTGAATTATCAGCATAATTACATTTAGATCAGATAGAATTGTTTTCTAGAGTCCATTTAACGTCACAGCTGCCTGTCAGCAAAAGCAAATGTCTGCAACACATATGGCTGCTATACCATTTTAGAGTTTAGGCAGATCGAAAAGGGGGGTGGAGGAAAGCTGACCCATGGAAATGTTATATGAAGAGGTTCCTAGCAAGTTGCATTTTTAGTCTGCCTGGATACATTTTCAGCAACATTGGCTAGCACAACTGTTGACATCAAAAGCACCACAGTGTATGTATGAGTCTCAGCTCACTGTCTGTTGCCCAAATGATGGTCCAGTCTGAGTGACTCACTCTTCAGCTAATTAGTTTTTATGCACTGAAGGAAAAAAAAAGCACTTCTTTAATATGCAATTAGGGTCACTTCATACAGCTCTGCAACATTAACTGCATTTAACAGATCATAAATGTTATTTAATTGCAAATAATTCATTATAACCTATTGAATGCTTTTTTAAATCTTAAATAGCCTGCCTGTCTTCTTATAATCCTACCAATGCTTATCTTAAAGTCCTCCTTGCAGTCCCTATTCAAAGCAGGGAGGTAAATACTTTTATGAGCGTGGCAGCACAGTGAGTGACTCAGAGCTTATTCCTCTAGTTAACCATGCTCACAACAAGACTTTCCCCTCTGCCCCCAGCTGGGCTGTTTCCCCAGGGATTCGGATTCTCCGAAACACTGAGTGGAAAGCGTGTGAGTGGCAGAACGCTACTGCCCTCTGCAAAAGCAGGTCATCTTAGCGAGAGCCACACAGAGCGGGATTTGTCAGTTGCACTGAGCTAGCATCCCTGCATGCAAACACCTAGAGAAAAAGGCTGTTTCTGATCTTTCAGGAGTGCAGCTTTATCTTTAGCCTAGTCCTGCCGTTAAGCCGAGATGGTCCTTATTTTGTTCTGGTCCTAGGCCTGAACTGCAAAGACACTGAGCCAGACCCAAACCCAACCTCTAGATCCAAAGAAACGTGAAAGAATTTGGATCCCAGCTTTGCAGCTCAGGCTCAGGTCGACATTGGGTCTTTCACAGTAAGTTGGCTTCTCACTCCTATAAACGTTGGAGGGGCAATTCAGAGGTGGGCCCAGGCCCAGCTCCGCTGGACCTCAATGAGAGCAGCACATACTGAAACTGGGGATGAACGGGGGTTAAACTCTCTCTACCTCTGCTCATCTGTATCTTCCCCCAGTGGCTTAGCCAGACATTCATGTACCCTTCTAGGCCCCACCCCCTGCTTCATACAAGGGAGGGGCAAGGGCAGCAAACTTGACTCCAGCTTGACTGACATATGGGTGAGGGGGGTTCATTCTGCACGTTTGCTTCTGGATTCCATATTGGACTTTCCCTTGGGAGCCACTTTATAGAGATCCCAAAATCTAAATAAGGGAAGTAGTGCACTCAGGTAGGGGCAGCAGGGGGAATGGAAGTCTGGAAAACAGATTTTAAAGAAAAATATTAAAAAGTCCTTAATAGTTGTACGTCTCCGTACCCAAGGACTCGAGGGCTAGTAAAGGAGTATTTCCCCAATGAAAGGGGTACTATGAAATGAAAGATTTGTAGCAAAATCATTCCAGCTTTGCAAGGTCATGGATGTGGCCAATGTCAATGGCCATAGCTCACGGCTTTAGCAACAGGAAATGGTGCCAAACCAAATTAAGACACTTGTTAGATGTCATAGAGGCCTTTATTTGTACGCGGAAATAGCCAGCCAGTGAGAAGGGCCGTTAATCATTGCTGAAAGCAGGTGGCCGTGTCCCAAATATATGCTGCCTTTCTCGCTCCTGAGACTAATGTGCCTCACCCTGTCTTAATGTTATTTTACATTCTCCCGTGATACAAGATGCACATGCACATAAATCTGCAGTGTCCTTGGCCTGCACCTGCCAAAAAACATAAAGCTCTTGATAGGAGACAGGAAAGCTTTGCCTAACCCAGGAATCTTACTGGCTGAGCTGCACGACTCAGATGGCGAGTGCTGGATAAAGCAGGGGGAGCAAAAAGCAACATTTTTCTCAATTGGTTATCCTCACGCTCTCATGCGCTGCCTGCTGTATCCTTCAGCAGCTCTGAGCCGCTATGAAGCATGTTAAATGAGGGTGTGTATTTCCTGTGGCAGATTTCATACAGGGAGCTATCTGGCATCACATATGGGGGAACCTCATCTAGAAGCACTGAAGTCAAAGGGAATTTTTCCACCAACTTTACTGGGAGTAGGTGTAGGGTGGTAGTCAAGAGTAGCCCTCTTAAAAATGTTCATTTCCTTACTGCTTTTGGCCACTTCTCAGTGTTCACCGCAATGAAAAGGATCACTTTGTTGTAACAACTGAAGTTCAACAGCAAATAAGCTCAATGGGAGCTGGTAAAAAATAAATAAAGGGAAAAATAATAGTGCATAAAATTTTAAAATGTTGAAGCTGTTTCTATTCTCGCAGGGGTTGGAATGGTCCCACTTTTGGGTTTTCAGTTTTTTGTGACCTTTTCAAAAAGAACAGGACGGGGCTGTTTTTAATTGCCCCCCCTTTCTATTTCCCCCCATAGTTATTTTTTTAAAAAACTAATTTTTTCATAATTTATCTAGGGGAAAAGAAGGAGAAAACTTAGAAATGATTTAAGAAACGTAATATATAAAAAATTAAATGTGAAAACTGACCATTTTCTGTGGAAAAATTCTGATTTTCGGAGAAGTCAGGATTTTTTTGAGCAAACAGCTCCCTTTGCATTGAAGAAATGTTGACGTGCCATAGTCTTTACTAACTAGTAATTATCATAAGACATTGGATCATGTTGAGCTTTCAGGTTGAGGTAGCCTGTAGCATCCCATCCCATTAAAAACCCATCAGAGAGAGAGATGGGCAGGGGACTCTCTACAAAGATCCCCTTTCATATTCCCCCTCCGCCCCCAATCTCTTGTGGTGGGGCAGGGTTTCCCTTCCTCTGGAAAAAGCCTCACCCCTAGAACTGGCCACTTACTTTCCCAGCAGTTGTGGGGAGGGAGGTCTGTGGAAAAGATCATGTAGCCCCAGGCTGGAATTTGAAGGGGTTAAAATAGACTTTTCCTTTTACTGGGCTGACAGTTCAGGGGGAAATAATTTAATAGGGGGAAAAACAACTGAGCAAATGAGAGAGCCACGATCCAGACAAGAGTGTTCGACAGGCCAATCATGGGATTTCGTATGGTGGAATATGTTTATTTGTGGGGGGTGGAGACAAAAATCTGCAAATACACTTGTCTAAAATTTTGGCTGGACGACTTCCTGACTCCTTGGAAGGGGAAGATTATGGATAAGAGTTTCAGCATTGGTCCAGCTCTACTGCTATGCAAATCAATACTAAAACTCCCACTGACTTCAATAGCAGCAGAGTTAGGCCACCGCTGAGCCTACCCTGAACTGACAAAGTTGCTGACAAATTTTCCTTAGTTCTCGAGCTGCTGCAGGGCCTGATCGTGTGGCTTTTTCACCCAGTCTCCTCTTTACGCCAGTGGAGGTTGGCCTGATTAAGAGCTGCAGGACTGGGACTTGAATTTCTTTTGCTGGCATGTGCTTTACTGTTATATGAATCCTATTGTGTCTGGTGGACAATCAGATATTGATATTCCCTGGTATCATGCTGCCCTCTTTTGTCTAGTATCCAGAATATACTGCAGGAGTTACTCAAAATGTTTAGTTTATTATTTTTTTAAAAAGTGGTTTATTTTCAATGAGGCATTTTGCTGTCACTGAGTCTGTGATAGACTCTTTCAGCTAGTATGGCATTGTAACAACTGCATCGAACTATGCTACTGTTAGGGGTGAAATTCACCCCTGTGCCGAGGGCCGCAACACATCCTATTTGCCCCCGGGTTAATTTGCTGTGTTGATTTTTCAGTGGGCGTGGGGGCAGGTCCACTGACTTCAATTGAAGTTGTGGGCACTCCGCATCTAGCAGGATTGGGCCTGAGGCAGTCAGCCTATCAGATCTTCCTCACATATGTCATTCCTATGAAGTCACTGGGAGCACAGTCTTGAGTCAAAGTGAACCTAGAAATTATTCCTTTGCCGACTTGCTGAAAATTCTAAGCTGAGGGCAAGACCGTAGCTGCAGCTGCTGAAGTGGAAAAATCAACTCAACCACTGTTAACTAAAGACAGCGCATGAATGGGAGTAGGGAACGCCACTGATAGACGCCTGCAGAAGCCAATACAATTTGGTTAATAAACTGTGATAGCTTGTGAATTTTGGACATCTGGAGGCTGTGATTATTAGAGCTTGCATTTACTTTTAGTTTGGTAGGAATGCATGATTCGTCAGAGGGGCTGAATTCTAGCTATTGGTTTGGATAACAAACACCAATCAATCCTTTCATTTAATGGTGAAATTTATTGAAAACAAATTGACATTTAAAATGCAATCCCAAGCAGGATGATTTCTCTCACAAGTGTTTGCCTGGAATGGAGTCACCCATGAATAACTGATTAATTAGCCATTTAACATGACTGGCTGGATCGTTAAAACCATTGGATGAGTCCATCATTTCTCTATGACCAGGCTAAGAAGTGACTGGGGAAAGCTCAGGCAATTTCTCACAACGTGTAAGATTTCTAGAGCAGGCGAAGTTATTTCTCGTAGTCCAAAAAAAGGGGATTTTTTTTGGGGTGGGGGGGAAGAAAGCACACTCAAAAGGAATTTTTTTTTCAAATAATGCATAGTTGGCATGTGGAATATGTTGCCACCCGATACAATCAGCAAGACCCAGAAAAGGACTGGACATTTATATTGATAACAAGAACATCCAGACTTTTATAATAGTAAGGATTTAAAGACACCAAGAGTTTTAGAAGGAAGATAAACTCTCCTGCTTCAGGTCATAAGCCAAGCCCAGATAAAGGGGGTTAGGAGGAAACTTTCTCTGGAGACAGGTTTTCCCATAATTACCTACTGCAGGTTTTAACTTCCTCTGATGCATTTGGTGTTGGCCACTATCAGAGACAAGATATTGGACGCGATGGACCACTGGTCTCATCCCGTTTGGCAAACCCTAGGTACCTATAGAAGTTTAGGTTCACTGGTGACATGCTCCCACCCACTTTCCCCCAGCAAAAAAAGAACATTTCTTCCCTTCTTAACAATCATTATTTTATTAATATATTTTACAAGTTTGCAGTTGAAATCATTTAAATACAAATCTTTTTTATACAGAAAGTGTAATAAAGTTAAAATAGTTCCTTGTGTAATTCATAGCATTATTGCAATGCTTACAAAATTTTGCATAGAGTGTGCAAGGATTGATGTTATTTGATAAAAAAAAAAGCTTTTTATTTTCTCACACCACACACATACGTACATTTAAAAAAAGCGCCAAACAAATATGAATTTCTTAATGATAACCGTGATAAGAGTTTACACTCATTTTGTCATGTTTACACTATCAAGGTCATTGGTGGGTATTGGGATAGAGGTCAGAGAAAGCATTTTACTATCATAGATGAAAAACTGCTATAGCATATCGACATGCTGTCAAACACTAGAATTTGCATGAGGCAAGTTATTAAAATAAAGGGTGGGCAAGGTCAGAAAAAATGAATAAAAATAAAATAAAAATATGCATCTGAACTAGAACGTTGGATCCAAGCCCTCAAACTTCTGCAAACTCCAGATATGGATCCATATCTGGATATGAACGTTGGAGACCGGTTGCTGTTCTTTTGTGCCTTCCGAGTCCTAGATTCATTCTGTTGTTAGTAAATGAATTAATCCTCCTTTATGCTGAGTAGCATATGACCTCTTGAGTAGCCCCAGAGATGTGAATGGACAACAACCAAAATCAGTGCAACTGCTCATGTGAGTAAGAGCTCTTCACGGTAAATGCTGCAGAACTGGCCCTAAACTGAGTTCTTACCATAGTCAGCACAGCAGAGCCTAAATAGATGCAGAAGATCAAGCTGTATCCTCCCGTGCCTCATATGTTAGCTACTCAATTGCCAGCTAAATTCCGATTGTTGGTGATAAGGTGGAAAGCGGAATGAACATGCCTTGATTTTCAGATAGGGAGTTGAGGCAGCAGTTGAGAGGAAAGCTCGCCATTCCTCTTTAATTGGCCCAACATGATAGTGGGGACTCACTGATGGAGAAGGAATACAGAAATAAACCATTCTGCCACTTTGGTTTAATCTGATTTTTTTTTTCATTTCCACACCTCAATTAGCAGGCTGTAGTTTAGAGTAGGTGGCAAAAATCTCCTTTTCAACGTCATCAAAGGTGACAGGTTTTCTGGGCCAGATCCTCAGCTGGTGCAAATCAGCACAGCTCTGAAGTAACGGTGGAAGATGGCATTAGCTCCAGCTAAGAATCTGACCCTCTGCATGGGGCAGGACTTGGTAAACTGCTACCAAGCTAGAATCTAGTCACCCCATATCACCCTCATTCTTATTTCCATCTCAGACTGCGTGTCCAGCTAGCTCATGATGAGGCAAGTAAGAAAAAAAACAAACAAACCCAAAACTTCACGGGGTTCATGTTCATAGGTGAGTATTTGAAACATTTCATCTTTCCCTTTTCCTGAGCTTTCTGCACTTTTCTGTTTGTCCAAATAGAAGTATAATTAGAGCAGAAAGCAGAGTTAGTTTTAAGAACGGGCCCTGTTGGGCCTTCTGGCATTACTACAGATGCTTGAGGGATGTAGGGTGACCAGATGTCCCGATTTTATAAGGATAGTCCCGATTTTGGGGTCTTTTTCTTATATAGGCTCCTATTACCTCCCACCCCTGTCTAGATTTTCCCCACTTGCTATCTGGTCACCATAGAGGGGTGCAAGATGGCTAGCAAGACTAGGGTATAGTATTTCTGGTTGCTATTTATACCATTTAGGCTGTGTATACATAGAATCTGTAACATAGAATCATAGGGTTAAAAGAGACCGCAAGGATCATCTAGTCTCACCCCCATTATTAATACTGCCAAAAAGTCAAATTATAATAATAATAGTGTCCATATCTAGACCTGAAGAGGACCCCGATAAGGATGATTAGCAGGCGTGCCCACTCTCTTTCAAAATAAGATGCTAATTTCCCTACTCTGTAGGCACTACGGTATAAGAAATCTAGTTAAAAAGTTTAGGAGAAAAAATATCTGTAGCTAACAAGATGTGGGCGGCACCAGAACAGCAACATTTGATTTTTCAGCTCCTGTAATCCAATCATACATAAAAATGGGACCACCCATAAATAACTGGTTTTCTTGCTCTCCAATTCAAGCCTGCTTCAAGAGACTTCAAGGGTTCCATTATGAGAGATCTTTTGAAGGAATACAGAAATCACATTGCTTTAGAAAGTGATAATGCGTTTAGCAAGCAGCAGCAGGCTTCAAAATGCTTTCTTTCTTATCAGTGGTTAAGCCTTTTGGAGCGGGGGGAGGGAAATGCAAGAGCACAATACAATTTTAAATTCCTGTTACAAGCAAAGATGCACGTGAGACATGATTTGCGGTGGGCTTATTCCTATGATGGCTAATGTATTGGAAAGTTTCACCATTTCTGTTCCAGGAGAAGCTGATGAAAGGTCCCAAAGTGCCTTTTTAAAAATCTTTCTGATAAAGGATCTGTTTTCTAAGGCAGTATATCTCTATCCTAACTATTTGGGAGCAGAGCACAACGCAAATTTAATGGTTTTTTGCACAAATCTCTCCTTCCTATGCCCACGATCAATGGTGGAAAGACAAAGTGGAACTAACTGTAAGACAAAAACTTATATATAGCTCCTTAGGAGTCCTTTCCTTTTATTTATTTTTATCCTGATTAAAACTAACAATCTCACCTTTTCAAAAAGAGATGAGATGCTTCAGAGGAAACCCCAATCTCCTCTGAATAGGTAGCATGATGCTATTAACTTACCAGAAGGCTTGTGACAGAAAATCATAGGCATTGGATGACTCTGAGTGGCAACAATAAGATGAGACATTTCCTAAAAGTGACAATGATGCTGACTTTCGCACAGGAATTACACCTGTAGCAAAATTAAGTTTTCAGGCGCTCACACTTCTAGTTTAAAGTGAGGTGCCTGGGAAATCTCAGTGGAATTATGATTGAGGATTTTCCCCCTTTCTCTGTAGTTATATAAATATCCACCTTTTCTGCAAAAAGAGAGTGGCTTTTTTTTTAAAAAAAAAACAAGACTCAATAGAATGCAATTTGCAGATTAGGAAATTCTTAGCTTTAGAAAGCTTCAGGGCTGTGTATATATATATTGCCACATGCTTTTCAAATGTGACAATGTTTGTTTAAATACCAGTTAGTCCTATTTTTCTAACCCAATCCCAAACCATTGTGTTTAATGTGGATGGAAATTTGTCACCCTCATTAAACAAAAACTCCCCAACATTCTGACAAGAATGGGTCAGACAACAGCCTTTAAATGGGATCAGTAGCATTATCCCAGGTTGGTCCAAACAAGGATTGAATATAATCACAATCAGATCCATCCAAAATTTGTTGTTAATTCAAAGGTAATAGTGTAAACAGACAAAAGAGAATCACTTTATCAGTATCACTAAGGAGATATCTATTAACATGCTTTCTCCCTGCTTACTTCATCGCTGTGTGGGTAGGCCAATCTATGGTATCAATGCCATGCCAATTTCTAACACTCCCCGTGTCTCAACCATACACTCTGTTAGATCAGCTGTGAAAACAATGAGTCCTATGTAGATGGGTTTCTATAGAAGCATAGAGTGCAGAGAGGAAGGAAGAACGGAGTTTGAATCACACATCAATAGCGCTTTTTGCCTGCTTAAATATTCAGTGGTCATTGTTTAGAGATGGGCAGCAGGGAAAGGAGGGAGGGAAATTAAGATTTAAAAATGTTCTGTTTTGCAAAATTTTAAAATATTTTGAAATTTCCAGATTTGAAAATTTCCAACCGGCTGGTTGAAAATGCTTCACAAATCTATTACCAGCTTTTTTCCCATTTGTTTTTTGAATTATAAAATTTCAAACTTAAAAGTCAACAAAATTGTAGTCCAACAATAATTCTGTTTAACTGTACGTGGGTTAAAGATTGAGCAGTCACGGTGTAGATACTCTTCTGCACTGCAGGTGCAATTAGGTGTTCGTAGGTCCAACTTTCAGATGGCCTTTTGACAGCAAGCCAATCACTTGAACAGCTGAAGCATAAGCTTAGGGCTCTCCTTGATCTACACAGGCAAGTCTCACTAGCGCTGTCGGAGTTCCACACACATCAAGGCGAGAATGCACATGAGCAGCTAACAACATTCAGCTTATTTATCCCTCCGCACCAGAAATGTTGTGATATTAACAACCTTCTTCAATACTAATTTTTTCTTCTTTCAGTTTTTAGACCACTCTTTGCCTTTTGTACACAGCACAGAATATGACACTTTCTTTCCCCTATTAACTGAGTTTGTTTTCCTCTGTTCTAGTCTAGTGCACTGAAGCTATGCAATGAACTCTGGGTTTCCTGCCCAGTTCCAATAAGCACCATTAAGTTAACACAGTGGGTGCGGGGCAGCACTTCTAACAGTCTTTGGTCTGTGACTCACTCCCCTTTATGATACGAAACTTAAAGCCATAACAACAAATATTTAAAAAAAACACCCCTAACCCCCCATTTCAGACAAAAGCCAATTCCACTTAAGAGCCCTGCGCATTCAAGGAGTGCAACAATTACAGACCTGTTCATTCAGCTTTTGCATGGCTACGGGGCTCAAACGAACCTGACCTCTTCCCAAGAACCATAGGAATCTTCCTCTTTAACAATGGAGCAGTCTCGAAGACTGAATGGAGGCTTAGCCTTCTTTAGACATCACTTTGCTATGCTGAATGTTGCAGGTGGTCATTTAAGTTCATAATTTTTATTTTTTTGTACCATGTTGGTATTGAAGTTTAAAAAAAATTGAATTGAAAACACACGATTAAAGGAAACAAATGTAGACCACAGTTGCGCTACTTTAACCTTTCTAAAAATGTCTAGGGGAGTTGTAATATATCGCTTAGTAGTCCCTGGCTTTCCCTTTGCATGACAGTTCCTGTAGTGCTAACATCTCATTTGAACTCTCAGTGCAGTAATTATGCTGACTGCTGGATAATACATACTTTAAACAAATGAAATTTGGAGAGTGGATGCGGATATATAATCAGTTTTAGGAACTTTGTTACTAATGGCAAAGTCTTTTTGTTTTTAAAGACCGTCCTGACATACCTGTTATGGCAGGGAGTTCATACAGTAAATATGGATAAGGTATTGTGTAAAGACAAGCACTAATAGTCATTTTCTCTACTACTTAGTAACGGTGGCATTTAAAGCAAATGTAGCATGTTACTGAATCTCTATTAAAGTCAAGAGTTACAATACATAAAAGCATTTATCTTTAGCTTTAGTATTCATGGTTGCCTAAGGTATATTGACAATAACACAGTCCCTTGATTAGCAAGTATTTTGAATGCACATAGCTTCAGCGCAGAATTGTGTACACTTCTGAGTCTGGCCTCAATCCTGCAACAACTGACATAGACGGCAATGTTTCCATTGACTTCAGTGGCCTAAATCTGAACCCAGAAAGATCCTGGGCTGGATCCCGCAGGCACTGAAGTCAATGGTATATAACCCAATGACTTCAATAGAAGCCGGCTCCCTATCCCTCCCAGCCTGTCCTAAGTTGTGAGAGATAAAAGGAACCCTTATTTGAGATAACTATCAGCCCTTCATGGGCAAATGATGACAACTGAACCAAATTGTGGGTCCGATTCATAAAGAAATATATCAGTTTGTTGGCTGGCAATTTTCTTTTAACTTCTGTGGACAGTTTGTGTGTATAAAACTGAAACTAAGCAAGCCTTGAGTAGCGATCTCCTAGGAGATGAGTGAGCTATGGGCAGAAACAATCTTATACAGTGAAAATAATTATTCAAAGAAATATGCAAACTAAACCCACCAAATGACACACAGTGTTGTATGGTTAACAACTGCAGCACAGACTAGATCTCCATTTACTAAAGTACTACCGGCCACAGTGTACTGTTGTCTCCTAACAATAACCAACGGGCACCCTCAGAGTTTTGTATCATGTAACATTCCTTCCCTTTCTAAGCAAAGGTTTTCATTGTTTTCAGGCGAACAACAATCCTCCAGGGGAGTGGGAAGGGGATCCTTTTCTAGGAGATGAAGAGAGGGAAGAAATGAAATAGGTGATTTTTTTTGTGACCTGTCTTCCCATCAGCATTGAAATGGTAAAATTTAAGTCACTGCACAAGGGTTCTTTTAATCACGTGACTCCCATTAATACAGGAGCTGCTTGGCAACATAGCTGTGCTAAAAATGACCCCCCAAAAATGTACTGTACCTTGCATGAAGGTGCTTTATATATATATATATATGGATGGGACATACTATCCTCATTGGGCAAGGATGCTTTAGTTCAGTACATCACTTTTGTTGAACTTAAGTGTGTGCCTAGGGAGGTTGTGGAATCTCCATCTCTGGAGATATTTAAGAGTCGGTTAGATAAATGTCTATCAGGAATGGTCTAGACAGTATTTGGTCCTGCCATGAGGGCAGGGGACTGGACTCGATGACCTCTCGAGGTCCCTTCCAGTCCTAGAATCTATGAATCTATGAAACCGTACCTCAATCTTCGCCAAGCAAAGCGATTGCTCCTCAGAAGCTGCAGGAACTTACACACTCTGTTTAGTGAAGACCTTTTCTCTAACTGGGTGAAACTGACTACCGTGCAGGGGGACAACACAAGGTCTAGGAGACCATGTAAGCCCCAATGTGAGGATTTAAGTGGAAGTTAAGAGATGCATAAGTCTGCACAGGGGTGAATTTCACCCGATAGAGCAAAGAGATTTTTTTCTTTAACAGCACGTAATTTAACATTTTAAAAGCTAGAAACTCACTCTTTTCTATGTACTCATACGAAGTTGGGCTCTCCTCATTTATGCAAAACTAAGGTACTCTTTTTACCTGACAAAGAGGACCTGCACTAACAACAAGCTGTCATGGTGATAGGGACAGGTACTTTGGTCACCAGTTCAAATCCAGCCCAGACTGGTAAATGACAGAATGGCCTCAAGGCTCTCTCATGGCCTTTGTGAAATGAGCATGATGATCTCAGTTCAGTTTCCGGTAGAGAAGCATCTACATCACTAGAACTATCACTACACATGGCACTAAACTATCCAGCAGGGAGGGCAAAGACTGAATGAAGGTAAAGACTGAGCTTCCCTCCAACACAGGGGTGGGACCTGCTAGGCCAGGTTGAGGAATATTGGCAATGCAGTACAGGAAACTACACACTACCCCAGCCCTTCCCATGCCAGTTCTGGTGTTCTACCCAGCATCTTTCACCAGCACGAGAATCAGTCATTGGGGAGAAAAGTGAAATAAAAGCAGATCTTTGCACAATACACTCTTATTATTATATGACTTGAGAGAACAAAGCAGCAACCCGGGCATTCTGGCCAGTTATACCGTGATGTGTGCGTTGCTGAGTGGAAATCTTTGAAATTAGTGAGAAGAAGAGCTCTGTGTAGCTCGAAAGTGTGTCTCTTTCATCAACAGAAGTTGGGCCAGTAAAAAATTTTACCTCAGCGGAAACTTCATTATAACCTTGTGCACCCTTGACAAATAATTTTTTTTATGAATCGGCCCTTGCATATGATGTGAATTACTATCTAATACGAAATGAAATGAGAAAAAAAAAACACTACAGTAAATGTATTCCACGTGGGGCTATGGGTGGGACTTCAGCTATGGTCCGGAGCTAACATACATTGTCTTTTGTTATATTTAATATGGTAAAAGTCTATACTCACTCCAGCAGCCCTCAAAGCCTTTATGGATTTCACTTAAGTCTGCTCCATGTTGCACCATCGGCTCCCATTACATCTGTTGACAGCCGCCTCCCTCCCTTCCAACTGTCCCCCCATAAAATAAAGTAGTTTTAATAACAAGATAAATATGATGTGCTTCTCCTTGCTGAGTGCATTGACTTAAAGCATAGGCACAATTTCCCTCTTTGAACAGAGATGGTATAGTCCTATGTCCCAATACAACTGTTATCCTGGGTGACCCTTTGCATTAATTAACAAATAGTTTGAACTTGATAATTAACCTAACCGCATCACTAAGAAAATTGTAGAACTAATCGTTTTCAACCTCTGTCAAGTGTAAAATTTTATGGGTGTCCTCAAGTGTGCTTTGTTAGCGAGCAAAACAACCAGAAGGACAGGGGGGTTTTCTAACAGCCTGATCCAAGTTCCATACAAGTCAGTGGGAGTCTTTCCATTGACTTCAACTGGCTTTGGATTATGCCCTATATGTGCATTTAAAAAACCCCAGAAACCTGGCACTCTCGAGCCCCTAGGAAATACAAGTGACTCAGGTAGAAATTGGCCAAACTGTCTCTAAACATTTTGTTTTTGTGATATTTAATCTTGAAAATTGTTTGGGTGAAATCAATGTACTTTCAATATCACCAGAGGAATGCACAGGTTTGAGTATTTGTATAGGGGTAAAGTTTTCAAAAGCACTTAAATGACTTAGTAACTCAGGTCTCATTGAAAGTTAATAGGAGTTAGGCACTTTTGAAAAATTTACCATGTATGTTTTTCACAGGCTTCTGAAATGCCTGGGGGAGCCACTGATGGAGTTGAAAACCCAGTAACTATGAGATCTCCACACTGCTCATGGTATTCCCATTTTTGGATAATGGAAACAGTGTGACAAGATCAGATCTCACATTTTTCCTTTCCCATAAATGCCTCATGGAGGGAAAAACCTCCACTCATGAAAAACAGATTCAAATACTGAGTTATTTGGGTTCAAGTTCAAGATGACCCAGAGCCCAAGGCCTTACTTTTCCATGACCTTATTTGGTCATAATCTTTATAAAACATTTTTAAAAGTCCTGTTTCATAATCAGCATCTCTGATATTTGCAATCTCCATAAAAAGTGAGTGACCTCAGAGTGTCCTCCCTGTTTAAAAAAAAAATCCCTGCAGAGAATTTGGGTAATGCTTCTCTTTTGTGTGAGTTTCACTGTCTCTCAGACGCGTGCGTGCGTGCGTGTGTGTGTGTGAGAGAGAGAGAGAGAGAGGTGGTTTATTTTAAAAGCAGAATTACCCCAGACTCCTAGAGTGTAGGATTGAAAGCTCTAGGGTGAACTAGAACACCTGATGGCTATGTAGACCTGGTATTTTTGTAATTGCAACATTTTTCTCTCTCTTTTTTTTTTTAATTAAAGCGTTTTTTTTTGTTAACAGGGGATGTGGCAATCACACAGTTAGTTTTCCTGTTGATGCAAAGTAACGAAATAAAATGTCAGTTACACAAATAGGGATTACTATTGTAAACCCCAGGAAAACAGAATTAGCCTGAGTTTGAATTTTCTCCCAGAGGCAGTGACCCCCACGTACACGTCAAATTCCCTGATCTTTTATACCTCTATCTGCCAAGGAGGAATGAAAGGGGCCCCCTTCAGAGCCCATTAAACATCGCCCCTTCACTGGCTGAATGCATCACAGCTGAATGATGCATGCCATTCTCTACCTTCTCTGGGCCTGATCCAGCACCACTTAAGTCAATGGGAGTTTTGCCATTCACTCCGCTGAGAACAGAATTGGGGCCTATATTCCCTGTTTCCCAAGGCTAAGTGGTGGGAGACCAGCACTGGGAATCAAACCCAGTTTTCCTGGTGGCCAGTGTAGAGTCTCCTGATTAGCCTGCTCTACTTTAGATTTAAAATAGAGTGTAATTTAGTGACAAGCGTCTTGGAGTTCTTGAGGCCATTTGCTCTGTCTTGCCGGCCATTCTGTTGCCACTGATTTTTAATGGTGCAAAAATGATCAGAGTTGTTGTTCTCCTCTTGCCTGATGCTAGGAGTACGTCAGTCCATGTACTGAATCAGACATTGTTCCCATTGCTAGGAGGAGACGGTGAGTAATAAGGGAGGACCATTAGACTATATTAATACAGAAGAGTTCAGGGAGTAGTGAGTCCAATTTAACAGAATGTAATAGGGTCACCCTGGGATTCATTGTACTGAAACATCATTTTACACAGAGGATATATATATATTTTTATATATATATATTCATATATATATATATATATTCACACGCGCACACACACAAAAAAGTCTTTGATAGGCTTTCTGGGTTCTAGCAAAAATAGTTGGCAGCTGTTATCTGTGAGACCAGAACAGGGCCTTTGTGCTGCCTGCAATGCCTGCTGCGAACCGTCTCTTAAGAACAGATGCTTGTGTTTATCTGGCAGGTGGAGCTAGCTCCTGCCTGAGACAGGAATAACCTCCCATTGGAACACACACACAGCTCGTAGATTTTTTGCCTGGATCCGGTAGAGGAGTGGGATGCTAGAGGCAATCTAGGTAGTTTGATATTTGCAGCATTCAGCGTAATCTGAAGTGGGGTGTGGGGAGAGAGAGACAGAGAGAGAATTAGTGATGAGCTGTAATCTTTAATTGCTAAATAACGTTCATTGCAAAACTGAGATGTGAGCAATAGAATTTTTCATGCAGATGGGTCCAGAGTGGAAGCAGTGGCAGCTGTAATTACACATTTTAAAAAATAAATCTAGCTTACTTCAAAAGGAAACATCATTTCAAAATGAGAAGTTGAAATGTTTCACTTAGAAAATGTTGAAACAAAATGTTTCCGCTCTTTCAAAAAATATTTTCTTTTTTTGGGGGGGGGGGAGGGAGGGACAAAAGTATTTGCCAAGTTCAACCTGATTTTGCAGTTTCAATTTACCCAAAAGTGCATTTTGGGGGGAAAATAAACTATTATTCTGAAATTTTCCACCCAATTCTAGTTTTTCCCATTTTTTTAACCCTCTTTTTTCCTTCTGGTAGTTAACTGATGTAGCTGTCAAACTTTTCCTGACACTGTTCCCTCCAAAATCAAAACAGCCGGTTACAAAAGCTTTGCAGACCTATACAGGTGAATTAAGCTCCTCTCATTGCAAAATTCATGATCTAAGATTGAATTATGTTAGCCAAGTAAATCTCATTTAAACTGACAACCAAACAGAGAATTTAGGAGTATAGTGCAATTTTACAGCTGCATAAATCTCCTAGTACAACAGATGCTATTATCCAAGCACTTTAAAAATAATGAATCAGCTGAGCATTCTCCATGGAAGGAATCTAGTTTGCACACAATGTGTTCAGTCACTGCTATCGTATCTGGGCCAGCTTCACCATTGTTTTTAAACCACTGTGTGAAAGGGGGCTGCTAAGTGGATGAGGCAGTTATAAATCTGCAGGTGACGGTTGGTTTTGGTTTAGGGTTCCTTTTCCATTTCCTACCTCTCCATCTTTTGATTCCAGCCTCAGCTCCGTCCTGCATGTGGCTTCCATGTTGCCAGCCTCTGCGTTAATTTCAATTCCCTTTGGAGCCTCCATCACCAAAGAGCGTGTGGGTGACTCAAGTCTGTAATGCAGTAAAGATGGGATTATATCACTAGCTGCACTTGGATGGTCAAGCTGAGCGTTTCTTCTCACCCCGCTCAGTTCCCCAATGCCTTGCACCTTAGGTACTCATTGAGGGCCCGATTCAAAGCCCACTGAGGTTAGTGGCAAGACTCCATGTACAAGTGGGTATAAAACTTTACCATTCTAATGTGGTAGCATTTCGCACCTACTTTGCCCAGATGTAGATGAAGGAACAAGGTGCAAGGCACTGGAAATTCAGCTTCGCAGGCTGATCAGTTTGCTTGCTGTTCTCACAAGTTCAGACATCTGTTAAATAATCAATACCACAACCTGGGCATAATAGCAAAATGTTATCATTCTAATTCTTATCACTTGCATAGCACTTTGCATCCTCAAATCATCATACAAACATGAACAAGCCAATCCTCATGACATCTCTGTGAGGCAGGGAAGTGTTATGCTTATTTAAGTAATGGGAATACTGCAGTAGAAAGCTCTAAATGACTTGCCCGAGGCTGTGAACAAGGATTAGAAATCAGAAGGTCCTTGAAATGAAAACCTTTGGGGAAAGTTCAGCTGTTCGGAGCTAGGAAGAGATAAAGGGCTGCTTGTCCCCACTTGTCCAAACCCCACAGGGATGGGCGGACCTAGTGCTTTAACCACTCAATCGATGAAAGCTCCTGCAGGTTCAGAAGCATTCTAATCACAGAAGGGAGCCCGCTGCCTTGCACAGTGGGTACAGGGCATACACTTCAGTCTTGCATGGTGCTCCAGGCTCTCTGGAGAACTGTGGTGAGGGGCCCCTCTCCTGCTCCTCAGGCTGCCGGCTTTCACCTGACTGCATGGCTCACTAAGGCTCTGTCTCCATTGATGCAAAGGTGGATCTTTTACAGCAAGCTAACAAACCGGTGCTAGTTATCTCACTGTAAAATCCTAGTGTTCAGTCAGAGAGCTAGGCGAGGTTGGCACTATCCCTGCCCACCCTAAGCTGTGGTGGACCTTGCCTAGTTTTGCCCAGTAAAACTAAAGAGCTTTGTCTGAACTGTGTTTACACTGTGATAGCTACCATGGGTTAGTTACCTACAGTACAAATACACCTCTTTTGTCAGTGAAGCCATAGGCTCAGCAGTCTTCTTGCTGTTAGTTTCACCTGCCTCCCCAAGCGGGTGTGAAGGCACAGACATTAATGCTGCTGCAGTGCCAGGGAGAAAGCAACCCCAAATGGCTGTCCCCTGGCTTTGATTCACCCCAAAGCCCTGTGGAGCCCTCTCCCTCTCCCTCCCCACCCAGCACTGCTGTTAACAAGGAGATGCTGCCACAGGCAGGTCTGCAAAAAAACCAGCTGCTCCTTCTTCCCAACAGGCTGGTCTGCTTTTCCACGGGTTCTTTCTGCTCTGGTGCTCCCTGCTATGCTGCCCTAAGGCAGTTACTATGTATGTAGTTCTGTTCCTGAAAAATGTGACTTTAAGCAAATCCAATTTCCCCATAAGAATTAATGTAAATGAGGGGGTTAGGTTCCGGGGAAATTTTTTTCACCAGACAAAAGACATAGATACACACACACACAGAGTATAAGTTTTAAACAAACAATTTAATACTGGTACACAGTGATGATAATTGCGAAGCTTGGTTGAGGTGGAGGAGTCAGAGGGTGGGATATTTCCCTTACTGCTAAATGATGAACTAGCAACTGGCTGAGCCCTCAAGGGTTAACTCTCTCACTCTGCAAGGCAGCAGGAATGGAGGGAGATACGCGCATTTCCCCTTTAAGTACCCTGCCTTGTTAATTAGATCAGCTTGCTGAGACCCCAGCTACTGCAAGCTCTCTCCGTCCTGAGCCCTGGTGTGTCCCCCCTGCTCTATGGAAGATGTGGGGTGCAGGACCAGGGGGATGGGGACACTGCAGAAAAGGATCTAGGGGTTACAGTGAACGAGAAGCTGGATATGAGTCAACAGTGTGCCCTTGTTGCCAAGAAGGCTAACGGCATTTTGGGCTGTATAAGTACGGGCATTGCCAGCAGATCGAGGGACGTGATCATTCCCCTCTATTCGGCATTGGTGAGGCCTCATCTGGAGTAGTGTGTCCAGTTTTGGGCCCCACACTACAAGAAGGATGTGGAAAAACTGGAAAGAGTCCAGCGGAGGGCAACAAAAATGATCAGCAATGTAACAACGAAACAACGTTACCTGGGATGACTGTAAGTGAGGAGTTACCGTACTGCAATTAAACAGCCGCACCTGGCCCAGGTCACCCGACCCGGGCTTGCAGTACTGGGGCTCTGGGGCTGTTTAACTGCAGGGTAGATTTTCAGGCTCAGGGATGAGGGAGAGTCCCAGAGCCCGGGCTCCAGCCTGAGCCTGAATGTCTACAGTGCAATTAAACAGCCGTGGGCATTTCATTACAGTGCAGCCAGACCCCATGTCCTCTTAATCATTAGGAGAGACTGCGACCATCTTATTCCAGCTGCTCCGTGAACTCAGAGACATCCATTTAACTTTGTTTTTTAAAATCAGACTTAAGCCAAAGATATCGGAGACCCTTAAATCTGTGTAAATGAATGTGAGTGATGTCATTACAAACTGTGACTCTTTCAGTGAAAAGAAGACTCTGCTTCACGAATACACGTTTGTATTTATATTCTGGTCTCTGGGTCCAATTCTCCTCTCGCACCCATTTGATATTATTGGGACCATCCTGATATTAGGGGCTTTTGTCTTATATATGCAGCTATACCCCCTCCCCCGAAAAAAAGCGTTCCGATTTTTCACACTTGCTCTCTAGTCACCCTGCCCTCAGAGGACTTTATGCTGGTGGAAGTGAGAAAAGAATCACCCTACTAATTTTTGGCACTCAGGATTGCAGGAGGTTTATTGTATGATTTATTTTAGATCTCCTGAATGAATCCCTCAGACACCTGTCTTTAAACCAGCAGCAGAAAATCTATGCAAAGCCAAGCAGGGCAGCTGGGGATTTATGCACAAGAAGGGGTCTGAGTAATGTTTACAGAATACTTTCATTTGAAGCAATCGTTTAAGACACACACTGCTTTCCTCTGAGTTAAAACCTTATTGAGTCTCCCAGAGCAGAACCAATTTGGAGGCTAATAACGATAGGAGATGATTTAGCGATGAGCGGATCATTCAGAATCAACATTTGTTTTCCGGGGTGGCTCTGTGGAGCTTTCTGTGGGAGTCCAACCTGCCAGGCTGTGGGTAAGCCTGCACTTACAGCGGTGGAGACACTAGATCTCTTGTTTGCTCTTGCGCTTACGTTTTTCCATCCTAGTGACTGGCAGTTACGCCCTTTATTTTTTTTCTTTTGCTTTTGTGCTGAGGGCTCTTGAGGGCCTGATTCTGATCCTACTTACCCCAGTGTGAAGTGAGTGTGACTTCACTGAAGTTCATGCCGTTATCCTGGTGTAAAAGCAAGATCGGAAGCAGGCCTGGAGACTCTACTGCTTTTCCCAGACACCACTTCACTGGAGCTGCTTTTGCCCTAATGCAGGGGTTCTCAAACTGGGGGTTGCCAGGGGGTCGTGAACTGTCAGCTCAGTGGGGCTGACATCCCTGAGCCCCTATTAAATTAAATGAATCCCCCCATTTTTAATTATAAGTCAGAGGCTTGCTGTGTGAAAGGGGTCACAATACAAAAAGTTTGAAAACCACTGCCCTAAAGCATATGGGCTTAAAGGGCAACCCCCTTCCCGTTCTGCAAGACCTCTCCTCAAGGGCTTTCAGTGGGAATTAGATGCCTACGGGGCCTTTGAAAATCCCACGA
The DNA here is from genome assembly GCF_016161935.1 of Mauremys reevesii. Classification (NCBI taxonomy): domain Eukaryota; kingdom Metazoa; phylum Chordata; order Testudines; family Geoemydidae; genus Mauremys; species Mauremys reevesii. The sequence goes on from NC_052630.1 coordinate 3,501,323, forward strand.
AGCACCTTCTGCATCTTTAGGTACCTAAATACTTTAAACATTCTGGCCCCTGGTCAGTTCCCCACCTGGGATAACAGCGCTTCCCGGCTGCTCAGGGATGTTGTGAGGATAAATACAGTAACAAGTGAGATGCACTCAGATACTGCAATGATGGGGCCCAGGTAAGTGCCATGGATAGAAGATGGGCGTGGGGATACACCAATCTTTCTGCAAACAGCTGTTACCCTAATCAGCAGTACTGTCGAGGTCTTGTTATGAAGAAACAGAACATACTCTGCCTGCATAGAAATGCACGCCAGCATGTACATCAGTGACCTCCATCCTTCTCTGTCTCACTCATGCTTAATGGGCAGTGCTAAATGTGCTACTGAAACCCCTTCATTCAAATTTATCTCTAAGATGTCTCAGCATTAAAAATGAACAGGTGGCGGCAGTTGTGCGTCGCTCAGCAAAGCCTTCTTATGTTGGTGCTGGAAACTGTGCAGCCGTCAATCAACGAGAGTGCAAAACTTTAAACGCTATCCCAGGGCTTGCTTTCAAACTCCAGCAGTAACTGATGGGAGGTCAGCATATCCGTTTGTTCTGTAGTTCCAGTGAAATTCGTTCTCCTGGAGCGGTCATTGCTTACCCAGATTTCTACTTTTCATTTCCTTCATCATAAGCAGCCACATTAATCACTTCAGCAGCTTAGATCTTATTTTCTTCCCATATCCCCAGCACTCCCTACCGAATGAAGTGCTGCTTTTCTTACTATTATGAGCAACCTTCTGTATTCGGTGAGCAAGAAGAATTTGTTGCTGATGGTAAGGCCGGTTCTGCAGCAGTTGGAGGCTACCCTGCTACGGACCAGCAGTGCTTTTAATGCAATGGATGCTGTTCCCTAGAAGAATGCTTGATGTAACTCCTGCCTGGGGAATGTACTGGCATGCGGGCAGGTGTTGGATAAATACAGTACCGATGATTCGCTGACAGTGCAAGGGAAAGGTACTGCTCATCACTCTGAGCAACAGACTCCCTGTTACTGCTGAAACAAGGGAACTCGGATCTGTTATGTTCCAGACAGACACCAAGTTCAAGGGTGCAACCCTGCGGCACCTTTCCCCTCCTTATCACACAGAAGCCCCCCACCCAGTTGTACAGAGGGATCTGAGCAGGAAATCACCCAGAAAGATAATGGTGACAGCGAGAGCTTCATTTTACTAGCACTCTCCCTTCCTCATCGGTGGGAGCTTCTGGGGAGAGCCCGGCTCCTGTAGAAACAGGGCCGTCACTGTGGATAGGGGATCCAGAAAGTGTTTGGAGGACCTAGCATGCGACTGGAATGAATTTTAGGGAATACATGTGGTTAAGGGGCAACCCCTGACCCATTCTTTGAGCCCTCTCCCCAAAAGAAATGAACCAGCAGAAACTCCATGGGTGGGAACACAGTTTCCTGTTCCCCACATGTGACTTTCCTGCACAGGGAACAATCCCAGCTCTCTATATGGAAAAAGGATTAATTTACTTTTAATAGGTCATCGGCATATGATACTGTGCTGTAGCAACATGAGTTCATTTAATTTAATTGAGGAAACTGAGGATTGAGACTAGCCCATGTATTAGTGAAGCTGTGGGTCATTATTTCCAATGGTTCTAATTACTTTTTTTTTTTTTTTTAACAGTAACCCTTCTGGCCAGCTATAAGACTTCATGCTGGGCATAAAATTAGCCAATGTTAATATTGTACTTGCTTATGTCTCATACAATTGATAAATTATGCTAGTAAATAAATGAAGAGTCACATCCATTTGCCAGTAATGAACCAGTATTTTAGGATGAGAGTTTCTCTGTTTTGATTAGTTTGTTTCACTAAAAATCAATGGGATCACCCATTCATAATGACTTGTACCGTTACTTATGAGCCGTCTTCCAAAGGACCTATTTTTTCCCTTAAAAGAGAAAACAAGATTTTTTCCACTGATTAGATTAGAAGTTATTAGTTTTTGTTGAAACAGCAAGCAACCTATGGTTAATTTCAGTTTGTAGAAGGCCACATCTTTTTTTTTTTTCCCTCCTAAATTGTATTGTTTTAGTTCTGCTGGGTAATGGCACAGAACAGGTAAAAGCATCCCAACTAAGGAATGGGGGTTAAGAGATCCTTCCATGGGACAAACTATGACTGACTGTGAGGAAGACTTCACAGACTCTTCCTTTTGGAGTTTCCACCTAATTCTTGCAGCTAAAATGAGGCTAGGTGCAGGGTTTACACCCCACACTTCTCGCCAGTATGGAAAAAGCAGCTGGTTCAGTCGAAAACCTCACAACTTCCTAGAAGCTCAGGGCTGGGCCACTTCATTGGCTTCCGCCTCTGGCTGTCTAGCAGTGCCTCTGCATTGGTGATTCGTAAGAATGAAACTAACTAAAAACATAACACATATTTGGGATGGGGAGAGAGAAGGGAGGAGAGAGAAAAGATCCCAAGCTTAAATGGGGACAGAGACGGGGAAGAGTAAGTGATATTGGGACTGGAGAAGGTGGTTTGAAAGCTGACAGAGGGTGTGTATAAGGGAAGAAATTCTAGCAGTTTCTTATCCCTAATCATGATATTGTGACTTCCAGTGCATGTGATGTACAGTACTCAGCACAACACAAACACAGTAAGTACTTTAGAAGTTCACAGCTGACATCATGGCTAATAAAAACATTTATCAATGTTACTTTTTGCATGGCATTGATACAAATCTTGTTTTCAGTTATGTTCTAATGAAATGCATCAATTATTGTATGAGTAGCGACGTGCGATTGTAATCTCATTCAGTAGAGATAAATGTTATATATGCAAGGTTTCTTGAACTACATTAATTGCTGATGTAAACAAAATAGATTATCTTTGCATTCAACAATATTATTGCAACATATTCTTCTGTTTGGCAGCATTAATCACCATTCAATTTCCAACAGTTATGCTGCAAATCCATTATGCAAGTGACAACTCAGCTGCAGCTGCATTCTGTACTGTTTACTGTAGCTACATGTAATTCTTAGGGTAATCTGTAGAGGAGACTGCAAATGAAAATTCTTTCAGCTGTAATCTGCAAATCGTTGGCTAATTTCTAGGAAAAACCCAGTGAAGGTTGCTAGTTTACCTCTCAATACATGCTAAAGGCTACATTCTAATTATATTTGCTTGGAAGCATTCATATTGTGGAATAAGTCTAACTCAAACTGGGAAGGCTGCAAAAACTCTGCTACTTCTGTCCTGGGAGAGTGCAGAACCTAAAGGATTTTGTATCAAACTGAGCCAACAGAAAGAGACCAAGAATTGATAAAGGAATATGAATCTGCTCATGTGCTGAAAGTCACACATGTGCGTAGGTGCTTTGCTGGACTGGGGGCCTGCTGCACTTCTTAGGTGGAAAAAGGAATAAAACCTCATGTCTCAGACCGCATCTGAGTTATGTACCAATACCTACTAATACATGGCCTGTCACGGCTTATTGCTCAGTTCAACATTTTCACTGTAGTCTCTTCACCTCGCCTGTCCAGCCATCTTTCCTACCGCAGCGTCCTCTAATTTTAGCCTTCCTTCTGTTCCCAACCGCTGACCTCTCCGTAGAGTGCGTATGGAACAAGGTGCCAGACTGTGCGTTAAGTGCTGCCGCATCTGTCATAAATGTCAACCACTTCCCCCTGCTTCTGTGCCACTAAGTCAATCTCATTCCATGGTCTTCAATCTCACTCTAACATCTTCCTTTTCTCTTTCACTCACCATTGTCTTTTGCCACAGAGATGTCACAAACTGCAGATGCAAAGCAAAAGCAAAATGTATTTCATCCCAAGAAAGCATTATACATTTGCTGCTGTTTTTGCTAACTTTAGCTTAAGGTTGGAGTCAATTTTATGTTATTTCTTACCTTGAATTTCAGCCACTGTTTCTAGTGTACTTTCCCCAAGCATAGCTCATGTTAAAATAAAACTCTCCTGACCATACCCGGGAAACAACTTAAACTACTGCAGAGAGTAAATATATGAGAGAAGTGGTAATTGCCTGGCAGTTAACAGTTATAAACTATTATAACACAGGTTATAAATCATGATTAAAATAATGCTTAGTTGAAATTGATCTAAGGCCTGGGCGGTTCTAAACTAATGAGAGACTGGATTCGCATCCTGCTAGCAGGAACACGCCCCATGTGCACTAATGAGCTGGAGGAGCCCTTTGCTGGCTGTGCTAGGCAGGAGGGTCTCCGCTTTCATTTTAAAAAAGAGGAAACCTTTTATTAAACCTATTCTGGCGACCCACGAGGACCTGCCCTATTTTGAGTGACGCCTCATCCACCCCTCACCGTAGGGATGAAGTTCTTTATATATAGTTCGTGTTATGTCCCCAAACCTAAATACATGTCATGATTTTTATCCTCTAGGCACAGTTTACACATTCATAATGTTGCAGTAACTTACTCAGAGTGACCATAAAGTGCTACAAGCAGCAGAGTATACAGAAACAGAAGTGTACAGAATTTACTTCCACAGCCCTCCTTGTGATGGACTAATACACTGTGTTAGGGGAATTGCTGAAAAAGATGGAATCATGCAAAGTTGTCCAAAATGTTTTAGGGTTTTTTGAAATTTTTAATAACCTCTAGGGTGGTTTACATGAAGGCATATACCATACCTAAAAAGACACTAATCAAGATCAGACAGAAGATACCAAATGTAGCTAGTGAGGATATACTTTGAAAAACTACTGAGATATAGTTTTATTGTAAACTGGAGGACTGGCAGAAGGGTAGAGATTGTCTGAGAAAGAAAGTATGAAATTAATGTTTAACCAAGAGGAGATATGGATGTGAAAATTAAAATCATCCAGATAATTAAAAATCTTGATTGTAAATCAAGGAAGAAAGGAAATTCCCATAGAAACTGGGAGATAAGTCTAAAGTGATGTGTGATACATACTGATGTGGGTTGAAAAGATGGTCTGTTCAAATGGATGGGAAGGGATTTCCGAGCCAGAGTGACTTAGTTGTTGTTGTTGTTTTTAAATGTAAGGATGATGGCAATTCCACTTCCTCTTTGCCCAGTGGAATGTCTGCACATTGGTCTTGTTTAAAATCCCTACTGCGCCTCATGGACCTGAGCAGAGACTTTAAAAGATAGATTAGTTCCATTCTGTGGGGTTAATTCCTGCTGTCTTAAAGCTCTAACAGCCACATTTTGCACTGCAGTTTCATCAGAAATATTGGGGAGCCTTTATTTCACAGGACCCAGCTGTACCAGTGAGAGGAGGCCGACTCTCACGGCCCGAAACCTCAGCTGGTGTAACTCAGTTAACTCTGACTGAGCTATGCCACTATACACCAGCTAAGGATCTGGCCCCAAGTCTTTACCGGCTGACAAAACAGCAGTTTTGAGAACAGAGGAAGATGATGTAAGATACCATAGCAATTCCCCACGGGACAGAGAGGGAGGGCTTGGAGAGAAAACCGTGCCAGGTTATAAATCGCAGAAGGTACCGTGTGACACAACATGAGCGCACAGTAAGAGGAATCCCTGCTCTGGAGATCCTACGAGCTGGGAATGGAAGTGTGGACTGCTGGCACGTGTAGATTTGACAGATGCTAACTGACATTGACACATAGCAAGTACAATAATAGCTGCTAACTAAACTGCAGTCGTGTCATTGATACCGCTGTACAGAAGTTAAGAGCCTGTAAGTGTTCTGATTATAATTCCTTATCGTCAAATGTCTCTAACTTGGACTAAAATTGTAGTCCAGGCCAAAATTTGTCATGGAAGGTCTCAGCCTCCTGGTTATTTTGTGTGTGCGCTAATCAAAAGACTTGATGCTGTGACCTGCTCTGCCCCCTCAACTCCCACTGACTTCAGTTACTGTGTGTTTTTACAGACGCCACTGTTTCGCTACTTTATTTTCCCATATGCTCTCAGAATCACACACTGTACTTGCTGTCTTCATTTACCAATGACTTATTTTGGTTAAGGGTCACTGAATAGTTCCTGTCCAGCTTATCTACTGTACCTTGTTTATACAAATTTTTTAAAAAAATTCACCTTTTCTGGTATGTGAGTGCATTGATTTCACACATTAAGAAAATCAATTTATTAAATGCTACGTTACCACACCAAACCCCAAAGGCAGTCTTAGAAAGAAAGGTCGGGCTGTTGCTAATCGAACTTGGAAAGCTTTTCACTGAAAAGCGTAAATGGGAAGAGACCATGTCAGCCTGAATTCGGGAAGAAGCTGCTGTGGCTGGGTATTATTTTTGTGGGATGTTGTCAAGCTAGGAAGGAAACAAAGGAGGGTACAACACATTCTAGATCTTAAATGCCCCCCTCCACCCCTCATTCACAACAAGCTGTATCATGGTACAGCAGAAGTGACTACATCACAATGGGTACTGCAGACCCAACGGGAAGGCAACACATTTCATCCCAGCTATGAGAACATATAATGGGTGTGAGGAGGATAGCACTAAATAGCACTCTCCAAGTGGGCTTGTCCTTCTAGAACTTGGGAGAAATTCACCCCTGTGCGAAGGCACCACACACAGATTCCGTGCTACTTAAATTCCACTTAAGCCCTATTTTGAGGCTGGCTTTGTGTGAGCATTTTGTGTAGGGGTGAATTGCACTCGCTATCCCTCGTTACTGGTGAATTGCGGTGACTGAGCCATCCATGGCAGGATGGTCCTGGGTATATCATGCAGAATATCCTGGTTTCAACTTGGAAGCACCTCTACGTGATCGCCAAGGATTGGCCTAGTACGCTAACTCAGGCCAATCTACTATTGTTTTATTATTTTCTAGTCCCTTTCCATGGTGGAATACATGATGCATCTTCCATGTTTGTCATACAGTTCCTTGTTTGGGCGTGCCAAGTAATCTTGCTGACCAGACTAGAATTTTGTTGTTTATAGAGTTATTTATACTCAACGTCCCAAAGTAGAGCTGTTGGGTGACATTTTTCTAGGAAAATTTTTTTTGCCCAAAAAGTGCAGATTTGGGTCAACTGAAACAATCAGCAAATTCAGGTCAATTTGTGGATATGGTTTTGGCTGGGGGGAAAAAATCAAAATGAAATTTTTCAACTTTTTATTTTGGAATTTTCATCCATTTTGTTTATAAAACATCAAAAAAACCAAAACCACTTAAAATCAAAATAAAACCTTTTTGACATTTCGTTTTGCCAAAAAAATTGAAACCTTTTTTGTTTCAGATCTCTCACCAATGATTTCCCCCCAATTTTACGGTTTGGTCACCATACAGAAAAACCAGTTATTCGCAAAGCTCTAACCCAAATAATCCAGTCCTTTCGAAGTACTGAATTAAATGCTAGATGTGTAGTGCTTAGCAAATACAGCAGCCATTAGCCACAACCGTCTGCATGCAGACTTCAGCATCAGAACTGTTGCATCAGGAGAGGGAATGTTGACCCAAATAACCAGGTTCTCTTTTTGAAAACAATCATGGATTTTTAGTTGCCATTTGGACAGATGCAATGGAGGAGGTACAGGGTGTAGCTAGAGCTGTGTTGGTCCCAGGATATTAGAGACATGAGATGGGTGAGGTAATACCTTTTATATTACCTCATCCACCTTGCCTCACAGAGGAGAGTCATTTAAGTTAAAATCTCATGTGGATGATACAGAACAGTGATTTTTCAACCTTTTTTCATTTGGGGACCTTGAAAAAATTTCAAATGGAAGTGTGGACCCCTTTGGAAATCAGTCTGCAGACCCTGGGTTGAAAACCAGTTCTATGGTGGTAACAACCTTTTCGGGCCCTTTAGATATAGTCTGCGGACCCCCAGGGGTCTGTGGCCACAGGTTGAAAACCACTGATCTAGAATTTCAAAATACTGTATAATAATTCTGGGATAGTGTTTGTACTTTTCATTTTCTTCTGTTTTGTTACTTTTAAAGAGATGACAATTAATAAGAAATCACGAACAAGAAGCAAAGAGATACCAAAACCAGAATGGAGAAAATACTCTTCTGAAAGCTTAGAAATTTTAGGCTGCAAAACCGTTACAGAAAAGGGCTGTGTGTGCCTGTGCATGTACCACACGTTTGGGGGTGATATCCATATAGCAAATTGGAAAACTTGATTTGAAGAGCTTATTTAGCATGACCAAACGCCTACAGCCTGATGGCTATTTCTGCAAATGCACTTACAGACCTTACAGCGCAGGGATACTCCTGTGGTGTATATACATTGACTGCATAGTCCGTTTATAACGATAGCACTGAATTAAATCTGTATGAACAATCTTACTCATTTTGACCTTAGATTTTTTGTCCCCTTCTTAATTAACTTCAGTAATGAGCCAAGCACCATCTAGTACCATGAGCGACCAGATCTTTTGTTAGAGGCCTGTTGTTTATTTCATGCAACTTTACGAAAATGAAGGTTGAATTGTTATTTGCTAAATGTCAATTTTTACACTTCACTGGACCTTTTCTGAAGCTTGTCAAGAATGAATCTGTAGGAGTGAAGTCACTTTTTTACCTCTGATCAGAAATGTACAGAGGCTATAACAGCTTTTCAGTTAATTTTCATTTTTATGCAGAAGAAAATGCCATGTTCTAACCATACTGCACTTAGGCTTGCCACAATTTTATTTCTATTTTTTCATTATTTTGACAGATAATCTAGATGTCTATTTTTAAGCATTTTTTCAATTTTTGTCCATTTAAATTTTCACAGCTGCAGGAAATTATCAGTGGAGGGCAGACAATTATTTAATGACAGCAGGTGTTGAGATTCAAAAAGTTCAAGTTTTATAACTCTTAAAACACAAATTGTCACCATCCCATCAAAATAAACAAATTCAATATCTTTAAATCAAATTCTAGTAAGTTCTCAAGCAGCATTTTTCTTACTTTGCCTATATGTACATTTTGATTATTTATAGATGAGAAATATTGTTGTCAGTTTGTGTGTGTACAGTGAAATAAGCTTTTATCAACATTTACCAATAAAAATCTAATCCTTATAAGCCTTGCTATACTGCACAACGGGTCTGTAACTGCATCCATTCTGTAACTTAAAGGACACATATTTTCATGGAAGAAAATGTCATTTGCTATCCATACTATACTTCACAAAAGGGTTACTTGGGTGTAATTGTGGTTAGAATTTAGCTCAAAATTCATTTTATAAAACAAAAACATGTTAAAGAAAAATCTCAATATTCTTATATAATTTTTAAAAATCTATTTTACAGGCCAAGTGAATTAGACCATTAAATTGCCTATCAGCGTCATAGTTGGGTATGACACATGCAGGTTCTATGACTGCGTATTGAAACAGAGACCCTGATAAAATGTAAAACAATTCAGTGTTGAAAACAGTAGCTATGAGCTAGGGAAATCAAACTTGTTTTTTCTGATCATCAACCCAGTTAATTATCATGGGTTTGTCAATTCTTCTCAGATTTTAACTGTATTGTATTTTTGGAGTTATTGTGGAAATTAGGAAAGATACAGAGAAAAATCAGATGGCAAAATAAGGTAGATAATGCAGCAGAGAAGAAAACAGAGGGATTTTGAGGATCAATGAAGCCAAAAAAACATGTCTATAAGGCACCCCGATTGGACTAACTTGGCTTTATTTTTACATGCACTCACTCTTGAATAAACTTTGTGCTTTTTTAAAGTATAAGAAAATCTGTTCTCCAGCTCCAATCACTTTTGATAACATAAAAAAACATTGTGTAATGTTCCCCCGTTCCTCCAGCTCCATGTTGTTCCCCCAGACCTCCCTATTCAAGCAAAGCCATTTTTTGGTTTCTAAAGAGCTCCATTCAGTGATTTCTCAGCGGGTAGTGAAATGATGCAATTAAAGCAGCTAATGGGCAGGGGGCCGGGCACACTGAGGTGACCACGGGCAGTGGGTAGCATAGGCAGGGGGAGGCTGTGCCTCTCCCAACAGCCTGGCGTGACCTCTGCCCACAGGCCTCCTCCTGCCTGCTTTCTGTGCTTCTGTGGCCCAGAGGCTGAGGCAGGCAGGGTGGAGCCAGTGCACACAAGGCCTGAGGCTGGGAGTGCTGGGGCTGAGGCCACGTGTGCCACCTGTCAGTCCGCCCAGTGCTGGGCACGCTGGGACCGCGCTGCCCACCCAGCACTCCGGGGCTGGAGGCCGGGCTGTGGAGTGCTCCGTCCGTGCAGCCCGCCTGGGGCTGAGGGCGCTCCAGCCACACCGTCCACCCGCTGGGGCAGGGGGCGCTCTGGCCGCACTGCCCGCCCGGTGCACTCAGGCTGGGGGTGCGCGGGGGGGCTGGTGGCCGTGGGGGAGAGTGGGTGTGGGGGTAGAGGGGCTGGGAGCGGAGGGGTGGGGTCTCACGCAGCGGGGGAGGGAAGCCTCCCCCGATGGCTCGTTTACCCGCCACCCATGGAAGTGATGTCAAAAAAAATGGAACTGGTGTCACTACGTTCCAGCAACTCTCAGGGTACGTCTACCCTACCCGCCGGATTGGCGGGTAGCAATTGGTCTATCGGGGATCGATTTGTTGCGTATAGTGTCGAGGCAATAAATCGATTCCCCGATCACTCTCCCATCGACTGCCGAACTCCAGCTCGGTGAGAGGCGGAAGCAAAGTCGACTGGGGAGCCGCAGCGCCATGAGGACGTGAAGTAAGTAATTTTAATTCCATCTAAGATACGTCGACTTCAGCTATGCTATTCTCGTAGCTGAAGTTGCATATCTTAGATCGATTTCCCCCCTCCCAGTGTAGACCAGGCAGTGAGAGAAGCACAACAGCCAGCATGGGGCTTTAGCTAGGTTTCCATTTTACTTGTATTTTAAAAAAACAACCAATCAGATAAGAAGGATGGTCATGTAGTTAAGGAACTGGCAATCTGAGTTTAATTCCCTGTGTGACTGTGGGCACGCTGATTAATCTCTCCCTCTGTAAAATGGGTTGATAATAATAAGGCTTCCTTTCTCCTATGCTTTGTCTTCTTGTCTTGAATGTTGTGTGTGTCTTTTATATATTTATCCACATCACAGAGCAACTGAATGATTTGGCACCAGTCTCTGTTTGCTGGACGATTGGGAAGATTGGCCAGGGAGGTGGCAGATTGCCTCAAGCCCCATCAGTGACTTATTTTCATGAGCAGGGAGATGTGACCAAAAAGAAAAATAATTAAATAGTTCAAAGCCTGCTAGGTGCCAGCTGGACAGAGGAGGGGGTGCTGTTTCAGTCATACTTTCTATAACGCTCATGACCTTCCCCCACAGTGGGACATGGATGCATACCGGGGCAGGAGAATTCAGTCTGTAACAACTGTTAGGAATAGCCAGTTTGTGACTTACACCCTGTGTTGAGGGAAGCAGGAAATGCCGTAGCGCTCGGACTCCCAAGAGGCATTCTCACCCACTCAGCCAGAATTCTACCTGGGGCTCTGGAGTGGCACACAGTGGGAGCCGGTGCTCGTCCACCTTTTCTATCCCAATGCCCTCATCCCTTTTCTCCTGGTGCTCTTTGGGGTGGCTGCTGCTCACAGGCACAAGAGCCTGGGAAGGACTGCCGTTGTGGTGTGCTCCTGTTCTGCCCTCTCCCCCCAACCCTTAGGCAGAAAGAGGTGAATTGACTGTTGTGTGTTCTCTAGTCAGGACCCTAAATACCTGACTAGAGAACACACAACAGACCCGATATCATCAAGACAAAATGGCCATGTGCCTCCCATTCAGGGACGGTGCCGTTCCACACTGCCACCATTGCAGAGCTGTACTGATGTGGTACTTTGGAGCCCCGAGTCAGTAACCCACAATGGAACTGAACGGGAAGGAAGCTGTAAGGGTGTGCAGGTGCAGATGCAAGCCGTACTGACTTCAGGGGGAGAGCAGGACTATGAGCGGCCACACTGCATATTGTAACTGGGATTGGAATCTAGTCTTTAGAGTCAACCTGAATCCTTCCTTTGGCTGGTGCCCTCCACTCCTCCACAAATCAGTGGAGAAATACTGCAAGAGAAAACTTAAGGAGGGTTATGTTTAGAACCAGCCAGAAAACACACATTTCCATCCTGTGAACAACACTGAGATTTTGGGGAGGGAAAAATTGTCCCGAATCAGGAAGAAAAGGCTTTTTTTTTCATAAAGCAAAATTCCAAAATTTATTTTGGGTCAACTGAAATATTTACACCACCTCAGAATCTGGCAGGGGGCTGGACATTAGGAAAAACCAGACAGGTTGGCTTACCTCAGTGTTAGTGTAAGTTCGGGTAGTGATTGCCCTGGCTATGGAGGAACCCAGCATAACAGAACTGGTATAAGAGCTAGCTAAGTCTTTTTGCAGGTGGTTTCTCTAGGAACAGTGCAGTGCTAGAAGCCAATTAATTCCAATTCTGCCTTTGTTCTCTGAATCACTCTAAAATAGATAATGAACTTCCCTAACATGGATCAATCACAAATTTTCCCAGTGTTTCCTTTCATTTTTGGGATTAAGCATCAATGTTTCCCAAATGCCTAAACAAAACTTTTAAAGTGCTACCAGCATCACATTATGCATCTAGATTTGGCTGCTGTTTATAAAGTTAAAAAATACATCTTATGTCAGGGAAGTGTTGGAATCTCTAATCCCAAAGCTGCTGTTTGAAGAGTGATGGCTTCTTTCCAGTCTGCCTGGTGGTTATTTTTTTCAGGGGGTTTTTAGTTCCTGACTTTGACATTGAGCCATGCAGACAGGCTTTAGCAAAAGGGAGACAGTGAAGTTCTAGCAGCCACTTCACTATATGGTCTGAGTATTGAATTATAGACCATGAAGGAAACAGGTAAAAGCCTTGATTTCCTGTAAGCAGGGTACCATCTTCTCAAAGGACATTTTTCTCTACTTAGCAGCCTGTCTTGAGCAAGCAGTGTAGAGGCACTCACACTGATTTCTTCATGTAAAAGTCAGTGGTTCAGGACCCTTGTACGTAGAGTGTTAACTTCACTGACTTCTTTGCTTGCTAAATGCAAGCACCTAGACTGGTGTTTTTCATGATTACAATGTAACAATAAGTCTGAAAATCTTTCATCTGTGCTAACAGTTCTTTTCCATGACTGGTCATAGAAGGACCCTTGTGGTGTTGCATTACATGGATGAGATTGTCTTAGACAATCACAAATGTTACTGAAAAAAAACTAAAATTTAAGCTGCAGTCAGAATGTAATGCCTGTCATGAAGTCAGCAGAACAGTTTTATGTTGGACTATGGGCCAGTTTTTCAAAGGTATTTAAGCATCTAAAGATACAGATAGGTGCCTAATGGCTTTTCAAAAGCACCTAAGTAAGTTAGGAGCCAAACTCTCACTGATTCCAATGGGTATCTAATTTGCTAGGTGCCTAAATATCTGAAAATCTGGCCCTAGCTGGTAACATAATAGGTAACAGGGCCTTCTCACACCATCAGCTGTTTAGGGTTATCCATATCAGTTTTCATCCACTACCAAACGAACATTTTGGATGGTCTCTCTGGGAGAAATTCACCACTGTACAGAAGGCCAGTACAAAGCCGGGATTAGGTGGCTCCCAGGAGGTGCCTATTCCTTGAGCTCTGTAAAGGTTACATTTCACCATTTATGCAATGTCCCATCTTAATCCATACATCCAGGGATGTATTCTGGATTCTTCTACTTTATCTAAGGGCAGTAGTTTGCATGGCTCCCCCTTTTAATTAAAGGGAAAGCAGCACTGAACTGTACAATGCCACTGAGAGATGACTGAACAGTTTGGCAGGCAGCTTTGCAAACAGGCTGATCCTATTGGGATCCGGGAAGTGGGCAGGCGGAAGCCCACCCACTGTTAAAGGACCTCTCCTGGCCTAAGGGGAGGATCCACAAGGTCCGGGATCTCAGTTAATTACGGGGGACAACTAAAGATATAACAGGGACAGGAGTGAGGCCACAGGGCTAAATGAAGGGAACGTGATGGGGACACTGAGCAGAGAACCCCGGACAGCACCGACTGCTCCTCGAAGGTGTCAAGGGAGCCAGCGCCCAGAGGAACTCCACCCAGATGTGGGAGCAGATGGAGGATCAGAAATAGGCCCCTAAGTAGCAGGAAACCTCGTCAGCCAACCTCCTCTCCCTAGTCCTGGGCAGCTGTAATTCACTGAGGTCTCTCATAATCCGCTCCTTACCAACATAACCAGAAGACAGCATTCCAGCAACTGCTGCACCGAAGTTTGGAGCAAAAGCAGAGGCTCTTGTAAGATGCGTTGTGACAGCCTGGCATTCTTTGCTCCTGCAAACTGTGAAGGCTTCAAAAATGAGACTTTTTTTTGTTGTGAAAATTTGGCTGCCGTTCTCAGTCAACGCAATGTCCACAGGCCATATTTTATGATGGCAGGCAGGGAACCAGGTTTGTAATACAGTTTAGAACCATATTCAGAAACAGCTGAGAAGCAGTGTAGGCCACTCGATAGGACACTGGACTGGGGTTTAGGAAACCAGCATTCTATTTTTGGTCCACCTGTGTGACTTCAGACACGTCAATTCACCTCTTTCTGCCTAAGTTCCCCTCTTACCCTTCATCTGACTTGGTCTGTTTAGACTGCAAGGTCTGTGGGGCAGGGTTGTCTCTTACAATGTGTGTGTAAAGCACCTGGCACAATGGGACCCTGATCTCAACTAGGACCTCTAACTGAATATAATATAATTCATAACAGCACAATCTGGCCAACTTCACTCTCATCGGACAAAGGAGTTGGATGCTGATTTAGATGGGACCATAGCTGAAGTCATTTACTCAACCTATTTTGAACCATTAGTAAGACCTGAGTCTCTCCGTGCCCATTCCAAATGGAGATAATCTCAATGTCTTGTTTTAACACAGCCTGTTGTCCTAATGAATTTAGTTCTTGTGTAAGATACAAGATTAACGGCACAAGAGAAGGAAGCTCTTTTATCTACAGACTCGGTAAAGCACAGACATTAGCAATATGAATTTTGCAGTACTGCTTTGTCAATATAATTGGATCCTGGCCGAGAAGACCCACCTCCTCTGAGAAATGGGCAGTCCCTAGTTGGAATTATTATTCTAACCCATTGGATATAGGTTTGTACCCTTTGCTTCTACCCTTCTGTGACCCAGAGATCCCTCGGTGCCAACTGGGGTGCATAGGGATTTTCAGGGATCCTCTGGGGCTGATATCTACATACTAGTTACCCAAAGTGTGACACGTAAGATCTCTATAGAGAACGTGTAGACCACTGGTGGACATGGTAACTGCAAAATGTATGTAAGCATGTTATTTAAAATTTATATATCTATACTGAAAACTGTATTATTACAGCATGTAAGTTTAGATAGATCAGCAGACGGTGACAAGTAGGTTGTGGTCAAGCATGGGATCACAGACCAGGGCCGCCGGGGGGGGGGGAAATAGGGCAATTTGCCCCAGGCCCCAGGCTCTGCGCTCCGCAGGGGCCCCCAAAAGAACGGCTGAGGCTCCCACCCCGGCCCTGGTCTGACTCTGCCTCCAACCCTCTCCTGGAGCCTCAGCACATCCAGGAGCATCCCTGGACAGCTGCAGCCTGGCTCCGGGGGGGGCGGGGGGGGTGCCTGAGCTCCGCCCTGCTCAGAGCCCCATGGTAAGGGGGTGGGGCTGTGAGCTCCAGGCTGAGCAGAGGGAGCTCAGGCCCCGCTGGAGCTCGCACCCCAAAAGGCTTTGCTGTTCCCACTGTGATTGACAGGAGAAAAGCAGGCAAGCAGCAACTGGAATGTAATTCAGTTCAGAAACTCTGAGGACATTAATGGCGCTGCAGGCTGGGTGGCATGGAGAATAAACAGAGCTGAGCACTCAGAAAAATATATTTACATTTGCTTTCTGCTACGAGGGGCAGGGCACAGGGGGGGACTCAAGTCTGGAGGGGCAATGGACATGGCAAATAATGCCATGCACTCTTAGGGCCGAGTGGGTATCTTACCAGTCCCAACCTTGACTTCTCCGCTGAGGATGCCAATCAGGCACCAGTTATGCTGGTGATTTCTGTGATAAAACACCCGTCGGCTGGAAGTTGGCCCACCACCTTCGTTCTACATTGAAAATGTACAGTCATGTCTCCCTCATGCTAAATGACAAAGTCCACAATCTCTGCATGAGACAGGATTCCACCCTGCGAAAGGGAAAGCTCCGAGGCCTGACACCCGAGGGCAGGCACAGAGAGACCCCAAAAGGGGGGGCTGGAGGTGCAGCTAGCCCTGTGACTGTGGTGGCCCATTCACGGTGTTCTTATCATGTGTTGCATCGGGGTTATGGGAATAAGGGTCAGTGGCTCTAAAATAACTAATCCCAGTGCAAAAAAAAAAAAAAAAAAAAAAAGAGATGGAGGTTCAGTAAAATTTCTATGCTGATGGGCCGAGTGCATATTAGAGCAGCTCAGACTATTTATCTCTGAGAAACAGGAATGGCTCAACAGTGCTAATAGCAAAGCTGCCAGCGTGTCTCTGAGCGATTTCCCTTGTAGCAGAGGGTGGTATGCTAGTGGGCCATCTGTGGACATGACACTTAGTTGCATTCTATAGCTTCACTGACTATATGGCCATCGATACTCGTCGGCCGTGGAATGTAACTTTTCCATTGTCCAATCCTATCAATTCCTATAGATCACTCAAAGCTACTATCACTTTGTTATATACTACATTGTCACCGTCTCTCTGGGGGTATTAAAGTCTGAAATTGAAAAGACGGTATGTCACAGGGGTTGCTCTAATTTCCACCTCCAGAATGAAATGGTGACCGCTCAGATGATCAGTCATGCTGGAACAGTCACCAGCTTTAAATGCATTGAGTATTTCACTTGACTGTCGTGCTGCTCCAAGTCTCAAATTCACAGACATTAAACACACCAGACATTGGTATTTCTAATGAAGTCCAAGAGAAAAATGCCTGCTGCTGGGACACCCACC
Source organism: Mauremys reevesii (assembly GCF_016161935.1). Classification (NCBI taxonomy): domain Eukaryota; kingdom Metazoa; phylum Chordata; order Testudines; family Geoemydidae; genus Mauremys; species Mauremys reevesii. The sequence goes on from NC_052630.1 coordinate 3,518,219, forward strand.
ACCTGCAGCAGCACTCTCTACCCCAGCACCGCAACCCTCATCCTGACCTAGTGCAGAGGGGAGGCCCCAGAGGGAGGGAGAGCGAGCTCACCTTACACTCATCCTGCAGCAGCAGCTCCTGTCCTGTGGGGCTGGGCTCAGCTCCATCCCTTCACTCAGAAAAACGTCATCATTTCTCTCCTTACTGAGTGACAGTTGCAAGGCCTGGACTTGCTTAAAACACCCTTAAGCAAAGGTACTTGAGTGACGATTATTCCTGATGGTAACAAATATGCCATAGTTTTGCAAGCTTCTAGACTGCCCGAAGACCAAGTCCCTTCCAGAGCCTCTTCTAGACTCCCTTGGCTCACTTCAGCATTTGTCCGTATAAAATGCCCGAGCTGGCTGCGAGTTTGAAAAGCGACAAGTGATTTTGAGGGCCCACCTTGAGACCCCAAATATTTAGAAAGTGCTGAGCCACCCAGCTTCTTAAAGAGGCCTGATTTTCAGATGTCTTGAATTAGACACCCAGAAACCACTAGCTAAATAAACACCCTCACTAATAATAAGTAATACTAGATCCAGAGGTGACTTGTTGACTGATGTGACTCTAGGTTACATTGCTTTTTGCCTGCTCTGCTTTGTTTGTAATCTGTCTTCATACTTGATCATAGGGCACTTCTTTAACTCCATTATTCCAGTTTATGTCAGTTTTCAGGGGAATTTTGCATTTTCTGATGGCAATGAAACATAGCTAGTGTGGTTCTGATGGATAGCCTGTGTGCTAGGAGCTTCAGGACATTTATCTCTGAAAAACAGAACACAGAGTGGCAGTGGTTTGGATACATTAATAAATCACTGTCCCAGTTGTTAATTCATGACAGCTACTTGCAATCAAGGGAGGAAAGGGTCAGTTTTAAGGACTAGCCCTGCACACACCTCATAATCAAACTTTCTCAAGTGGGATAAACTTCAGCTATAGAAATTTCTCTCCTGCAAGACTTGACGATAAATTCTAGTTGGTTGCCATAACTAGTCAAAGGGATTGTTCAAAGGGTGACAAACACCCCTCCCGCCCACATACACACAGTCTACCTTAACGGGTTGTATATTTTTAAAGTTAATTTTATGCTCATGAAAGGGTCTAGTCTGACAGCGCTGAAAGCTTGAAAACATCACCTTCTCTATCCAGCAGGTAAATGGGCAGAAGCAAATGCACTGGTGTGCATCAGCTCTGTTTAAGAAGGGTGATCTCTGGGTGTGAAAGACTAGTTCACTCTCCAGCTCTCTTTAGCTCTTGGCGTAGTTGCTGGGACTGCCAGGTAGGGGCAGGAATCAGTAGTAATTGCAATGGTGGTTTTCTGTGCAATGTGGATACCTGCCCACTATGAACGGGACTGAAACCATCCAGCCATTTCACCGAGACCACTGAACAGCTGTCGGGTGGTAATTACTTTTGGTCACTACCCACTCGGTTTAGATTCAAAGTGGGGAGCTGGAGATGAAAGGGTCTGTATCCCATTACCAGCCCCCTGAGCCATCCACTCCATACATGGCACACACATCTAACAGCAAGGGTGGGAGGACTGGTTATGGCTCAGGGAATTGCTAATGTGATACAGAAGCCTTTCGTTTCTAGGTCACCAGTTTTGAATCCAGATCAGGTTGGTAGTGAATGAAAGTCATTACAACTGACAGCTGTTCTGTAGCCTCTATTTTGCTATTTATTATCCTAAGTAAAAGATGTGACAAAAAAGGATTTTTTTTTAAATTGAGTTTCCTTTGAAAATGTCAAACACTGAGTTATATTTGCTGTATGCTTGTATACATGCCTGCAAATCAGTAAATGCTGAAACCTGTAATAGTGTCTACAAGGTTTCTTAGAGAAAGGCCAAACGCTCACAAAATTATATTGTGTTTACTTGACTCTTTGCTCATAGCTGGAGATCAACCATCCATCTAAGGGAATGGTTCCTTGACGAGATGACTGAGGAAAAGAATGACATTCTCCGGTATCGCACAAATGCTGTAACATATGGCATGAATTGCAGGGGAAGTTATAATGTGCACTGTGGTAGGTCTTCACTCCTACGTGCAAAACTTCCTTCACATTGACACCATGGGTCCTCTCACATCACAGCAGTTGACAGGGTATATGATGTACTATTGTTGCATGTATCTATTAGAGGCTACTGCATAAAATATGGGAGTGTCTTGGAAATATATTTCAGGCGGGTGGCAGGCAGAGTGACTGGATGTGTGCCAGAGGTTTCTGATGAACTCCAAAGTGTCTTCATTTCAAAGGTGGCATCCCTTCTAATAGGCGTCCTTTATTGCTTGATTTGTTCTTTCTAGTTGTAACTAATCTTTTGACTCTTGTAGATTTAGATCCTTTTTGGATGTCACTTGAATAGGCAACCTCTGGTTTTGCAGAAGGTACTAATGAAGTCATGGTTTGAGTCAATTCCCTTATTTAAATCCATCCATCCATCCAGGTTTTTATGCTGGTGCTCATCACTGTAGTATCTGAGAATATATAAAGTCAACACATCTGTGGGCGTTCTAGAAAAGTTGGCAGGTGCACTGTAGTGTGAAAGACCTGGTACAGGGAGTAGAAAGCCAACAGAGTATCCATTTAGCTGCCATTAGCAGCTCCTTCTTTGGTATTTTCACAAGGAACACTGCTTGCTATGGATTAGGCTTGAACAGTCTCCTTTTCTGTTTTGTGAGGAAGCAAGGAGATGGAGACGTATGAAGATCAGTGTTAACGCTGTTGCCCAGAATCCATCTGGTTCCTGTGACAATGGAGGCTGAGTGTTTGTGGAAGTGTGCATTGCATGCATGGGTCCAAATCATGCCCTGTATAAGTGTGGGAACTGCAGGCCTGAATTCCAGGACCAAATTTGTACCTGTGTCTTCTGGATGAACAGTTCCTGCACAAATGTGCAGAGTGTGTTTAACCTGGTTTCTTGCAGTGAAGTCTATACGGATCAACAATAACCCACAAACCTCAGTTTTCCCTTCTGTAAAATGGGGTAACAATAATATATACTGGTCTATTCCACAGGGATCTTGTGAGGATTAATCATGTAGTGTCTGCAACTGTGCTTATAAGTGTAACCCCTCTGGAGGGGGTGCTCTTGAAATACCACACTGGGCTTCTAGGGGACTCACCTCCGGACTATACCCATAATTGTGGCAGAGGTTCAGGACTCTGCTTCCCAGATTGCCTGCGGTCCATGGCAGAGAGAGAACGGACTAGCAACCCTATTGGGACCAATGATAAGCCAGGAGAAAAGGGCCTGACTTTACTTTTTGTTGGCTGTGTTTGGAGTATAGCCAGGGAGGAACCTTTTACTCCACATTCCTGCCCGAGGGAAGATCCTTTTGGGATTTCTGGGACATTAAACAATGTCAGCTCAGAAAAGACAAGAAACAAGGAGCCTGAGATGAGAGTCAAGGTCAGGCTACCAAAAGCGAGCCTAATGTCACATGTGAATCCAGACCACAGAGCCACAAGGACAATCCGACCATCCTTTACTTTGCAAGAACACCCTTGTTTGTTTATTTTGATATTGTGTTCCACGCTGGCCACCCATTTTAGTGCTGCATCACCCATCAAAGACTGAACCTAAACTCGCCACTTGCCTAGGCAGGTGCTGGGAGGGAGCAGGCTGGCATGCATTGGCTGGGAGGGGGAAGAGTTTATGCATTGTTAATTTTCTCTTTCATTACCCTAATCCCTTTTTCCATTGTCCCCTATCCTGAGCTACCCATACCGAATATAGCCCCAGTTACTGTTCTGTTATTCTGGGAACTGAGATAACTATTTTATCTTTGTATGCTCTGATACTCATCTGTATGAGACTGGGTGTTGAGTATTTCCAAAGGGACAGGCCCTCTGTGTTCTCTGCACCAGCAGGGGTTTCTTTGGGGGGAGGCATCAGGCATCTTTATAGGTGAGCCCAGGACCCATACCCCTGAAGAGAAAAAGGAGAAGGCTGCAGACACACCTCAGAGCTGGGTTTCATAAGTGCTAAGGATTATGATGTTATGACTTCAAATGGGATCTTTCCTTGAGTAAGGATTAAAGACTACAGGACTTGGGCCAATAATACTAAAAATGTGCAGATGATTCCACATTACCAATGAAAATGGGGCATGAGAAAGTGCCAATTAATTAATTTATACTCCTGAGGGCATTCTGAGTACAATTCTGTGCACAATATTTTAAAATTCTGCAAGTTTCATTTGTCAGTAACTAAAATGCAGAGGCTCCAGCATGTGGTAGTGGAGAGCACGGGCCACTGGCCCCACAAACGTAGGAGATCACCCTGCAACCCCCTCACCCCAGGACACTGGCTCAGCGGTGAGGCTGCACCCGCCCCTGACACATCACATAGCCTGGACCTGACACAGAAACATCCTGCCCCTCTGTGCCAGGTACACCAGGTGTGGGGCAGGCAGACTCCAACTGTGGAGGGGCTCAGTGTGGGAGGATCCAGGTGTGGGGTGAGAGGATTCTGTGTGGGACAATGTGGGTGCAGGCAACTTAGGGGTTAGGGATGGGGGGATCTGGATGCACAGAGGTTTGTTGGGGGGGTTCCAGGTGCAGGGGCAATGGAACTCTGCAGGGGCTTCCAGGTGAAGGTGGTTGGGTCTCAGTGGGGGAGTCTGGGTGCAGCTAGTTGGGGGTCAGTGGCGTGGGGACTCAGGGGGGTGCAGGGAGTGGGCTCATCAGGGTGGGGGGTTGAGTAAAGAGAGCTCAGTGGGAGGTGGTCTGGGTGCAAGGGGGCTCCAGATGCAGGGGTGAGATTTGGTGGGGTTTGGGTATGGAGGGCTGGGGGGTTCTGGGTGTATGGGGTGAGGCTGTCTCGGTATGGGAGGTCCAGGATGCATGGGGCTTGGGGGGATGGTGGAGCAGCTCCCCACACAGTGATCCCTCCCTGTAGCTGAGGAGCAATGGGGGCAGGAAGCAGGGGAGGATGCTGAGCTTCCTGCAACTGGGGGAGGTTTCTGAGGGTGGGTCTGACACAGCCCCAGCCACTCCTTGCAGGGGGAAGAGGAAGTCCCATTCTCTCCTGCCTCCAGCCCAGCCACGACTGGAAGCTGATCCCGGCTCAGGGTAGGAGCCACTGGCTGGGGTGTCCCCAACCCTGTGGTGATTTACCTCTCGGCTGGCTGCCTGAAACAATGTACCTGCGCTGCTAGGGAGTGGTGCGTGACTGCTCTTGCAATTTTCTTTTGCTTCCCCATCAGAAAGTCATTTTTCTGCAGGGAAACAAAGAAATCTGCGGGGGACATGAATTCTGTGCACACGCAGTGGCGCAGAATTCCCTCTGGAATAAATTTATTACCTGCTGTATTATACAGTTCCGATCCTTTGGGTTTCATTATGAATAAATACAGACTACATGAATTAGCCTAGAACACCACTGCCAGGATTAACTTCTTCCATGGTGTTCCCAGCACAGTTCTTGGTGCCTTATAGGGGCAAGAGTTGGATAACTTGGTACAGGGTGGAGGCTTTAGCAGATAGAAATGCAGAGCAATTATGAGGGAACTCAAATATTTAGCCCAAAGGGGCAGTCAGAAATGTCATTTTTAATTGATTAGAAGGGTTTAAACCACATAGGACCTTGGCGCCTGTTCATGCAAGTAGATGTTACCCAGTGAAATCTACAATTGGCTTCTGGATCAGGACCTTACTGTTTCAGAACTTTGTCAGGTGTTCCCAGAGCTGGCGCTAGCAACTGCTTAGGGCCTCAGTTGACTCAAGGGGGTCCCCTATTTGCTTTTTATGATGTTATGTGTGGGGGTCCCACCAAATTATTCCTGCTTAGGGCTCCCCATGGGCTAGCACCACCTCTGGGTGTTCCTTCTAGCACACAGCTAAGGATTCCGCATGTAAAATCTTCGGGTTCTTGAAAAAAACTGCCGTCTTTACGAGTTATCTATACTCTATATGATATAAGCAGATTCTGGTAAGAGATCCTGTGTTCAGAAAGAGACTTTTACAGCAATTTGAATACATTACAAATTATTCCACACACACACAGACTCTATCTCTCTAATGTCTTGTGAGTCATAACACAAAGAATTTCACTTCAGAAACCTTATGATGCAGTAATAATCTTTACCCTCTGACATCTTTTGAGCAGATACTCCATTTCATCTATCAAAATGAACAGTTCTAGTAACATACCATTAACATCCATTTATATTTATTATGCCTTCATTACAGCTAGGACACCAAATCCTTAATAATAATAAAAAAAACCCATTTTATGTTCTTTCTTTCTCTTGTCTCTTAAAATGTTCTTGCTTAAGGAACCACGTAGGACATGCCACATTTTTATCCTTGTCAAGCAAAGTCCAGAGCTACAGGCATAAAAATGTTACCTCTTACTTTTTGGCCTTATTATATCAAATGTAAGCAGCTGTTCATTAAGTTCACTGGCAGAGAACATGTAATCCTAGCAGTAGTATCCCTTCATTACCCGAGCCCCTTTGTCGTACGGCTGGGGAAATGCCTTCCCTGCTTTATGACCTAATTCAGTACTTGGCTTGATGGCCGAAGACTTTTTTGTTTACTTTCTTAACTTACTCCTTACTTTTCTGACCTGTCAGACTGAGCCTTCCCCACCACTTCCATTAATTATAAGTGAAATTTTTGGTGGAGGAGAGGAGACTATTCACAAGTTAAAGTCGACTCAGTGTGACAGTAATGGAGGCAGACTCTGAGCCTGAGGTTGGAAACTTTTACTAGACTCCAGCTACCGTCTGATATGAATAAGAGGCAGCAGATAGCTGCTCCCACCCAGCAGAGGATGAACATTCGTTAATCCTCTCAACACCCCTGCAGGTGAGGGAGTGGTAAACTGAGGCACAAATGACAGCATGTATGTCTACACTGCCAACAGCAATGTGACTGCAGCACCCACAGCCATAGCCAAGCTAGGTTTGATCCAACTAGCTCCAATAACACCAGCAGTGAAGCTGTGACACCATAGGCAGCACGACGGGCTCTACAACCCCAGCCAGAGCCCTGCTGGCCCGTGCTGCCGCGGCTTCATTGCTAGTGGTGTCTGAGCTAGCGAGATCGGAGCTGGTTGGGTGTCACACCTCTGACTGCAGTGCAGACAAAGTCACAATTCTTCCCCTGCTCCCCTCCTGCACGGAGGGAGGAATGGCTTACCTTACCTCTTTCCATGGAGCAGGGGACCCCTCGCCCAGCACCCGAGGGACAGGCACGTGTGGTGGGCAGGGGCACGCTCAGGGCTCCTCTGTTTGCAGACAGCGCAGAGTACCGGGTGAGTAGCCTCCGCATGTCCCACTGGGGCTAGAGCCACAAGTAGGAGCGGTAATGACCAAGCCCCACGTGACTGCACAGCACCCAGCACACCTGGGCACCAGTCGGCTATGGCAATAGAAATACATGCATGCAAAACTCTACATTCAAAGAACAGTATTAAGGTTGCAAAGTCAAACACAGAAACATTAGGAAATGCCAGACCTAGGCATTCATTCAGCCCCTTATGCGTACGCACGGTGACACTGTCTTTTATTACATGATGACATAGCTGCTTTGCCACAGAGCCCCCTGCCTCCCTCAGTGCATAGGATGGATGGTGCCCAGTAGATGAGCAATTATTCAATATGAATAAGACTGGGACCTTTCAGCTTGGAAAAAAGATGACTGGGGGGGGATATGACAGAAGCCTATAAAATCATGCCTGGTGTGAAGGAAGAGTTATTTACTCCTCATAACACAAGAACTAGCGGGGATGGGGGTCACCAAATGAAATTAATAGGCAGCCAGTTTAAAACAAACAAAAGGAAGTATTTCTTCACCCAATGCACAGTCAACCTGTGGAACTCCTTGCCAGAGGATATTGTGAAGGCCAAGACTATAACAGGCTTCAAAAAGGAAGTAGATAAGCTCATGGAGGATAGGTCCATCAACGGCTATTAGCCAGGATGGGCAGGGATGGTGTCCCTAGTCTCTGTTTTCCAGAAGCTGGAATGGGCAACAGTGGATGGATCACTTGACGATTACCTGTTCTGTTCATTCCCTCTGGGGCACCTGGCACTGGCCACTGTTGAAAGACAGGATACTGAGCTAGATGGATCATTGGTCTGACTCAGTATGGTTCTTAATTTTGTTTTTGCCTCATTGGTCAATGGGTGGCTGTGGACCCTATTCACTGTACACTATTCAAACACTGCTCCAAAGACAGAATAATTAATTTCCTCATGGGCTTTTCTATGGAGCCCATCGCTATAGTATCTGAGTGCTTCAGACATTTATTAATCCCCTCTGCACCCTTCCAGGTGAGGGGTGGTAAACTGAGGCACAGATGAGCACACAGAAGAGATGATGGTCTCCCTGCTCTCAGTTCTGGAGCAGCAGCTCAGAGTTGCAATTGCAGGGAAAGTTCTCCTCAACCTTGGGCTGAATGAAATATGTGCAGTGAAGCTGGAATCTTTGCAGCTAATAGCTACAAAAATCTACCTAGTCTCTGCTGAGCATGAGTGAACTGTGATTTTTTTCAATGGCTTATAACTTGGCCGAATTTGTGCTGATTTTCACGTGGCCACCCTCTCTGCCAAAGGTCAAGTCCCTGCTCCAAAGCGAGAGCTTCTTGAAGGAACGGTCACCAGAATTTTTTAACGTGGGCAGAACAATGTACTTTACTCTAATCTTGTTAGAAAATGCTGAATCAGTTTGGTTGAAATTTTCAAAATCAAATATTTTTTTTTTAAAAATTCAGACTTTTGAAATGGAAAATTACTATCCAAATGGTGATAAAAAATTATGAGCAATTAAAAATGAGGGCAGCCATAATAACCACCCAGGAAGTCAAAATTAGTGGAGACAAATGCAAGGTGAAGCATTTTGGAAAGAATACGGTCAGTCGCACATTCACTTTAATAGGTTCTGAGTTAGTTGTAACGCATGAAAAAAGATCTGTGTCACTGCAGATGGTTCAATGTACAGTCATGAGAAAGGCAATCACAGCTTTCCAACATGCTGAGACTAGTTTTGAGGGCCTATCTTCATAAAATATCCTAAGTGTGGCACAGGCAGTACCCACATAATTCATGTTTATGGTAAAACAGGAGTTCCAATTATCTGCCATGCTGTATTTCCCTGTTCTGCTTGGACTACAGTCTGTTATTTACCTCGACATAAACTATAATTTGTGTTTTATGTAGTTTTTTTCCCTTCTCCTTTCAACTGAGCACGGCTGGCTGAAAAAATAATGACATTACATTTCAGCGCCTACATTGCCATTTGCCTTCTATGGTGGGAGGGCGGGAAGGGGTGAACATTAGGGTACAGCTGACTTCTGGGCTTGATCCTGCTGGGTGCTGATGTAGAAAGGTGGGAGGGGAGGCAAAGCAGAGGCACTTAGCGTTCGCTCAGAGGCTTCAGTATTGCACAGTGCTCAGTTACGTGTCTAAAAGCCGTACATCTACCATGTCTAATGGGCACGGGTGAGGAGGGAGGGAAGTGCGCATGTCAGGGAGTGGACAGGGCACAGTTGCTTAAATGCAATGCTAGGCATCAAGGGGATGCCCACGGCATCTTTTCATTAACTCAGCAAGACCCTGTTTGGGCGTGGAAGAGCTGCCCTTAAAAGGAAGTGAGACTCACATGGGCGCCAGCTCCAGAACTGCTGCCAATGGCTCCCAGGTAGCAGCATCCTCAGCGCTTCGTGACCTACGCTGGGTGCAGCATCCTGGACACCCCACTGATGCAGAGCCTGCTCCCCTCATTGGATGGCATGCTGCTCAGCGCCCCGGTCGATGGCTCAGCACTGCTCTCCCACTACCTCCACCTGTACGCCGCAGGTCAGAGCGCGCTCTCTGGAAGCCAAGCAGTCAAGCCTTGTTCCCTTTAATATTTTTTCAAATCTTCCCTATTTGTGGCTAACTCCACATCCTCACTGGACCTTAGAAACATCATGGTAATCGAAGAAGTCTGCTCAGACAAACCAACTCGATGGCCCAGATTCAGAGCCTGTCATGCAGAGGTGCAAATTACACCGCCCTGAACTAGCCTGGTGCCCCTGCATCCCAGGCACTCTGCTATATATGAACCTGAATATACTGCAGAATAGCCAGGGCACTTCCACCCCCTTCCTCCCTCTGTGTTTCTGCCTAGGGCAGGCAGCTTTGGTTTAGGGCCAGTGAGTGGAGCCTGTGTGTGCGTGCGCGTGCTGAACTGGCAATATCCTTGGTTGCACAGCTGTGCTTCTCACATCCCAACTAGCACAAACTAGAGTCTGTGAGCTGCTGGCCCCACCAGCCCAGCTACCTGATCTTTTAGGGAAAAAACTTCCAGTCTAGATTTATGGAGAAATCCACCATGATCCTTCTGCCACAGGGCTCACACTAGCAGATGCTGGCAGAGACCCAGGAGTGAACCCAGCCCAACCTTTTGTATTTGATGGTCTCCGCTGTTGTCTGACTAGCTTTGATAAGTGGGTCACACATTCAATAAACAAGTAAATAAGGCACCATATGAGAGGACTTTAGCAAGTAAACTAACAGTCAGTTCCCATAGACCTGACACCTTTTCATGGGGTAGCTCATACTCTGAATTACTCTAAGCAAGTGAGGGAGACGCCTTCTGAAGCTGCAGTCCACCCCCGTGAAATCTGCCCCTGTCCACAGTGAATCTAGCTGCATTTCAGAGCATGTTTTTCAGACTTTCTTGGAGCCACTCATCCACTTTCTGCCTATTACTGGGTTATAATTAAATTTCAGCTTTCATATCTTCTGCGTGGCCCTGAAGCCACATGACGCTATAAGAAATACGTGGCTATAATAGTCACTTGGCTTCTTCCATCCAAGGAGACATTGTCCTTGTGTAGCTAAAATGAAATGCATTGCCAACGAGGCAGTGTATGTGTACTTAGATATGTATTTATAACGGCCACTTTGGCTAATGGGAGAAGCAGCTGCTGCCACTTCACGTTTGAAGCTAATGAAGTTCAGCGTTTAACTGTTGCTTACACTTGTCTGACCGGAGAGAAGTTGGTCGCTCTTCTCAAGTAGTTGTCACTAAACTGGCACCTCCGGATACTGATTGCAGGGGTGTGTCAGTTTAGTAACCGGACTGTTAGCAGAGTTTGGAAATCAGACTGTTGACTCTTCAGAGGTGGGGTGATGCTGTCACATACTACGTGACCCGAGAGAGAGAGAGAGGAAGGAGTAAGGACTTCCCTTGCCGCAGGCTCCTCCACGGAGCAGGAAAGGGCCATTGGTTCCCCTTCCCTTTCTTCCTGGCCCATGCAGCTAAGCCACCTCGGGGCAGGGACTGATGTAATGTGTTACTGGCATAGGCCAGCAGTGAAATGCTGCACGCCCCCCCGAGAGCAGGGGAGGAATTGTGACTTAGAGGCACAATGCCTACCCGGGTCACTGCTGAGGCAATGCAACCGCTGCACCTTGCTGAGGTCTGTACCTAAAGGCACCATCCAGCCCTTAAACAAACCTTCCTAAATGCCAGGAATCCCAAGCACATTCACATTGGAAACCATAAGATTCAGCTCTGAGGTTTCACTATTTTTAAGGCTCAAATTTTGCTTTGCTACCCTGTGATGTGAAAACAAACCCCCACTTCGGGATGGGCCAATGCTACCACATTTGGCTTTGGGTCTGAAGGTCCCGAGGAGGAAGTGTGTTCGGGTCCAGGGTTTCTGGTTTAGTTCCAGCTCTCAAATATACCTGTGGAGAGTGAAAGGATCCATCTTCCCTGCCCATATCTGCTGATACATTTATAATCCGTGCCCATGGGATTTGTTCTGATGTGTGTAAAGAACCCACTCCATATACATTTTGAAATGACAGCTTCTTGGTTAATGTGCTCGCTCGAGCGTATTGAAACACCATGGTGATAAGACAGTCATTTCTGACACTGAGCTCATGTGGCGCAGGGCGGAAAAATAAACAAGCCACTGTTAGTTCAAAGCACTGTCCCTGAGCCTGATGGACACAGTCTGAGCCAGATTTAGAAATGGGTCCTCATTAGCTGTGCTGTCTCTGTGCTGCTAGGTAGACCCACCAAAACTGCTTTGAAAATTACAGAACGGGATTGCTCTTACATGACCATACGTGTCCCTATCTTAACAGAGATGCGAGAAAATTAACATGATGAAAAAGGCCAGGGCTCCCACAGTATCCTGTGGGTTAAATCTGCACAGGAATATATCTGAGAAGAACAGTTCAGGGGCAGCAGCCTGTTCTTAAAAGACAAAATCAATTCAAACCAGGTGAAAAATATGTAGTTATTCCTGCTTGATCTGGGAGGAAAAACAACAATAATTCATGCTATGTACAATTTAACTGAGGATAAAGACTTTGAACACATATTTATGATCCTTTGGCATGAATATACAAAACATGCCAGTTGAAAATAAAATAAAATAAAATCCCATTATAGTTTAACATGTACATTTTGCTTCTAGATATCACATAGTTATGAAATGGCTATTGTTTCCTGGCTGCAGTCTACAGTGCAAATAAAATCTCTATAAAATAGTTCTCTTTAACGTAATAAGAATGGACTGGGTACAACGCAAAGAAACATGCTCAATTATTAAGTATTTTTGCTTTGATAGAGTCTAAAACTAATTATGAATGGGAAAAAAAATTAAGAGAGGACATGGTGAGCACTGCTGGCTTGATCAGCAACACATTTTTGAGTTGCCTTTTGCAGTTTTGTGCCAGGTTAATTAGAAAGTCAGTTTTAAAGAGTTGGTTTTAAGGACCATGGCTGCTGCCCTTACTCAGGTGAATGTGGAAGTGCTTGCACTGAACTGTGTGTTGAAGTCAATGAGAGTTTTGCCTGATTAAAGTTTGCAAGACTGGGCCCTACATTTGCAGATTTTTCTGAACATGATTTTTTAAACCCCAGGAACCATGTCAGGTAAGCCCAAGACATTTATTATACCTGTTTTCCTCCACATTTTGAAACTGGCCTTTACAGGATCCTTCCAGATGAGATAAGACACATACTTCTGAGCACCTCTGATGGTTGAGGGAAGAGGGTACCCAGTTCATTCCCCATCCAAGTTAGAGAAGCCCCAGGGTTGCTCTATCTTGGGCTGAATGGAACAATCCCTCCCCTCCAATCCAAGATCACTGGACAGCCAGGTAGTCTGGCCAGGCCCATCTTTACCCCACCCTCTACACAGGGAGTGATCAGGAGCAGCTGTTGTAGAGCCATTTATGCCACTCAACAATTCCTCCATGCAAATCGAATCCCCAGTGCAAAAGGAAGTGAGCAGGTCTGAGCCTCTGACCCATGGAGTTGCCTCTCAAATATATTAGCGTGAGTGTATATGACACGCTCCTCTAGGGAGCGAAGATTCAGTTAATAAAAACAGACTGCCATTCTCACCAATTATCAATGAAATAATGTGTTTTTCTACACAAAACGCATGGTGCTTTCCATTCCTCGGGTTTAACTTCTAGCTGAAAGGTGCACTCAAAGTAAAATTTCCTCTTCCCTACAGGTGCCCTGACATGTGTCTCAGAATATTTCAGTCCCAAACAGAATACAAAGAAATCAAAGGATGTGCTGCGATTGTCATCACGGAACTGAGATGTGTGCATGCTATTTTCCACCCCACCCTTCACTTACTGTTTTATTCGAGGAATAGTTCTGCTCTTTGTGCAGGCAGCTATAATTTAAACATAAATGTCGTAGTGCTAATGATAGTGATTGGGAATCTCACAGTTTGTTAAAAATGTCACATCTCATACCGGTACAGGAACTGATTTACAGTACGTTACCTTTGGGCTCCCCAACGTAAATACGTCACTACAAATGCTCCATTGCAAAGGGGAACGAGGCACGCATCACAGAACTTGTACCGAAACAAACAAGCTGGCTTGCCTGCCCTCCACTCTAGGCAATTGTCTAATGATTGCTTTGTCACAACTGGGATGTGAGCTCTCTGGCCTAGCAGGACCAGGAGTCAGGCCTAGTGGTCAGTGGTCATCCAGTGTCCTGTTCACCTGGGTTCTAGTCCTCTGGATCCCCTTACATGCTCTTAGGATGTTTATGGTTTGAATTAGTCAATAACCTACAGATCCCATTATAGCTTGATGCCACAAAAATGGTGCTAAGACACCACAGATCAGATATTGCCCCTGGAGCATGAGTCATAAACTATTCTACGGCCACGCTTTCATGATCAACAAAATGTAAATGAAAAGAAACGCTTTCTATAAACATTTGCATTGCAGAAGCTGGAGGGTATTTTTATCATTTTCCATAGAACCTTCCAAAAAACACCACTTCAGGGAGTAGACTAAGCGAATAGACATATCCAGCACGTTAGAATGGGTGTCACCACATCCTTTTAATCAGTGCATCGTCAATATTCTGGATTATATGAATAACTAATTAGTTTCTCGATTTACTTCCCCAGTTGTTATTGAAAAATCTATCTGAGGAATGTCATCTGCACTTGAGGGAAGGACAAGCATGGTAATTAAGTATTAAACCATTTCACCAGTATGAGTCTGCCATGAAGTGTAAAATGGCTGTAATTCACATTTTCAAGGCTTGCATTTATTAGCATCTATTTTCTACTCAAGGTTAGTGGTGTGCAGCCCCAATAGTTTTTAAAAAAAAATCAAGCCTACTTCTGTAGAGAAGGGGTGTGTGCACATCTGTACAGATGTGGGGACTGAGAGAAGGAAGAACTGCATTAGATTCTACTGATGCATATGAATAAGTTTTTCTTATGTCTCAAAGGATCCACTGCTCAATCTTGTGAATCTAAACAAATGCTCAATCTGAGAGAGAGAGCAGGAATGAAGATTAATATCTCCAGAGAAACAGGCTTTTTTGGCTTATTGGAAACGTGTCTTCACTATAGAATGACTGCACAGACAGAGTTATGAAGTATTTTTTTATGGTGCAGCATCTTTGGGGCAACGTCATAGGTTAAGTATAACTCTACTGTGATTATGCTGCATGACTGGACACGTGAGGACAGTGGCTGGTGCATTTCATGACCAATTACCAAATCAGAGACCGATTTCCTTTGCGCACTGCATCATATCTGCCATATCATTTGGCACCAGTTCGATATGGAAAACCTCTAGTTAAACAGAATTGCCTGCCTCTCTTATTTCCTTATTCTCACTCCACACTATATTCAATAGGAATGGTCCCATAGCTATGGCGAAGCAGGCCTGTCCCCCCACCCAAGAACATACGCACACTATTGTGCTGAGGAAACAAGTGAATCTAAAGGCAGCTCAGTTGAGGCCAGTCTGACAGGAGCTTCTTAAATGCAAACTCTCACTACACTCGCATGGATGCAGGTGTTCGCTGTCCTTTATTCAATATGCTTAACTAGGTTCAAGCTAGCACCAGGGCTTCATCATCTACTTATAACAGCCTGAGGTTTAGCCTTTCTCCTTGACACAGACGTGTTACTACTAATTTAAATCAACATGGGGATGGGGATGACAGACAGCAACTCTGCACACCCTACACGGCACATTCAATGGGTTAATACACATTCAATGGGTTTATCTGGAGATTTGAGCCCTAAAATTCCACACTTTGCAGTGCGGCATTTTAGGGCTCAAATCTCCAGATAAAAACATCATCTTGTAGCTCCAAAAGCTGTCTACTTATACATTGTACATACTGAATTGATTAGAGAATCAGTCGGCTTTAGCATGTGTTTGTCTCTGATCTAGGAAGGATTACCATTAAAAATTCAGGGCTCCACTTGTGTGACTACAGCTGAAGGGGTGAGCAGTGAAGTAAAATTACAGCAGCAAAAAGCAACAAATCTTTTAAACTTGCGCCCTAATAAGGGAATTAACACAATTCTTGACCGATGAATTGCCAGGTCACTAACCTTTAACCTAAGTTGGTCTCATAAATTACACCGGTAAGGAATCATGTCATGTCTACTAGGGTTCGGGGTGAACAAAACAAAGTAATAGAGCAAAGCAGAAAAGTACTGAAACACGAGGGAAGCCCTCTGCAATGGGTCAAAATCTTTGACTATTGATTAAGTATCTTTAACTTTAAGATTACAGGGCCTTTAATTTGGTGTGGCTAAAACACAGCCCAGGAGTATCCTGACCCTGTCTGCTTTTCCCCTGCTACTTAGCTTCAAGAAGGGAATGTGGTGTAAGAGCCACCAAATTGGCTCTATGATCCTGTAAGTTCACCCTTCCATTGGACTGATAAGGGGTTCCTAGATTTTAAGGGCAGAAGGGACCATTGGATCATCTCACCTGACTTCCTGTATAACACAGGCTTTAGCATTTCACCCACTTATCCTTTCTTTGAGCCCAGTAACTTGTGTTTAATTAAAGCACATCTTCCAGAAAATGCAATGCCGGCTTACTCTAGTGATGCAGCACAAAAGCGGCATAAAAATGTGAGTCACAGGAGAGCTGGCAAGAACCACTTCTGCATTATTTCCAGACTCCAGTCATGTGACCTGAGTCAGCATTACAAAGCGCTAATACCCTAGTTATGTGATGGAAGCCAGTATCCCAGATAGATGCTGCAATTATGCTTTGTGTTTCTGAACCCATGTCTAGAGGCCTATCATCTGAGCAATTTTATCTGCACAGTCCCAATGAGTTTTTACGCTTAGAGGTGCCGGGGCTATCCTACTAGCAATCCATCTAGAATGACTCACTCAAGCTCTTGTAAGGTCGGGTCACTTTATTTTTCTCGTTAGAGCTTATCACATTTTATCTCAGAAACGTACTTGAGACACATTTGCTCCAAACGCCTCTTCCTGCAGTGCCTGCTTTCACTATTTATAGATGCTCTTGAAAGTTCTTACAGGAGGATCTGACCTTTTATGTGCAGACTTTGCGAACGAGGCCAGTGCTCTGATTTAAACATGGTGGGGCCAGTTTCTTAGATAAGCTCAATTGACTTCAGTGGCACATCACTGGCTTACACCATGGGAGAATTTGACCCCGTTATGTTTTTCCACTGCTAAAAATAGAGAAGAAAACTCCTTCATGGGCTAAATCCTGCCCTCGCCAGTCCTTAGAGGGAGAGGGGGGATGTAGGTGATTGTCAGCCAGGACAGGATTCCCTATAGCTACCTGCTGAAGGGAACACAATGCTTTCCCATGCAATGGGAGTAGGTTAAGAGAAACATGAATACCTCAGCAACTAGATCACTTTCACATTCAAAAGCCTGCCCGAAGATGTGCACCTTATACAGTGGACCTGATACAGAGCCCAATGACATCTCTGGGCTTTGGACCGGATCCCACAGCACACTGATAGTTGGCTTTGGAGAGCCACCGGGAGTGAGTTGAAGGCAAGGCGCTTCCACTGAGAAACCTCACTGCATGCTGGTCCTGGAAAACGCAGTCCAACTGCAAGACAGTCAAACTGCAAGAGCATCTCAACTAATCTAAGCTGTCATGAGGTGACTACTAAGCAAGATGTGGTCTCCTAGATAATTGGGCCTAAGAATAGGTTAGCATCCCTTTAAATAGTTTGAGAGTCCTGTAGTGGTGATACCTGTGTTCTGTGGTCTAGAAGCTTCCAGACACTAGAGTGTGTCTAGCACAGCCTGACATGATTGTGTCTATTTAGAAAATATGAGTATCTGGAACCCAGCTGTGCCCATGTGGCTTCTTCCTGTTGTGATAGTTGTGCGAGGGGCAAAAGCCGTAACAGCTTTGAAGATTATAACCAACAATACCAAAGAAAATGGCTAGCCATGCAGAGGTTTGAGGAAAGGTACAACGTGCTTACAAAAGCCTGCCCCACTCTCGCTGGAGCTGGCAGAGAAATATACAGTGATCCTCTGATGGTATCGTTTTAAACGTAAGAGTAATGGCACATCTTTCCTCACATCAACTCATATAATGTAACTTCCTACATCGTTTTTAAACTTAAGGGCCTAAAAGGTAAAATCAATGCCTTTCTCACGCTAGCCTTATATTAGGCTAATGTGTTGAGAGGCTGGAGGTGTCCCAGTTGTTAACAATGACTTACTGAAATACTGTATATAACTGAGAAAACAGCTCACATTACATGCAGTTTAGACAGTCTTGTTCCTCCTGTGATGATAACTTGTCCCTTGAGCCTGGAGAGTGCACTGGAATGGGTAAGAAACTTAAGAACTATACACTAAACTATGGTATTGATATAAATGACCAGATAACAGGGAGGATTCCAAAGGAATTCATCATTTGATTGGTCTTGCACTTAAACCAGGGGCTTGATTCTCCTCTGCCTTTACACCAGTTTGGCACCAGTGGAACTTCAGTGGTGTTAATGGCTGATTTATAGCAATGTAAGTGACGGGAATAAGGCGCCAACACAGGTTATGATGACAGAAGTAAAAGTCTCTCATAGGTCCAAATTCTGCTCTCAGTTAAATTGCTGCAATTCTACTATCATCGTCAGGGTTGCCTAGTGTAACTGAGAACAGAATCTGGCCCTTCGTGTTAAATGTATTAACATCTGCAAGGGCCAGACTCATACTTGGTGTCAATCACCCTACCTCCATTGACATCAGCTGAAGATTTAGCCTCATGTGTTTACTGCACACTTCTAAAATATGGCTTGGTATTACACCCTAATGAAGTGCTTCCATTTCCCACCAATTATTTCACCTTTCAGTACCATTTCTTAATCACATTTCCTCTTGGTTTTGACCTGTTAATCTTTATGAATGTGATGGATTTTAGACTGAGATATTATTTGTGTTCCCATTTATTGAAAATACCTATGCTGCCTAGTGAAACACAGATGAAACGAATCCTTAATTCACTGAGAATGATTATTTTACAAAATGAATATTGCCACATTAGCTGAACAATGTATTTAAATTGTTCTTTGGCACAATAGGTCTCACTTGGACTATTTAGATAGCTTAGTACTTTACATGGTACAGGAGAATTGTACTAATAAAATCATACTGTAAGCACATTTCATCTGCCATTTGGTATTTTTAGGGGTTCATAATTAACTTTGATTAAAATTACCTCTTCAGACACCAAGGGATTAATTTTCCCTTAACTGTGTTTGCATATTAAAGAAAGAGCAGTCGCCTAGGTTTGGTTGGCTTGTGCTGGATGTTTTTATGCTATAGCAATTGTGGATGAAATTCAGTCCTGTGCAAGGGACCACCAGAAGGCTTATGCAACTGTTAAGTCCCATTTAACTCCTTGTACTGCCCACTGCATGGATTGGATTTCACGCTGTATGACTTTTTCATACTTTGCTCTTAGCACTGAAGTACCTTAAACTCACGTGTCTTTGCCTAGCAGAAAGTTTTTGTGTTATGCAACATAAAAATGTGTGTGGCATCAGCATGGCTAATAAAACTATGGTATTTTGGTGTAGTTTTGTTCTAAGACAAGACCCACTTTGTTCTTAGTATCATCAATGGCTGATAATTAAATTCAACCCAGTATATGAGGAACTCATACTGCAATGCAAGGATGGGGTGAGGCATAGATAGAGGTTGTAGGTTGCCACAAGACATGTTTTTTGGAGGTGATCATGTGTGAAGGGTCCCAAAACAAATTTTGTTTCTTTTGGGGAGGGTGGTACGTGTATGCTAAGAAATGGCAACAGCACTACTAAATTTATGACATAATGATTGTGAGACAAACACTGCCCTACCGAGTCTCTTCCCATTCAGGTTTATCCATTTTCTGTTGCCTCTTTCCCCCCTCATTTCTTCTTCCTCATTCCTACGCTCCTAAGGCTTAGTCTACACTACCAATTTATGTCAGTATAACTACGTCACTCAGGGGTGTGGATTATAACATAGTTATACTAACTTCACCCTGGCATAGACAGCACTGTAGACAGGCATCTCCTGTCGAAATAGCTACCGCTTCTCAGAGAGATGAAGTACCTACACCAATGGAACAAGCTCTCCTGTCAACATAGATAGTGTCTTCATGAAGCGGTATAGTGGCGCAGCTCCACCAGTAAGTGTAAGTGTAGACAAGCCCTAAGAGTACATGAATGGCATGTGCCTCCACTGAGACTTCTGAACTTACGATTTCCAGACCACTCTGAATGACCATTTCAGGATATATGCAACTTCAGGCAAAGAAACAAAAACTAAAGGAAAGCGAGGTGATAGCTGTAGCTCTCAAGAAAAGGATCATTAATAGAGCAAATGTCAATCATTTGGGAATGGTTTAAAGACAACAGCTCCACAGAGAAAGGTGTTTCCTGTAATCAGCTGTGACGGGGTCTACCAGCCCCGCACTCGGCCAAAGGGGGCGGACCAATCAGTGTGGGCCCAGGAGGCCACGCCCCGACTCCCCTGCTGCACATGCTCCAGCTGGAAGAGCCAGATAAAAGGAGGCAGCCCAGCTCAGTCGGGGCTGGCTGCGGAGGACGTGTATTACTGGCTCCTCCAGAGGGGCCGGTGGTGCTCCAAGCGGTAGAGCCCGTGGACCGGGACTACGCTGTGGGTGACTTGCCGACTGTGCAGACTGACAGGGATGCCAAGCCACTGCCAGCCCAGGAGATCCCTGGGACGCAATTTGTGGTATGGGATGTAGTAGAAGCTGATGCCTAAACCCTCCGCGGGAAGGGCCGGGTTCCCCTACCACACCCTGCTAGGTGTGGCTGATGTTTGCTCTGAGTCCCAGCCCAGGGGCTCAAGGACCATAGACTGATTGTTGTTCTGGCCCACCCGGAACCCCAACTACTACTGCCACCTCCAGCCAGGAGGAGTGGGGGCCACAGACTATTTGTTTGCCCAACTCCGTCGGGGGGCTACAGACTGACCATTGTTCCATCCTACCCAGAAAGCCAGAACTCCAACTGTCGTTGTCAGCCCCAGCCCGGAGAGCCAGGGGCTACTGACTTTGTTCACTTGGCCCCATTTAGCAGAATATGTAGCATTAACAACAATCATCCTTGCGTTAGACAAAGCATTCATCATCTTTGGCATTCTCAACAAAATCAAAACTGATAATGGACCCATCAGGATTTCTGTTGGCTGATGGAGCATAAGCTTTTTTGCAGCATGGGCGAGATTAATCACAACTCATGTAAATAGATATAAAAAAAATAGCAATGTATCTCAGATGTATCTATGTGTACAGTACAACATCAATTCTTATGACCTTATGGATCTGCCGCACATAAAATGACAAATGCCACACCCATGTGTCTGATGTTTCAGAGGGATGCTATGAAACAATTTCTCTCCATCTAAGCCATCCCAGGCCAAAGACATCGTAAGATGAGAGTAAAAGATGACCAAGCAGAAGCTAAAGTTGATCAGCAAAGAACAGCTATATTGTCTATCTCTGGAAAGGTGACCAACCACTTGTAAAGCAGCCAGTGACTAATAACTGAAAAACCCTGTATGAACCAAGACTTTTCAGCAACAAGAAGGCGGCAGAAAGTCTGTTGAAAATGATGCTTATGTAATCATCTGGAACATATCATTCTGAGAGACAGACAGACACTAATAAAGGTAGCTTGGGGGATGGGTAGGGAAAAAGAAGGAAAGAGGGAGTGAGGGAGACTGACATTATGGGGTGTTGTCTATTTTAAGGAGAGAAATTGTTTTGTATTTGAAGCAGAGGGGAAAGAAACACAGATGGTCTGACTCCCCAGTGGTGACAAGAGCAGGTGGTCTCCTCTCTTTTTGGTAATGACAGTAGCTGTCACATTATTTTGAAGTCTCCTACAGGAAAAGTAGTGAAATCGATATAAAATCAAAAATAGCAAATTGATGTACTAGACAGTGAGTTTTAGTCATTTGGTCTGTGAAGAGTAAACAAAGCACATGGCACCTGGGATGCAAGAAGATAGGCCAACAACAGAATCATAGATTCCAAGGCCAGAAGGAACCATTGTGATAATCTAGTCTGACCTCCTGTAGAACACAGGCCAGAGAACTGTCCCAAAATAATTCCTTGAGCCGAGCTTTTAGAAAAACATCCAGTCTTGATTTGAAAATGGTGAGTGATGGAGAATCCACCAGAACCCTTGGAAAGTTGTTCCAATGGCTAATTACTCTCACCGTTAAATATTTGTCCCATATTTCCAGCCTAAATTTGTCTAGTTTCATTTTCCTGCCATTGGCTCATGTTATGCCTTTCTCTGCTAGATTGAAGAGCCTGTATTAAATATTTGGTCATCATACAGGTACCTACACACTGTAACAAAGTCACCCCTCAGTCTTCTCTTTGTTAAATATATTTTAAAAGTGTTTTTAATTGGAAAGGGGGGGGTGTCACACTCAGAGACTTGCTATGTGAAAGGGGTCACCAGTAAAAAAAGTTTGAGAGCCACTGCCTAGAGCAGTGCTATTTATTCCCCATAAATGTTGCTTTCTGTGGGTGGTATTTCTGTGCATGTCCGGGATAGTGGCATGCGTGTGCAGCTAGTCGCAGTTACCAGGTCAGAGAAGCGGTTCGCATCTCTATAAGGGAGAAAATTCTACTAGTGCATCATCCTTTTGCCTGCAGTCACTCTCCCTGATTGAATGTGGCCTCCAGTACCTTTAGTTGCTACAGCCAAGGAAATATTTCTATTTTCCTTTTTAAAGCCTGGCTAAGCAGAGGGTGTTACAGAGGAGAAAGGAAGCTCTCGTGACCCATGTTTTCTTTTGACTCAGTCAGAGATTTGCTTTACAGTGGCCTTTCATCTATTCCATGGCATTCACTCTGTGATGTTAGCGCCTGTAACCTCAGCTCAGGGCAGTCCAAAGGGAATTCCTTGACTGCTTGTGCAGGGCTAGAAATGCCGCCACTCAGGATGCAGAATTCCAACAAGGCGCCACTGAGTTATGTTTAAACCATATTCCAAAGTTTACCTTAGTTCCTTGAAGGGGTCTGCCCTGACACTGGGAGTTTCTATAGATTTAGGGAACACTGTGCCTTCTGCTCCTGAAATAACAAAACAGAACACAAGTTGTAGATGTTACAAACTGTAAGCAGGGGAGTGACTCTCAAATCACACTTGGCACAATTTACAGGTTATCTGACCCCCCTGCATGCCCCCACTCCATCCTCACAAGTAGCTGGGTTCAGAAGGCTGAGCTGAATTTTCAAAACTGGCTGGCTCGTTTGCCCCCAGAACCCGGATGCACTCTGCACAATGCAATCGCTTCTGTTCTGAGGATGGAAAGATTCAGACAGCCAGTTTGGAAAATCTGATCCTTCATTATGCATAAATGTCTCTAGTACAGATGCACACTTCATTAGCTAATACAGATGCATATCATGAAATGATTTATGTTTTCTTGCTGCAAGGGACTTAAAGGAGAGAACAAAATCCTGGGTTAATCCAAAAGGTTCGCAGTGACTTGCATGCTGAATAGGGAGGTGGTGCTGTCCAGTGAATAAGCTACAGGACAAGAAGGCAGGAGACCTGGGATCTAGTTCTAGTTCTGCCACTGATTTTGTTGTGTGACCTTACACAAGTCATCTGATCTCTCTCTGTTTCCCATTCCCATCTGTACAATGGGGATGATAATGGTTTACTTACCTTTTTCAGATCCCCAGATGCCCAGTACCAACTATGAGTCATAGATTTACAAATATTAAGACCAGAAAAGACCATAACGATAAATTAACATGACCTCCTGTATAATATAGACCATATAATTCCATCCAGTAATCTCTGCATCAAGTCGATATTTTGTGGTTGAACTATACTATAGCATATCTTTTAGGAAGATATAGAATTTTGATTTAAGTACTTAATGATGCAGAAATACCTTCACTGTTAAAAATCTGCACTTTATTTTAAGTCTGCCTTTATCTAGCTTCCATTTCCATGTTATGTCTTTGTTTGCTAGATTAAAAGCCCTCTACAATCAGAAATCTTCTCCCTTTGTAGGTACTTACAGAGTGGGATCAAGTCACCTCTTAATCTTCTCTTTGGTAAGCTAACTAGACTGAGTTTACTAAATCTTTCACTGAGGTCAGTTTACCAGACCTCAAATCATTCATGCTCTTTTCTGAGCCCTCTCCAGTTTCCAACATCCTTCTGAAGTGAAAACACCAGAACTAGACATGGATTTCAGTAATGGTGTCACCAATGCTTTATAGAGGTAAAGCTTATATATCCAAGAATCACATTGGCCCATTTACCCACAGCATCATATTGGGAGCTTATGTGTAGCTGATTATCAATCATGGTCTTTAAGGCCCTGATTTGTAAAGGTATTTAGGCATTGTGGGATTTTAAAAAGCGATGTAACACTTACAAGCCAAAATCCACAAGTGCCTAAATCCCTTAGGAAAATGAGATTTAGGCTCTTAAATCAGTTAGGTGTTGGAAGGCCAAGCACTGCAATGCCTAAAAACCTTTAAAAATCTGGGCCTAAGTCCTTTTCAGAGTCACTACTTTCCAATATACAATCACCTATCCTGTAAGTGTGACCTACATTCTTTGTTTCTAGATCCATGTCCTTGTATTTGACTGTATTAACACACATGTTCAAACGAATTCAGCTTAGCAAAAAGTCCAGAGAACTTTGCGTAACTATCCTGTATACCTATCACTATTCATCACCAGTTTTAATGGCATCTTGCAAACATTACCAGCAATGATTTCATATTTTCTTCCAGATGAATGATAAAAAAAGATATTGAATGGCATTGTGCCATGAACAGATTCCTAGGGGCCATGACTAGAAACCAATCCCTTTCCAATTACTTTGTGAGATCTATCAGTTAGCTGGTTTTTAATTCATGCAATACGTGCTACATACTGTGTTCCCCATGAGCTCCAGGAGCACTAACTTTGGGGCAGGAGGGAAGGCACCCTGTTCTTCAAGAACTTGTGAGAGTATCTGTCTTCTTATAAGGGGGTTTCTCTCTACTCTCTTCTTACTTCCCCTTAGTTGAGTCCTTGGGCCAGCTGGAGGATTCTGTAAGTGTTGTAGGAGCACTGGTTGGAGGCTCCGGTTGACCTGTTAGTGAGTGGGAGAGCCATGGATAGCTCCACCAGATGTCTGCAGAGTCTGAACTCCTGGGACTGCCTAGTGTGAGTGGGAAAGGAGCAGCAGGTTTCACTGATGGTATGTGTGATTCCCCAAGGACAGTGGAGGAAGCTCTAGTGTGGATTGCTTACCGGGAAGACCTGGGGGCAGACAAGACAAGGCTTGAAGCCTGGGATCTTGGGCGTGACTATTCTGAATGCTGGAGCAATAAAAGGCAGGTGGGAGCATTCTCTGCTAACTAGATATAAAACTACTAATTATCTAAAAGAGTCGTATGAGAATAAAAACTATTTGCAATAGTCACAAGTTAAAGATCGAGCAGCCTAGAAGGCTACAGATCCAGGAGTGGTCTGTGCCAGGGGTAGAAAGGACCTGAAGGGGCGGTCAGTCACAGCACCAGGAGGGCACAGGTGGGGACCAACGGACACTGCTGCTGAAGAAGTGCATGTGCACCCGCAATGAATACTACAGGGACCGGCACGCAAAGAAACACCTCAAGGTTACTATCCCCTGCTTTCTCCCCAGAAAAAACAACAACATGATGCTCCTTGCATTGAAACCAGCTTATAGCGGAAAAATTCCACTGGCTTCAATAGAGTTACATTTGGTTTACACCAGTATCTCTCACTCACTATGTTAAGGAAAAGTGAGAATTAAAACAAGTTTTCTATTATTAACACTACAAAACCAGACTCCTGCTTTTTAAAACACTGTAAATTCAAAGATAACGAGTAGTCTAAAGTTTGAAGCATTGAGAATTAAAATTGATCTTTATTGCTAGAAGTTGTCAAAAGTATCTGTAACTTGTGAACCCTGAAGGTTACTATTATCTGATTTGTCCTCTCCAAACTGTTTCCAACTAATGTACGTTTCAGTTTATCCTACATAATGGTACAAGTTATTAAGTTTGCAATGAAACTTAGCAAAAACAGATGCCTGCACATAACTGAATAATAAAATGAAGATTTTTGGGGTGGGGAGAGAGAGTGGGTATATTTGGGGGCTTGACAGTGGTGCACATAAATATTCTTGGTCATTTTCCACTTGTATTATTGTGTTTATGCTCACACTGTGACTGTTGTTTACAGTTATCATTTTCATTAGTTTGGGGTTTTTTTAATAATAAGTAAACTACACTAGTCAAAGTCATGAAGACCTGTCAATGGCCAGTGATGACTTGGGCCTGGCGGCTAAATTGTGGACTTTTATAATGGCCTGGAGTTTACCAGGGATTTGTTATTTAATTTGGGAGGGGGAAGCAGTTTTTGAAAAACAACCAGTGAAGTTTCTAATCCAAGGAGATTTTGGAAAGGCTCAAACTAAGAACATCTATCATACTTGAGTCAGACGTCCTTTCAGAAAACCAGCCATCTCCTTGTCTTCCTTCTCTGAGATTCATTGCTGCAATACCTTAAGCCCCACTTTTCCTCAATAGTGATACAGACACTTATACAGTGGGAACTGGAATGATCAAATCAATCCATGTCACACAGGCCACTGGCCTGGTCTCACACTGTTACAAATTGGGGTTAATTCCTGACCCGAGCGAGTTGGGAACAGATGACTCCATACTAAATGTGGAAAATCCTGTATCTCATAACCAGTCCCATAAGACGTGCACTCTTCCTAGAGCTCTGGCAGTGCCTGCTACTCCTGACTGGGCCACGGACAGGCTATGCTGGAAAGTGAGTAACCTGTGAACAGAGGTGGCCCAGAACAACTGGGCAAAAGGTGGGTAGTATTCAGAAGTTTATGCCCAGCCACAACCAGTTTGTTTCCCTTTGTTTCTGTTCCTTAACAATCTCAGTTATGGTTACAAATCGAAAAGAAAAAAACAAAACAAAACACGTATTGCACATACTTCTATTCCATACATTTTGTGCCTTCCTATTGTGAGAGTATCATTCTCCATTACTCCCTCCTGCAAGGTATCCTAATAACACTGCAACTTTCGATACATTTAACCACCAGGACTCCTCCTTGTTTTTGCTGACACATTTAACCAGACTGGGATTCCTGTAAAACTCTGGCCTGTTAGCTACTTTGGAATTCTGTTGCTAGAATTCAATAACACCATTGCAAACCTCTCAGTTCTTGTTTTCATTTTGCTTAAGTTGAGGAAAGCAGATTTTTGGCAAACGTGGCAAATGTACAATCTGAAAATTTTCACATGCATCCATCACCTCTCTCCCCAGTTAGAGGTATCTCAGTCTCCCTCCACTTTTATTGAATGAAAAGCAAAAGCAAAGTTAAGTGAAATTTACTACTAAATTGTTTTTGTCTCCTGGCTGATGTTATTAAAACAGTTCATATCTACTGTGAAAGATTTATAATATCAAATGCTGTTTCATTTTAAAGTATTGGAAGTATTTTTTCACCTTATAAGACTATTTAACATAGCACATCCTCATTTGTCTACAAACAGCCAGATAGAGTTAAGCAGACAAAAATCATATAATTTGTATCCGCATGTACTGTACGTCCCTAGATAATAAATTATTGTATTATTATTATTTCAGAAAGACTTCTATTAAAATCCATGCCTACCAATTCTTTCTTTCGACACTGTGTAATTTACCAGCGATAAATGTTCATAAACAGTTTGAGTGAAAAATCTATAAACCCATTTCAGCTTTATTTTAAATTCCATTTAATATCTCTCAAAAATGATTTCATCAATGTGTTTCCATTAGCTGGTTCTCTGTCCAATAACTTAATTCCACACAATCAATCAGGTGCTTATACAGCATGTGACAGGATCTATCTAAAGTGTTTTGAATGACCGTGAAGATCCACTCAAGAGTTATTTTTTTCTCTGAACTGGCATAAGTTGGTGGGGTAAAACCTGGCAAAATATTTTGCATATGCTGAGCTACTGCATTAGCAAGAAGCAAGACTTTGATGTTAAGGTAATGATTGCTGTTCAATTTCAGGTATTTTTTCTTCCATTTGAGACTGTATTCCAGGGGTGGGCAACCGACGGCCCGAGTGACGAAGGCAGCACATGAGCTGATTTTTGGTGGCACTCACACTGCCCAGGTCCTGGCCACCCGTCCGGGGGGCTCTGCATTTTAATTTAATTTTAAATGAAGCTTCTAAAACATTTTAAAAACCTTATTTACTTTACATACAACAATAGTTTAGTTATATATTATAGACTTATAGAAAGAGACCTAAAAACGTTAAACTGTATGACTGGCACGCGAGACCTTAAATTAGAGTGAATAAATGAAGACTCGGCACAGCACTTCTGAAAGGTTGCCGACCCCCTGCTGTATTCTATGGGGTAATTGATCTTATTCCCACACTGTATCAAGGGCCGACTTCCTGATACCAGCTCTGTTGGCTGGCTACCTTGTTACATCTGCTGCTGCACTGGTTTTCTCTCTACCCTTCACTCCACCACAGGAAAAACAAGCTGGGTGAGAATAATCTCAACAGCACACTTTAAAGAGGCAGCTGCTTGAGTTTAAATCGGGCTTCCAGATCCCATCAATCCCGGTCAAGAATTGAGTGCCACTGTCAGTTTCTATCCTTTCTGAATAGCTTCATCTGTTGCAGGTGGAATCAAAGAGTGGGCCCTTTATCCCACCGATGGAGGTAGGCAGTGGACCCAGAATTTGCTCTTACGCTTCAGAAGTGGAAGCAGCAAACGACCCAACATGCTGAGGCTCTGGCAGTTGACCTGCCCACTATGACATGAATCCAGGCTCCTGCACACAATGGGGCTGCTTCTTTTTTGCTCAGCACCATGTTGTGTGACATCTTATACTGTACCCTCGTAGACTATAAAAGAAGGCTCTATCCCTGATCTTTCATTTCAGAGTTGGCCGTTGGCACCTTTATCGGGTGAGAGTCAATGCTCATGCATTTCTTCCTCCATACAAAAATGGTGAAACCAGATTTCCACCTTTATTAATTTGCGTGTGCAGAGATGCCCAATTGAAGATGTTGCACTGGTAGGCAACTGGTGGATTATTCTGCTGACACTGCTTACTGGCAATCAGCTCATCAGCAGACAGGCCAAGATTTTCAAAACTGAATGACTAAAGTTGGACCTCTACATCTACACTTGGGCCTGTACACACTAGCACTTACATCGGTGTAACTTATGTTGCTCAGTGGTTTGAAAAAGGCACCCCCCTGAGTGACATAAGTTACACTGACCTAAGTGCCAGTGTGGACAGCGCTAGGTCAGTGGGAGAGCATCTGCTGCTGACATAGCTACTGCCTCTCACAGGTGGATTCATCATGCCGACGGGAGAGCTCTCTCCCGTCAGCATAGAGTGTCTGCAGTAGCCGTGCTGCAGCTGGCACTGCTTCGGCGATTCTAGTGTAGACTAGCCCTTAGACATCTTAAAAAGTAGCCAGTGGGAGCAGCAGGGTGCTCAGCACTTTTGAAGATGAGACCAATTATTTGCAGTGAGGCTAAATACAGAGTTAAGAGCCTAACTTTAGGCCAGTTTTGAAAATCTTGGCTATGAGAACTCAAAGTTGTGACTACAGTTCAATTGGTAGGCGCAAACTGCACGTGTACAAAGAGGAACAAGGTCACAGCCCAGATTAAAATAACCAGGGTGCATTTCCAAGTTATTTTCCACCCTTTTCTTTTTTGTGGTCAACATTTCTTTCTTGTTCCATTTGCTCTTCTATTAATAACTCTAAATCCATGGAGCACTTTTAGTATTGTACATCCCTGCTTTACAATAAAATAGGAGTCAAATTGTTCTATGAAGAGATTCTTAATTACTTTAAGCTTCTTTGAACTTCTCTTTAAAAAACTCCCTGTAGTTTCATGTAATCTGAAATTATTTTTTTTCAGATAGTCAGAGGAAAATGTGCACTGTGGTGATTTCCAAAAAGCTTCTGTGGTCACTATGATCGATCAGGGTGCATTCAGCAACTCACTCATTAAAATACCATGTAACTAGGTTCTCCTCTGTGGGTCCCAGCAGGTCAATATGCGAGACTCTTTAGAAAGTTAACAGCAGTGCCAACAGATCCAAGGGAAGTAAATCCAATACAATATAGTCAGTAATGATCTGTGCCTGCTTCTTTTAATTCAGAGCTACTTTAAAAGCCTTATTCATGCTTAATCTATGTTCTAAAATGGGTGAACACAGTAATAGTGATTGCTCTCCATGTAATCCCATCAAATCTGAAATCAATAGAAGTTCCATTCTGTGGCTCACCAATATAAAATGGTTAGGTTCAGCCAAGGAAGTGGAAAAAAGTCATAAATCTTCCTTTCTTTCTTTTGCAGACTAGCCATTGTTTTGGCATAACCAATATTGCTTCAACTCTGCTTTGTTCCCTTTGCTTTGCCACCATCTTTTTAAGACTTGTGTAAGAAAATTATTAGTACTCTTGACAATTGTGTTTATTTTTAATAAAAACATAAAATGAAATATTTTGAAAGGCCACAAAATCATTAAACAAGCCAAAATTCAGGATGATTACCTTGGTACCAAACAATTATTATCTGTATTAATTCTCTTTAAAGGGAAAAATGCCATAAATCTCATGGGCCTGATTATACAGAATTTTTTTACAAATCAGACAAATCAATTTTCTTATCTGGCACCAATCAAACGGATAGTGCAAATAAAACAATGCAATTTACATAGCAGTAAGTTATCTGAGACTGCCCTTTCTATGGGAAAGTCTCTTGGGCCCATGGATTTTGTTTTAACATACTGGCTTAAGGCAGCTGTTTTCTTGCTGTTGTCAGCTCCAGCCTTAGGGGTGAAGGACAAAGATGGCCACTGAGGGACAAAAACATTGAATATATTTCTTTCTACTTCTGTTCAAACTACTTAGGTAGATCCTAAAGTCCTTAGCCATGGCCAGATTGTGCCTCCATGGGAAAACCTATGGGAAGGAGGGAAAGGGGAGATCGCTGTGAGCCATTCCAGCCATTGTACTGGAAGGCAGGATCTGCTTCCTCACCACTTTCCCAATCACAAAGCCAGTGATGCCCTGAGGTCCCCACTGATGTCAGGGTATCAGCAGCAGGAGGCCAGGGGATCTGTGCTCTCATCTCAGCAGGCCCATGCAGTGCACTGTCTCAGGACTTCTGCAGCCCCTAGGGCACACCGTTAAAGGAGGATCCTCACTGCAGAAAGGGGTGCCAATGATATCAAAGCTGGCCTGACTATACTACCTTTGCGCTGTGAGCTCCACGGGGTAGAGGGGAGAGGATGTACCTTCTTCCTGCAGCCCACCCCCTCCTGTGAAGAGTCCCTGTAGCATCAAGGAACGCTGTTGCAAAAGTGGCTGAGGGTCCTCTCCATGCATGGAGCTCACGGCATGACTGGACCCTCGGTTTGTATTCAGTGCTGACTCAGGCAATATTTCTGAGTGTCACTTGGAGTTTGTCTGAGCAAACATCAAGACTTCAGGATTTGGTACTTAATCTGTTTTTACAGGTGCATGGCACATATGGAGGAGTTAAGTTTTAGCACATCTAGGTACTGTTTGAGTAAGGTTAGCTGAGTAACGGAACATCCAAGGATCTCAACTTTGTTGACTCTGCCAGTGAGGGAATGGGGAGGCCAGTTACCTAGTTTACCCCTTTAAGAAACACAGTGAGACACTGAAAGGATTGAACACATGTGAACATGGACCATTATCATTGTGTGGTGTGTATTTCTTCAGTTTCAACAGCCTTGCTGAATAGTTAGAAGCCTCCTATGAACCATAAGAGGAACAATAGAACTGAAAAGAACAGTTGTAAAAACTGAGAGAAGACTTCAACTTATCCTGACCTCAGGTTATTTCCAGCTTGGGTAGACTTGGGCTCCTTCAACAACTTCTCTGCAGTTCAACAATAGCAATGTTGTCACTGAGTTCTTTTGAAGCTATTCTTGGTGTTCTTGTCTAAAGTGCCAATGTCAGAGAGAAACTAAGGAGTGTGCCTACATAGGAGGAATATTCAGTGCAAATTTTATCAAGGAGAATGTTCTTCTGTCTTGGAACAGATTATATTATAAAGGATAAGGGAACTAAAGGAATGTAATATGCATCTGCTATGCTTTTAATCTTGATTTCAGTGTTTGGTAAATGTACAGTAAGTTTCTTTATTAATTCCTATGACCTTTAATCAATATTAATCTAATGCCGGTTGAACATATTTCAGCCTGGACAGTAAACCTGTATATGTATTACCTAAATGTTACCCTTTTTGTCTGGAATGTAGTACAATGTGAAAGCAAATACAAGAGAAACTTTAGCATTCTCCCCTCGGACATTATTTTGTCCTATAAATAGTTATGAGGCCAACTCCCTGATAAAATGCACTGAAAATAGTCTCCTGTGATTTAATATATATATATATTCAAAGCAGATGAAGAAGTATTTCTTCAAGAACAAAAAGACAGCTTAAGCTATTCATCACTGATCATTTGAATTTCCTGCCTAATAAAACTAGATACAGTCTGAGTTTGGAAAACAAAAAACTAGTTTCTTTCAATGTGTTGTCTCTTACCGATTCTAGATTTACTGATTTTTCACACCTGACTTTTCCTTTGATACAAATGTCTTCAAGGATTTATGATGTTGAAAATATTAAAGCACTTATTCAATAATTTTAAATGAATGGACCTGAGCATAGAGTATACATAATTTTAGTTGATTGAAACATTGTAGTTAGATCAATGTATATAGAAAGACTTATTTTCCTTGTCATCAATAAACTTTACAAACTCTACTTGATTCCTGTGAACCTGTTCCTACCACTTCTTCTCTAGCACTGGCAACCCTAGTGCTCACAAGTTTAGCTGCTTTTCATGTGAAAATGTGGAAAGTGGAAAGCTGTCCCATTCAAGTCAATGGAAGCTTTGCCATTGATTTTGGTGAGCATAGGATCAAGCCCCCAGAGATGGGCAAAGGGAACATAGGAATAGTCTTTATAATGAACAACAGAGTAGATATTATGGGCCAGATCTGCAGCTGATGTAAGTGAACTATGATAATTTACACCACTTGGGGATGTGGCCCATTTTATCTATGAAAGAGCAGAGCAATATTCGGTTTGCTAGTTCCTAACTTGTCACAGCATATCCATCATAGAATATCAGGGTTGGAAGGGACCTCAGGAGGTTCTAGTCCAACTCCCTGCTCAAAGCAGGACCAACCCCACCTAAAATCATCCCAGCCAGGGCTTTGTCAAGCCTGACCTTAAAAACCTCTAAGGAAGGAGATTCCACCACCTCCCTAGGGAACCCATTCCAGTGCTTCACCACCCTCCTAGTGAAAAAGTTTTTCCTAATATCCAACCTAAACCTCCCCCTCTGCAACTTGAGACCATTACTCCTTGTTCTGTCATCTGCCACCACTGAGAACAGCCTAGCTTCATCCTCTTTGGAACCCCCCTTCATATAGTTGAAGCTTCTATCAAATCCCTCATCATTCTTCTCTTCTGCAGACTAAACAATCCCAGTTCCCTCAGCCTCTCCTCATAAGTCATGTGCTCCAGCCCCCTAATCATTTTTGTTTCCCTCCACTGGACTCTTTCCAATTTTTCTACATCCTTCTTGTAGTGTGGGGCCCAAAACTGGACACAGTACTCCAGATGAGGCCTCGCCAGTGTCGAACAGAGGGGAATGATCATGTCCCTCGACCTGCTAGCAATGTCTTGGTGTTTGCCTCTACAGAACAAAATCTAAATAATGCAAGTGATTCAAGTAACTAGATTGTTTCTATACAATAGTGGAAGCAGAAAAGAGACTCTAAAATATACATAGCATTACCACCTATGGTGTCCAGGGACATTCACTAAACGTATCACTACAAGAAGTCTTAAGTCACAAAAGCACTTGCTGTAACACAGAGGACAGACACTGAGCTGCTGTATTTCAGTGTTACAGTGTGACAGGAGTCAGACACTGTATCTTTAATACCTATATGACAGGTGGATGTCCACTCGGGAATAATGACACATCTGCAGAACACAAGCTTGAGAAGTTGTGTTGTGTGAATTTGTGTGGGAGGAAAGAAGTAGGCTATGGTAACACTGAAAGAAAAAGGACCTAGAACTACTGTTCCCGTCTGGAAGCTATGCCCTGACATTCCGGCATCTGAAGTTCTGACTGTTCCCTGCTGGATATAACCATTCCATTAGCATAAGGGACATTGACTGCCCTAGTTTGGCTGAGACACATTTGTCAGAAAGCTAACAGCAGCAAAGGTATTCAGGACAGGAACCACTGTGTCTTTCAGACATTCTCTAAAACACCATCTATGTTTATGTCATTATGCTTATTACTGTAATTTGTGCTGCAGAACTGTATGTGAAAATATTTCAGAAGGGATAGAGGGAAAGATGAAAACCTTCAGCATATCCTATTCTTGGCTTTGCCTTAGTCTAAAATTTTCAGCCAGCCATGTCTTTTGTTGCTTTGAGTTTATGCTGATCAATTAAGCGGCTATTTTGCAGGGGAAAGCACCCTTCTTTCAAAGGGTGGCTGAATTGTTAGGTCATGGATCTAGACCAAAACCCATTGGAGCGGGCATTCCAATTTGTCCCTTAACCACCTCTGGGCATATAAATTTGTCCCTTAACCACCTCTTCCATCTACATATGGCGTTTCTCCCAGGTGTCTTACATCTGCCTACCATTCTAGTGTGAGACCCAGACTATTCTACCAGTACCATTAATAGGACAATGTGTAATTTTGCCTTAATTGCAAATTAGGGCCAGGTCCATCATACCCGTACTCACGTGACTACCACATCTGGGCCAGATCCAAAGTCCACTGAAGTCAATGGATAGACTCCACAGATGTCAACTGGGTTTGGATCAGGCGCTGTATGAGTAGTCTCACTGAAGCCAATAGGAGTACTTGCATGAATAGGGAATACGCTTGTGTATAAGTGTTGCAGGATCTGTCTCTTTCTTTGTGCCCCAGCCTCCACATTTGCCATTTTCAAATGCTCTGAAACATCATGTCATTGTGTTTGTTGATGGAGGCTGGACAGTTCCTAAATGGCAGTACGAAGATGTAATTTCCAAAAAAGGAATGCCCACTTGTGAGGGTGGAGACTCAAAGACGTACAGTGCAGGAGAATTCTCTTACTCAAGTCTATGTTAGCTGTTTTTAAATGCATGAACAAAATGCCAATGCTCTTGGAATGCTGGCTAACAAAAAAAAAAAACATAACATCCTCCCGCCCAACAAACAGCTAGAAGGATTTGAAGGCGAGGAAGAAACCTCATTTCCTCCCTCAACTCCACTGCAATTCATAGCCAAACAGTGCAAATGGATCACCTTTTCTCATGCCTCTAGTTATTGGCGGACAGTGTACTGATTTCTCATTGCATCCCTTTTTGCTTTATTAAATGTGAGTTTTTGCACCCTAGTGATGCAAAGAAAACACATTCGCGCTTTGATAAGGCTCCAGTCACATAGCTTTGTCTGACGAACAAAGGAAATGAAAACTATTTCCAGCCATAGTGCTGCCAAGGCTAAAATCTGTAATCTACACTTGTCACAATGTTTCATCAGTACCCTAATTTTTCTCTTTGTCCATTCTTCATCGCACTGATGGCAGAATGTGGCTCTCACTCCAAGGTGACATTATTAGTACTACTTAATGTCCTGAAGAGCTCAGTCAGAACTGAACAGAAACAGAGAATGAATGTTGCAGGCTCACAGCTGCCTCTTAAAGAAGTGGTCTTCCACCATCTACAGCAAAGTGCCTTGTTTTAATCAGACACAATCATTTTTAGAGCTAGCCGCTGGAACTGCGGCCGGGATGCTTCACCTCAGGAATACACACGCACAATCATCTCCATTTCAGCACTGGGACTCAAAATTGCTATTTGTCCACACACACAGCATTTCACTGGACATAACAGTGAGAGCACATGGTCCATTTCATTTTGACTTGTACCAGACTTGAAGCTTTGCCTCCAAAAGATAGGAAACTAGTGCGACTGCTCATAGTGCCATGCAGACTCCAGCCAAAAGCTGTTCTGAAAGCACAGTTACCACTGCAAAGGTTAATCGTAGAATATCAGGGTTGGAAGGGACCTCAGGAGAGTTAAGCAGAGGTCTTGACCCGAATATTTTAGATAGAAACAAACGGCCCTCAGAGAAGTGTATGAAATAAAAAATGACTATAACTCATAAGATTCTCCATCTCATTTTCCATCTCCACCTGAAAGGTCCTGAGTTTATCATTTACCTCTACTACAAAAGTAACTGACAAGCAAATAACTTTGTGACTAGTATTCATAACAACTCAGCTGTACTATTATACTCACTCTACTGTATAAATCTCAGCCAGCCCACTACGTAAAGGATATGCCAAGAATTTACTAAAAGTGCAACGTTAAAAGAATCAGGAAACTTCCTGGTTCTCTATCAGGCTTGGACAGTACTGTAGCACCTCTTTTGTTCCTCCCAGATCCCGGCAACACAAGACCTACTGAAAACGTTTGAGGATGCAAAGCTGTTGAGACAGCTGGGATGGTTTACACAGAGATATTAGTTCATCACATTCATATTAAATCATGTCCTCTTCCTGACCAAACTGAAAAGTGCTGAGGCCAATGCAAATTCCTTTTTCATCCTCTCTTGGGTAGTGACAGTCCAATATTTGTGAGCACAAGGTTGCAAATCCAAAACAGATTAAACCAAAAACAAACGTTTGGTTTCAAGTGATAGTTCTGTAAGGCCATTACGCAGAGAGTTCTTTAACCATAGACATGCTAGGTTATGTTGCTTTCCATTTGTATTGCTTATTAACTAAAACCTTTACGGTGTTAATACATTTCTCCTGTAAATAATGAAGTAGAAATGTGCTTTTGGAACAAATGACTACAGACCTATTAACAAATTGGCAATTACATTTCAGCACCTGAGACTCCACCTGAGTTACTAGACACATTAGTGAAATCAAACCTGCAGGAAAAACTGCTCCTAAGAACAATGATCCCAAAACAGAGAATGGTCGAGAAAGCAAGTGTGGTTAGCAACACCCCCAAATTCTGTATACTGATGCTGCACTTCATGGGCCACATGGAATTTAGCATGGGTCCCCCACTTAGGGCCACAGAAGGATGTGAGAACCGTAGAACCATTGCAGTTTTGCTACACAGACATGGCTACAGGAGAGGAGACAATGAAAGGGGTCAGCTCAGCAACAAAGGGGCTCTGACTTTCTGGTGTGTAGGGATGTACCGTGGGCAGACTGAGAGTTGGGTCAAACTCCCCTGCAGAAGAGCTACTGCAGTCATGAGCCTGGGAGGTTGAAGGGGCTGGATTCCGTCCCACCATAACCTCAGGAAAGCACAGACGCTTTCGCTGGGCTGTGCCATGGGGAGAAGGTTTGACCCAGTGTTTAGAAGTAGTAGCAATAGTAACTATTTATATTATGGTAGTCACATTTGGGACTCCATTGACCTGGGGACAATCTCTGCCCTGGAACTCGTATGTTTTATACAATAGGGGTCTTATGCAAAGCCCACTGAAATCAAAGGAAACTGTGAGATGTCTTATTAGTGAGCTTTGTCATACCACGAGAACCACCAAATATGGCATATGTGTACAGTGACTACGTCCCACTGCTCCTCCACCCGACTCCCACACATCTATATTGGTGCTTCC
This sequence comes from Mauremys reevesii, assembly GCF_016161935.1. Classification (NCBI taxonomy): domain Eukaryota; kingdom Metazoa; phylum Chordata; order Testudines; family Geoemydidae; genus Mauremys; species Mauremys reevesii. The sequence continues at coordinate 3,555,783 of NC_052630.1, forward strand.
TCTACAATTCAAAACCAGAGACCAAAATGGGCAGTACACTGCATAAGCACGCTCCATATTGTCTCGTTTTAAGATCATCGCAATTCAGATGGATTTCCAGCAATAGTCAGTAAAAGAAAAACATCAATTCACTTTCCAGCATAAATATTAATCACCAGAGTTTGTTGGCAAGCTTTCCTGAAAACAAACTTTGAAATCTAACGTCCAAAAAGATGTCAAGGCCTTTGGGAGAACTGATTCTAGCGTGTCATCTGATGTTGTTTTAAAAGGCTAAATTAAGCATCTGACCACAGTTTAATTTCTGTAAAAACTCACACTAATTTAAATTGCTTTAGATTTAATTAAAAATGCTTTTGTACAGAGATAATAATGTAACTCTGGTAATTAGTATCAAGTGGCATCTAGAGGGCATATTTAAAAACTAATCTGGAGAATAAATAGAGCTAATTAACAGTTAGAATAATGCTTTATGATTATCCTTTGTTTATAAATGCTATAATGTTCAATGTGTTGCAAAACAAAATTGGTAATTAATGTATATCAAAGTTATTTTTCAATGTTCTTTACTGAAGCATCTCTCAGATGCAACATTTTTTAGATTATCATAATTTGTTTTATTTCAGAGGGGGGAAAAGGGGGATGTGAGACAGGGGAACTGGTTACAGCACTACATGTGAATTTAGTTAGCTCCAGTTTGTTTCTCCTTCCACTGTTCAGAGTGTGAGAGTTTATGAGCCCTTGGGAGAGACCCAAATCAGCTACAGATTGTCTTTTTGGTGCATGCCAAGCTGTACGGTGTGGGGGAGGATATAGGGAACCCTAAGCTAGCTCATGTGGAAGCCCCGACCAACCTAGAAGCCTTCCTCAGCCGCTCCATACGCATTGACAAAGATTGTGTGAGCGAAAGGAGGAAGGGGGCTGTGCTGCCCCCTCGCTGGCATTCCTCAATGCCCGTCTCCATTCCAGTCCCACAACCCATGCAAATCGATGCAGCCCATTGTCACATGAACCGCAAGGAAAAGGAGCGCCACCAACACCACGACGCCTGTTTCTACTGTGCAATCTGGCTATGCCCCCACTGTCTCTCCTTCGAGGCTCTCACACTGAAAAAGTCAGGAGATCACCAAGCCCAGTCCCAGTAAAGAGGGCTGGCTTGGGCAGGCCCCAGGGTATCCATCCCGCTGGCTGTCCCTACTTCTCACTGAAGCATGTCCAATGCACAGCAAGCCCAAACTGCATCACAAATCCTGATTTGCCTGCACGTTCCAGGGAAGCCCCAACAAATCCCCATGCAGTGGGTGCTCGTGAACTCCAGGGCTAAGGACAATTTTATAGATGTTGATATGGCACAGATGTTGGCTATCCCCATGCAGCAAAAACCAGCCTTGTGAAGACTACAGATGGCTCGCTCCTGTCTTTGGGCTGGGGAACAGTGCCTCTGGAAGTTGTTATCCACACCATAGAGAAATCCTATGGCTTGGAGTGATCCACTTGGCCCACTTCCCTCCGTGATGCTTGGTGTCTCGTGGCTGGCCACTCATGACCCACACGTCCTTTGGCATGAGTGGAAAGTCAGTTTCCACTCCGAATTCTGTGAGCCAGTTTGCTTGTGTGCACCACTGGATGAGTCTTGGCTTCAAAACACACCACTCTAGCTCGAGTCCAGGTCACCTGCACTCGGGCCCAGCTGAGACCACTGTCAGGGGTTGATTCCTGCTCTTCCCACCACCAAGTACCATGATTACATGGATGCTTTTGAGAAGAACGCAGATGGCCTACCAACACACCTCAACTAAGACCATCCGTCTGAGCTGCAACCTCAGACCAAGATACTGGTTCTTTTGCAAACTGGACTACCAGTGCCTTGGCCCATCCCTGATCAGGCAGGTGATCAACCCTGGGACCGTTCTGCCCAGATCCTTCAGGGTACACCCAGTGTTCCACTTATCTCTACGGAAGCCAGATGTGGACAACCCGTTTGTGAACTGAATCCAACTGCTTTCCCACACCTGTAGTTCAGGTCCAGGGTCATGGTGAACATTCAGTCCATGAAATACTGGACCCTAAAATAAAACATGGCTCCCTCTTGTTGACTGGGAAGGCTACGGTCCCAAGGAGCGATCCTGGGAGCCGGCGTCCCAGGTACATGCACCCAACTGCGTGGCGGCCTTCCATGCAGCCCAGCCAGCCAAAACCAGCTTTGTGGGGGCACCCCAAAAAGATGAGGGTGAAGTAAGGACCACTGGGACTTGCACCTGGGTCAGCAGGGCTGATAGGTAACCAATATTCACACACTGCCACCCCCCTGTGACCCACAATCCTCAGAGGCTGCGGTAAGAGGCTACTACGTTAAGTTCTGCCTCAAATGATCTGACTGCCAGTGGTGTTAGTGATCCCTGACTGGCTCCTAGAAGTGTCCAGGCAACAATGTGGATTCATAGAATCATAGAATATCAGGGTTGGAAGGGACCTCAGGAGGTCATCTAGTCCAACCCCCTGCTCAAAACAGGACCAATCCCCAGATATATTTTTGTCCCCGATCCCTAAATGGCCTCCTCAAGGATTGAACTCACAACCCTGGGTTTAGCAGGCCAATGCTCAAACCACTGAGCTCTCCCTCCCTTACTTAGCTGGCATGACTGTCCTGCTTCTCTGTCTTTGAACTCCTGGAATTGTCCTTGGCTCTGACTTAGATGCTGACTTCCATCGATCCTCGGAGCCCCAGCACTGATCCTGACCCCTGGTATTGACTCCCAGCCCAATTCTTGATCCTGTCTCTAGTTCTGTCTCTCGGCTTGACTCCCGACTCAGACTCAGACTTTGACCCTGCACTTGACTCCGACGCCAGCTCTGACCCCGGCTGCTGCTCCTGCCACTACTCCTGACTATCTTCACCCAGGATCCTGACCCTCAGGTCCTGACAAGAATATTGGAAGGAATACGAACATACAGTATAACATCTCCTGGTAGAGTAAGCAGCGGTGGCAACCACTTTTTGAGACACAGTTAGCTTACAGAAATGAAGGAGAAAAAAATCAAAGCCCAACACAAACTCTGAAAATGTTGTAGTTCAAGGTTACTGAAATACTGTATAGTATAACCTCAATTCTCCTGTCACAATATCTTTTCTTCTTTCATGTGTCTGCCTAAGCCTGATAAAACCTTGAGAGAGATTTTGCTGCAAACATAAATAAAAATGCATTCTAGCATTAGCAAGCTCCCCACTCCGTACGTTACAGTGACTAAAATGAGGCATAAACTCAAACTGATAAATCTAAAACTACTGCTGGTTCCTCCAGAGCAATTCAAGTAAATAATAGACAAATATTTTTCAAGCAATGTCATCTGAAAAGGAGTATTTGCAACCTGTGGAATACTTTTTATCAGCTAATTATCACTTTGTTTGACCAAGAAAAATGGTCTAAAATATCCTTCTATTCTGAGATCTCCAGGAGAATTCTTAGACTGATCATCTCCTGAATTCATAAGAATTGATTTGATCAAATATCTCTGAAAAATGCAGTGGAGGATAGGAGTCGTGTGTTCAGAGCCTAGCTTTGTGGGATATATTCTACTGCTCTAAAACTGCACGTTTGCTTTAATGGTCAATTTTTAAATTTTCTTATTAAAAAGACACACCATGAAGTCCGGAAAGCCTCAAATGACAAAATCCATATATATATATATATATATATATATATTTCATTCCATACAGAAAGTGATAGATATAGATAGGTATATTACAGAGATATGTAGGTTGTTTTCAGGGCCGGTGCAAGGAAGTTTCGCGCCCTAGACAAAACTTCCACCTTGCGCCCCCTCCAGCCCTGCGGCAGCTCCCCCCCCCGCCCTGAGGCACCCCCCCGTGGCAACTTCCCCCCCCCGGGAGCCGTACAGTACCTCCCCACCCCAGCTCACCTCTGCTCCGTGTCCTCCCCGCGCATGCCGCCCCATTCTAATTCTCCCAACTCCCAGCCCAAGCAGCAAGCCAGAGCAAGTCAGAGTGGGAGAAGGCGGCATGGGCGGGGACGGGAGAGAGAGGAGCTGAGGTGGGTGGGAGTGTGGAGAGCCTGAGCTCCCCTTCCCGCCCTGAGGCACCCCGCGCCGGGGGTGGCGGCTCTCTCCCCACCCCAGCTCACCTCTGCTCCGTGTCCTCCCCGAGCATGCCGCCCCCACCCTAATTCTCCTCCCAGGCTTGCTGCGCCAAACAGCTGATTGGCGCTGCAAACCTGGGAGGCGGGAGAAGTGGAGCAGCGACTGCGTGCTCGGGGAGGAACTGCTGTAAAAAAAAATTGGGGGCACTGCTTTTTGGCGCCCCCAAATCTTGGTTCCCTAGGCAACCGTCTAGTTTGCCTTAATGGTAGCACCGGCCCTGGTTGTTTTATTTTTTAAACAAACACTTAAATGCTCTTTTTTCTCAATTAAAAACATCCTCCACCCAACACTCCTTTGCAAGTCTACGATAACCAAACAGCAAGCACCGTACTGGAAGGCAACAGATTTAGGCTCATAGACTCTAAGGCGAGAAGGGACCATCATGATCATTTAGTCTGAGCTCCTGCACATTCCAGGCCACCGAACCTGCCTAACCTCTGGCTGAGTTACTGAAGTCTGCAAATCATGATTTAAAGACTTCAAGGTACAGAGAATCCACCATTTACACTAGTTTAAACCTGCAAGTGACCCAGACCTCATGCTGCAGAGGAAGGTGAAAAACCTTCATGCTTCTAAAGGGGTTACGATATAGAACTACGAGAAAAAAATGTTTAAAAATTATTAAAAACACCTCAACCGTCTCTCTCCCACCTAACTGAAATAAACACAAATGCTGCTCATACATTCCACCACTCGTACTCACAAGCTAATGCCAGTGTAAACTTTGACACAAGGACATGGTGCAGGTAACTCTGGAGAGCTAGCTGATCCAGGCTGCAGTGGCATAAAGAGACAAACCCTGGTTTATAGGGGAGGGGTTTTTCAGGACAAGCACAGCCCTCAAAGTAAATGAAGCTGGTCAAAAAGGAGCAACAGCAGAGGGATGCACCAATTCTGTGGCTTCCAACAGAGAATCCTGCCAGTAGGACTCCTATAGAGTCTGGTGGGAGTTCAAGTTACCCCGTTCTACCTTGAATTACTGAAGAACTCCAGTGGAGGACAACAGTGGAGAGGCTGGCTGCCTCTTATTGGGTCTAGCGGATTAAGCCACGCCAAAAAAAAATGCTGTACCGGGCTCCAAGACACACCAAACTCTCATATGGATATTAAGGAAAAATTAGGTAATATAAGATAAAGGCTCATAGAATATCAAGGAAATTAGTAAGGAGACTAAAAATACGATGTGGGCAGCAGTTCTTCTAAAAATCGTATTGCTTTGGAATGAGTGTAGGGTTGGTGAAAGGGACCAGATCAACAGGACCGGAGCCCTCTATTTATTCCCAGGACAGTGACTGTGGCCGTGAAAGCTCCTCCACACTGCCCCATCGTCATCCTTCATCTTGGACCCATAGGGTAGAGCGGGTAGCTCAGCCTCCAAAATCATCCAGTGTTTGGCCTCTCTGCTAAGACTGCCAAAACTAGTTATTTACTTCTCCAGTGAAACTGGATTGCAACCACCAGTAACTTATCATGAAGGCTAGCCAAGAGCCATCAGATGGCAGCAATGGTCACCACCAGCTTGAGGCACACTGAAAGCAAAGATGTAGGTACAAGGCAGTGAGTTCCCTTACCAATCCCATGAGCAGCCCAGTCTCCCAAGGCCTGATCCAACAACCCCCACTGATGTCAACAAGAGTTTTGGTGTTGACTTCAAACCGAGCTCGACCAAACTCTTAGAAAACTTTCAGGAAGTTTAAATCAGTTTTAAAACAGTTGATTTGTCTAAGAGCTGTTACCTAAAACTCTCAGTCTCTCTGCTCCCACGACCACTTCGTTGTCATCTGCAGAAAACAGCAATTTTCCAGAGAGGGATTTCACCTCGAATTTTTGGCTGTGTGCTTCCACTGCTTGGGGACCTAGAATGGGAGAAAAGATTTAGCCCATGTTTTCTGAAGAAAATCATACGGTACTTTTATGAATGCAATAAACTGATTGTTGAGATTATCCCAGTAACTCTGCATGTATGATCTACAATTTGATAGACCACAGGGAGATTTCTCCTCTTAAGAGTGTGACTTGTCCTTAGGAAAGGGCAATACAATGATGTTTAACCCGCCCTATAAAAATTACCATGATTTCTTCCTACGCCTTAATGAACATTTGTTGACATTACAAAATCACCAAGCAACTTGTCACAACTGGGAGTTTCTGCTAAAGAAAGACCCAGGCATGAAATAACAGAGAACGTTACCAGCCCTGATTTAAGTGCATTGGCACAGCTGTACCACGTACCAAGATTTTTGCAAGGCGTGAGTGTATGAAAAGGAGGAAAGGAAGCGAGTCCAACATCTGCCTTTTCTTTGCTTGGCTCTCACTTCCCTGTAAATCAAATTTACCCTGAATAAACTGATGCTGGTATCTGACACGCTCCAATCCAAAAGGAATATAAAAATCAGGAACAAGTGCTTCATTCTGAACTGTAGACTAATGGCCTGTTCCACTGAAATCAACAGGTGCAGATGAGGGACAGAACTAAGAGTCTGCTCCTGAGAAGTGATGAGCATTTTCAAATGAGCATCGTTCAGGATGAGGCCCCAGGTGACTGGCTTTCAAGTGTGTACAAGACAAAACGAAGGGCAGTCGCCTTTAACATTTCAGAAAGTTTTATATGCGTAATACTTCCCCAGTATTTAGCTCTTATCTTAACCCTACTGCTGTTTCCTGATACGCTCTGCACCTAGTGCTGAAAAGTCTCCGGTAATGCTTTTTGTTCCAAAGCCTGACAAACATTCCCTGCCCTCGTGGCCATTCCGTGCTGGTCTGTGGCTCAGCAGTGCAAAGAGCTGACCCTTCTGCCACCTGACCTGGACTCGACTTGTAAAAATCACCACTTCACGTTCCTCTCCTACCTATCCCACGCCACGCACAACAAAACCTCGTGGATTTGCCACTGCTCATGGCAGATGATCAGACCCAAGCGTTTCTCTCGCTGTCTCCCTGACTGGTCTCACTTCTCAGAAGAGAAAAGAAACGACTCTTGAAGGGCCAAGGTTTTTAAATGTGCGCTCACAATTGCTTGCCCATGCAGTTGTGTGCACTAGCATTTATGCACACCAATGCTGCCTGAGCACACAAACTATTGATTGTGTGCACAATGGTAGGCACAGAAGGTAGAAACTGTTTAATTCTGTGGGAACACTAAAGGAGCCTGCAAACCATTCTGAGAAAATCTCACAATTTTTGGCAGCTTTTAGGCTCAAATTTCTCTACCTACCCACGACTGCATCGTGCTCAATATGGGACTACATCTTAAGACCACTTGGAAACTGACACTGGTGCAGAATGCAGCACCCCTGCTTACTAATCAGAGTGTCACACTGAGATCTCACATCAGCAGCTTTCCATGAACTGGCAGCCTGGGAGTTCTCTGTGTGGAGTTCCCGATGTTGGTGTTAACCGGTAAAGCCCTATGTGGAAACCGGTTCCCTGAGAAGACAGCCTCACTCTTCATGCCACTCCACCTCAGCTAAGATTAGCAGAGTTGCTTAAACTGGAAATCCCTCAATTTAAAGAGATGGGAGCAGCTGGCAGGGTGTTTTCTATGAAGGCCTCGCAATTGTGGAATTCTCTTTCCCACTCCTCATTAAAGAATTTGTGTTTGAGACATGCTGTGTGATCCCAGCCTTCTTCTGAGGCATGTAAGGGGGATGTGGGCTGATGGACACACCGGATGCTACTATATTGGATTAAGATTACTGCTGTCATCAGCAGTTGGTTTCTAACCTATGGAGCAGGAGATTTTTAGAGTAGTTACATTTAGGTTCCGTTATATTATGTGGTATCATATAATTGACCATGACTTTTAAGTGTATTCAAAGATACCCAGAGCATGTGATGGTGTTGATTGCAGCCTTTATATATCAAAATAAAAGTATTTGGGTATTTATGTTGCACTGATCCCCGTGGTGAATAAGCATCTGACATTCCAAGCCAAAGAGGCAGGCAGCAGTAAGTTTATGATCTTTTCCAAAAGTCAGCCTCCAATACCTTCACTAGAGCGTGCATCTCTACTAGCCAGTTTGCTGTGTTGGGTCTCATGGTGTGTGACATGTTGGCATGGTGTGTGCATGTGTGTGTGTTACAGAGCTGCTGTAACTTCTACTAACAGCCCTCTAGACACTTCCAAGCTCTGGCAAAACAGAGTGAAACAAAGATTCCATGGGAAATAAATGGCAAATGACCAACAAAGTGAACAAGTTCCTTTTGAAGGGCAGAATCTGGGAGCTCAGGATTGAATTTATTTCCCTCCTCAAGGCAATTTTCACATGCGCCTTAAAGCATTGGTTACTGAAGCTGGTTAATTATTTAGCACTGTGACTGGAGGTCAGGTGTTACATAAGCCAGCCAGACAATCCAAACTCATGTAGAAACAACATGTTTATGGATTACTGGCTCCGCCACACAGCAATACTTCTCCCTGGCCGTAGACTGCTCTATTTGTATATTAAGCATTTTACATGCCGCTCTCTCGACACAAATCACACATGCTCTCAAAGACACACCCGTGCTGTGGGTTTCTGAAACATTGGTTTCCCCATCAAACATGAAGTGCTAATGCTCGCGAGAATAAGGGTTCTTTAGCAGCTTTGGGTTTGGAAAGCACTCAATTGCAGAGCATCTGTGCGCAGCTGCTGCTAACCAACAGAGTTCTAGAGGTCTTAGGCAAGTTGAAAGCATCTTGGGACAATCCTGTGTGAAATGTCAGGGTGAATATTTTCTTCCTGACCCTGAAGTCATATAACTAACCTTTTGTCTCTGGAGTGACTTTCAAATGACAATGATTTTCTGCTTCCTTATTAGATATGTGCAGCCAGCTTCTTCTCCGGCACAGCTCTAACCTTAACTTTTGTTTCTACAAAGCAGAGCTAACTTTTAACTTGTACTTTACTAGAAGCCTTAGCTACCCTCCTCCCTACTGTTTAATGATAGTAAATTATCCCACAGCACAGAGTCCTTTACATCTTCTTAATTCTTTCCTTGGGTGTTTTTTCTTCCTTACCTGTTACAAGACGAGTAAGGACTTTCGTCTTCTCATTGAGAATGTTCACTGTAACATTTCTGGCAGATTGGAAGTACAATGGATTGCCCTATAATAAGAGCACAAGAGAAAGCAAATAAGAAGAGAGCTTAAAGGAGGACACTCTTGAGAAAGCCTGTAGGATGTGTGCGCTCGGCCATGGTGCTTCTAGTTTTTCCTGATTTTTGAAAAATGGTCATAAAATTAGAAGCCTGTTTGAAGTGCAGGTAAGATACTCGTGTCTGTTAGTTTGTGTTTGGATTGCACCCTGCATCAGAACATGCACCAATGCAGTGACCGCGCAGTGGGTGTTACATATCCCCGCCAGTGTCCGGGGACAGGAGAATTCCGATCTGACAGCGTTTCACACCCACAGTGCATTCACTTTGCACAGGCCTAAATGATTAATCCCACTTCCCTCTTTACCCTGGATAGTGCACTGATGTCTAATCATGATTTAGGAACTGTCATGTTTATTACTGGTGTAATCTGACCAACCTCTTGTTTAAAAACATTTGTGCGAGGTGAGTCTGATTTGAACGTCCCAACGTTTTAGGGTGTTTGGATCTGGGGGTCGGGTTGGTCCTCTCCTTAGTTACTGCAGCATATTTGGTAATCAAAGCTATAACATCTGCATAAAACTCCAGATTAAATGAGCAGGTGTCATTTTGTGAGCGGGGTATGTGTGTTGTGTGAGTGTGTAAGGGGGGAACCTGAATGAGAGAGATTTTTGATAACATTTTAAAACAGCTTTTGTTCTCAATCCACTTCTGAAGCGAGCCGTGCATACCATTACACAGCATTTAAATACAGCCCGCAGTGCTGAGCACCCTGAGCCAGATTCAATGCATTGATTTCAATGGAGTTACACAGCTAGATTTGACCCTACTGCTTTACCTCACAGGCTTTTGGCCATTCTTAAATATTCCATTTTCAATTCATCAGCGAGAAAAATTAAATAAATAAATAAATAAATAAATAAGAGCAGCCACTGCAATGTGGGAACCCTATGGCTCCCCGGCATGGGCCTTTCCAGGTACCCAACCCACAGAAGGAAGCCAGTGGAAATTAGCTGGTTCCGTCTGTCTAAAAGCACATGCAGGACACACACTAGCCAGAGTTCTCCAACAGCTTCTCACTAACAGCAGCCACAAATCACACAGTCTTGATTTCTCAGTGGTTGCTGGTACCAAAGGCACCAGCAGGGTGACCATATCTGAACTTAATGCACATGGTGGAAACGATCTCTCCAGATGAGCAATCAGTATTCAGCTGCAGAGTGTCTGACTAGGTAACTGTGAGGGCTACTATTTCCAGAAGAGTGTAAGGGGGAAATTCATCAACTGCCTAAACCACACTAACAGTTAAAATTTGCACAAGAGCAAATCTGTGATTCCTTTTATCTAATGTACTTCCTTAGATGCCCAAATCTTTTCCCACTGAAGAGTGTTTCAAAGGCTTCCTTGACTTTAATGGGAGCAGAACAGGGACCCTGCCTATCATCATATATTTCCTTGTCCCCCGACCTTGCAGTCTGTAGCATACCTGACATTTAGATAGCACCTTTCATCCATAAGGCTCCCAAATCATGCTACAATGAACATACGGGATGGAACTTTCAACAGCGCTCTGGCTCTGCTCCCACTGAAGTCAGTGGGAGTTTTAGCACTGACTTTGACAAGAAGAGAGTAAAATCAATGTCAAACTGCTCATGGAAATCCCACCCACAGGGATCACTTAATCAACCACTGAAATGCAGTCACATCTTGGGTGGCAGGCTGCAGCCCCCTGCATTATTGGCATCCAGCACCCTGCACGGCAATGGGAGATGAGGGCACTCGGGCCAGCTCCTTTCCTTAAAAATATTGCCATGGGACTTCTAATGTCTATTAGAACTGTCAGTCCCCAGCTGGTGTCACCAAAGCTACAGCAACATACACCAGCTGAGTTCTGGCCCAATGTGCCAAGCTCAGGAGGAAGAAGGGCTCTCTTTGGCCATTATCTGATTAAAAAAACTATGGCCCTGGGGCAGAGTTGGGTGTAGAACCCAGAACTCCTTACTATCTATCCAGCATCTATGCACTAGGCCACACTGCTTCCCCTTTTATTTGGTGCAGTGGAAAACTGGGAAGCTCATGAAAGGATTCAGGGGGTGACGTGAACAGAGTTGTGTATGACTGGGCATGGGAGAGATAGGTGATAATGTACAAAAGATGTGCAGCTCATCTCTGTGCAGGATTATTTTGTGGATCAGAACCACTAAGTGTTTTGTCCAGGAGCTTAAGAGATGTGTCAGAGCAACTTTCAGACTGGTGGAAACTTGGATAAAGAAAGCACATCGTTATATGAAAAGTAATTTATTTTGCAAGACACGATCTGTATTTCTTTCACTCTTATTGCATGCATCTGTGCTGCATAACAGCTTTCTCCTTCACCACCCAGGCTAGCACTGAATTGGCAATGCAACAAATATTTCCATAAGCATTAAGGAAGACACTTTGGCCGTCTTTGCATCGCTTTCCATTCCCATTCTGCAAAGAGCACCTGCTGCAGGCAATGCTTGTGTGGAAAACGGGTCTTCGTCTGGGTGCAGGGATCTACCTATGGAGCTCTGTGCAGGACTGGGGTGTTAATGTGCACTTTTTGTGAACGCTGGAGTGGTCCAGTTTTCCCGACAACAATGTCTGCAGAAAGCCAATGCCAAACTCATGTGAACAAATATGCAGAGAACCACAAAATTAACTTTACAGACACAAGTACTGGCGCTACTTGTACCTATGTACTCAACCAATGCACAAACAGAAAAGAAAAGAATACCATGTGATTTATCTGACTGATCCTAATGAAGACACCCAGGTTAAATTTTGAAAATTCCCAATTCAGCTATAGAATAAAAAATGCAAAAGTATTAATGAAATAAACTTGAAAAATGCATGAACTGGAAGAAATTCTGATTTGATTAATGGATATTCCACAAGCATTAAAAGAGGTTACCTTTGTTGAATGAATTGTGAATTATTCGCTTTGTTCTAACCCAGAGTCTCATTTTGCTTGCCCTAGTAGTGGTTATAATTCTATGTAAATGATGTAGAAATAGCTACAGAAGTAAATGTGATGTCACAAATTCAGTATGGTAGCTTCCCTTCTGCCTCACGTAGAAAGAAGAAGGCTTGTAAAGGAATAAGCCCTTATTAAAACTCAGTGGGCCAGATCCTGAAATTCTTCCTCAGGCATAACTCCCAGTTAAATTGTTTTCCCAGAGTAAAGGACTTCTGGATTGGCCCATAACTTTGTAAATGAGCAAACAGGGTAAGAAGAATTACAGAAAACAAATGAAGTATAATAATAATCTGGAGACTTGAGCCGATTCCAGTCTTTACTGTCTGACCTTGGACAAAGCATTTACGTTCACTGTGTCTCATTTCACTCATCTGTCAGATGAGGACAAATCATTCTCATTCACCTTTGAGATGTGCTTGCAGATCCTTAGATGAAACGTGCAAAGTATGTAAGTACCAAGTATTATATTTTATTTCTAAGACAGCAACTGAACGAAAACCAGGGAACGTCTGAAAGTTTAAACAACGGAGCATCTCCAGCTAAACTCCCCCAGAAAGGAAAAGAGTAAAAGGGCACTGCCAATTCCTTTTTATTATTTTTTCCCATTTTACCCTGAATTATTTATGTTCCACTACCAAGGGCCTAGAAAGAAATATTGATTCTTTCTCCTGTATTTTTAATGGAACAGAAATAAACTCAGTGCTGCTTTATTATTTCCTTGTTTATGCATTAGCATCCTCAGTGACCTCAGCAGGGACCTGACCCAAACAGCTCTTGAAATCGTGTTTATTACTATTGCAAATTTAAATTTCACACTGACTGAAGGTTGGAGTTTTTAAAAAGACAGCTGTCTAGAATCCATACGAAATTATAGCCACCAATGACATCTTAACCATTATAACCACATTATAAACAAGGAAGGTCACATTTTTGACCTATCCCACTTGACTGTTGTTACTGGAGGGATGCAAATAGACTAAGCGTTTTGAAAAGGTTAGCATGCCTTTCAGTCTCCATTAAGGTAGGAAAATAGACAGAAGAACTACATGATAGGCTTGTTTTCAAACTCCGTTACTGATTTGCCTAATAACATGTTGTAGAGAACACAACTAGATAAGCTAAGAGGTTATGCCCACCCTCACCAGAGTACATTAGAGAATACAAATGCTGATCCCACTGCAGCTGTGTAGTTCACTGATTCAGATCTCTCTTCATGTGGCTTTCAGAAAACTAAATTTGCTTGATGGAAGAAGCATGCCTTTATTAGTCTATAGGGAAGGAATATTTCAAGCACTTAATGTAATGCCCGCTTACATTTCCATAACTCTCTTTCCATTTGGAAATGAATAAAAGGCTAGAAAAATATTCCCTGCTGCTGGAAATTGTGCACACTTTGCATCCTGTGTCTTTTACTTACACACACAATAACTCAATCATCTCTCAGACAAGGCCCTTTAAAAACTTCTTGTCCTCTTTCAGAAATTCAGGTAGGATCCCCCAGCTCCTTCATTAACTAAAGTAAAATCAAATGTTAGTGACTTACTTTTTTCCCATTCTTAAAACAAGTAATTAATCAGGAAATGGGATTAGGGAAAAATTCGTACATTTTTATTACTATTTCTTGTTAACATAGTCCAACATTAATTCCTCCGATGCACTAGAGCATATAGATCGATACAGTAGCATCACCTCAGTAAAAATAATTATACACAGTTTGGGCTTCAGAGCTTCAGTCCACACTAGAATAATGCTCACATACATGGTTTTGTAACCTACTGAATGTAAATTTAGAGTACAGGGGCCAGGTCTGACTATAGTCATAACAACGTAAGTATGAGACGCACCGAATCTCTAAAATACAGTATGAAACAGCTCTGGAAATGTGTATTTATGTCACAGCCCAGTTCTGTTCTTCCCAAGTGAATACTGATAAAGAGACAAGGGCCTGATCCAAAGAAAACTGAAGTAAATGGAAAGGTTCTCATTGACTTCAATGGGCTCCACATCTCTTTTGTATGTTGGGAAAAAACAGTGGGGAAAAAAGTCTCTCTGCATCTCCAAGATGCTTCATCTAGTTTTTTCAGAGCAGTCAAATTAAAGGTAAAATACACCTGGTGTTGCCATTCCCGTAGCATTATAATCTACACGATTTCAGTCTCTGGCTTTCCACTTTAGCTTCCTGCATAATGTCTGAGAGATTATGAAATCTCCAGCATTTCTCCCTTTTGTTCTTCCTACACACAATCAAACATGTAATGAAAGTTATCACCCAGGCCCCAGAACAACACTATGCCTTGACATTCAATCCATTTGCCAACATTAGTCCTATCTGTATGCCAAGACCTGGGCACTCTAACTTTTGTCTCCTTCCATCTACTGCCAGCTCACTTGGGTTATTGTGAAGATGTTGCCAAAAGCTGAAAATCTTTCATATCCTAATTATCCCGCAGCACTCACTGGATTGAACAATAGCCTTTGATTTAACTTTCTTTGCCCATTAAATCAGCATTCATCTCCCCAGCAGCACTATTTTACATTTTTGTTTCTTTTACGTGATTAATTCAATCAGACAGCTGGAGAATTGAAGGCCCGGGCTTGCACAAACCTCTCTGGGAGCAGGATGCCATCGCTTCCCCTATGCAGGTTTTCATGTCTGCTCCTGACGCATTTCAAGTATTCTCCTTGTAAAACGTTTAATGAAGGTTCCATGACATGCTGCTTCAGTTCCATTTCAGGGGGCAAGTCTAGGATGGGATTTTCAAAGCAAACTACGGAAGCAGGCTACCCACCTACCCATTTTAATGGAAACTAGGTACCTAATTCCTTAAACCCTTTGAAACCCCCAGTTCTAACCCTTTTCTCTAGCAAACATAAAAACTCCATCTCTGACTCCTGCTCTGCATTACCACCCCCCAATGGCATAGCACTAACGCAAATGTTCATGTATTAGTAGATGCCACAGATACTCAATTTATTAAACTATGGGGACATATGCTACAGGATATAGTATTTGAAAGGTGCAGCAAATATGCCAATACAATGTAGTTTGTTTCCTAACTAATCAGTGAGCTATCCACTAGAATATATGAGATTTTGCAAAAGGTATCGACTGATTGTTCAGAAGGCTCAATACATGGCAAAATGAATCATAACACTTTGCCAGGTGCCTTTCGCTGACTCACTTCAGACCAGATGCTAAAAGCTCCTTGATCAAAGATTACACCACCTTGACTGACAGCCTTGATGCACAGCCCATGCAATCCAAACCTATGCTCTCTTTAAGGGAATTAGATATTTTATAGAGATTTCCTTGGATTAGTTTTGGGGGATTATAAAAATAAGCAGGGAATCTTATTATTTTATTTTAAGAGGTAATTTAAAAGTAATACATCAACATCAATATTTTTACAGTCAGGAAGGTCAAAAAGGAGTACAGAAGCTCACCGACTTACGCAAGGCGTAACTTGCGTAAGTTGAATTTTGCATAAGTCGGGAACGTATCTCCAACAATTACGCAAAAAAAGGCTTACAGAACTTTTCCCATAAGTGCGGATTTCCGTAAATCGGGTTTGCGTAAGCCGGGGAGCGTCTGTAGTTTAAACTGGATCCAGTGGCACCCACGAATCTGAACACGAAGTTCTGGAACAAGTCAACGTGAAGAGGAGAGATAGCTGTTGTTACCTCCAGTCTTGCAGAACTCATGAGAAAAGTCCAACACAAAGCCATGAACCATAGTGGCAGCTGGCAGCCTGTAAGCAGTGCCTGTGTCACTACCATACCTCTCGCTGAAGTAGAGAAAGGAAATGACCTGCTATTAAAAACCATATCAGGATTACTGGACGGGAAAAGCTCATTTCAATAGCCTCCCACCTGCCTGGGGTGATCCACTCCCCCACCTGCAAGGGGAGAGCTCTAGAAGTCAGGAAGACTGGTCCTACTCTAGATCCAAAGATGTGGGGGGGGAATCCATTCACAAACAGACCACTCAGACCATCACCAGAGTGGTGCATATGACCCAACCTCCCCCACAGGGTGACCTACCTGTCCCCATTGCTACTGCTGTGAGGAACAGCTGACAGCTAAACGGCAGTTCTGCAGAAAAGGACCTGGGGATCACAGTGAACGAGAAGCTGGTTGAGAGTCAGCAATGTGCCCTTGTTGCCAAGAAGGCCAACGGCATATTGGGCTGCATTAGTAGGAGCATTGCCAGCAGATTGAGGGAAGCGATTATTCCCCTCTATTTGGCACTGGTGAGGCCACATCTGGAGTATTGTGTCCAGTTTTGGTCCCCCCACTACAGAAGGGATGTGGACAAATTGGAGAGAGTCCAGCGGAGGGCAACATAAATGATTAGGGGGCTGGAGCACATGACTTATGAGGAGAGGCTGAGGGAACTGGGCTTATTTAGTCTGCAGAAGAGAAGAATGAGGGGGAATTTGATAACTGCCTTCAACTACCTGAACGGGGGTTCCAAAGAGGATGGAGCTGGGCTGTTCTCAGTGGTGGCAGATGACAGAACAAGGAGCAATGGTCTCAAGTTGCAGTGGGGGAGGTCTAGGTTGGATATTAGGAAACACTATTGCACTAGGAGGGTGGTGAAGCACTGGAATGGGTTACCTAGGGAGGTGGTGGAATCTCCATCCTTAGAGGTTTTTAAGGCCCAGCTTGACAAAGCCCTGGCTGGGATGATTTAGTTGGTGTTGGTCCTGCTTTGAGCAGGGGGTTGGACTAGATGACCTCCTGAGGTCTCTTCCAACCCTAATATTCTATGATTCTATTCTATGACAGGGAGCAGGGAACATGATGGATAAAGAGGTATCTAGCTAAGGTTGGGGGGAGTGGAAGGACTGATGGTTTTGGATGTGTGGAGAGTGTGGAATTGATGGATTTTTTGGTGGTAGTCATGGCAGGGCAGAATGCAGCACTGCTGGGTAAGCATGCAAGAGAGAATGATGATACCACCTCACTCTTATATACAGCTTTTAATCCAGACATCTCATAGCACTTTACAGGAGAAGAGCATTTTACTCAGGAAATATTGCACCCTGACTGAGGCAGAAATTTTTTTGAAGGAGCCATATGTTGTAATTTTGGCAGCACATCACAGCTTATAATGTTCCTATGAACCAATGGTCGGACCAATGACATGTGTGAGCATCCACTGAGTCAGTACTGGGTGGAAGAAACACAGGGTAAGTAATATATGCCATACTCACATGTACGGTATATGCTGCTGTCTCTCTATCTACCAACTTCTCGCCTTGCCTGGGCACGCAAAAGAACAATGCCCTAGATGGCCACTGTTCCAATTCCATGCAAAATGTGATGAGTATTAATGCCATTCTGAATGAGGGGTGATTGTTCACACTTCTGCCTATTCTGAAGTGGCAAATAACCACTGCCTCTAAGTGGAAAGGAAAAGCAGTATTTTTAGAAACACTTTCACCTGCAACAAGAAGGGGAACCTTTTCCAGTGAAATCTCACAAAAACGTCACCTCTGTTCACTGCTCTGAATGCAACCAAGTCCACTGGTGGGTGCAGTATGGCGCACAGCATACGTTAGCAGAAGGGTGCTCGCTACTTCTTTTTGGATTCCCCATCCCCCCATAGCCATTCTGACCTACAGTGGAAGGCTGGCTTTGGAACCTGATTGTGGTCAATTTCTCACCTCCCTCCTGCCGTGACGCCAAACAGCACAGGTGGGAGTTTGCCCATAATACCCTTGGTGAACAAATTAATCATGTAGCTAAAACTGCAGATGTTACACTGAAAATACATCCCTTAATGTTACTAGAACACATATTTTGTTATTTAATCACTGAGCCTCTTCTGTTCTTGACTTTGTCCTTCAAACAGTTGAACATGACGTTCATGTAACTAAATGCGTTTTCTTAGCAAAATTTCCAACTTGACAATGTAAGCTTTTCAAAGAAGAATGAACATGATCTGTGACATGAATTGATAATACCAGCAGATTAAAACAAATTCTATTCAATGTCCCAGTACATGCCATATTTATGTCTGAAGATGGTTGCTTTTAGGAAGGAAGCAATAGGTTTAGCATAGAGGTAATAAAATGTATTCTCTATCCTTTTCCTACCATAAACAAATCTTTTTAGGAAGTGAAACACATCCATACCATGTAGCTGGGATCAGTGTGGAGCTGGTATACATTTTGACCTACAATTGCCACTGTTACGTCTAAGTAATTATGAGCCTTTTCTTATGTGAAGTATCTATTATGAGCTGACTCAACATGCAGCATGATAGCTTCATCCTTCCCCCCCACCCCCAACATCAGGTATTTCAATGTTTTAAAAAAAACACAATTCCCTCTTCCCCAGACAATAAAACTGCATATACGAAAGATACAGTAATTTTTACAGGAAGATACGTTTTAAAGTAGAATTATGGTCAGAAAAATTATTATGTAAAATAACATTGTATTAGAAAATAGAACCAATTCCTTTGTTTATAGCTGCTTACTTTATTTTAGTGACAAAAACAAATTATATACTACCTGTTACTCTTATAGCCAGTTTTCTGGTCCATGGCAGCACTTTACCTCTCAATCCATGACTACTTAGTTTCCTTGATAGCTTCTTGCTGGTCAAAGGCTTTGTGAAAGACCAAATACATTATGTCAACCAGTCCTCCTTTAGTCATACCTTGCTGACTTGCTTAAGGAATCCTAGTAGATTAGAGAAGCACAATTTTCTCTTACATACACAAGGCTGGTTTGCCCCATCAGTTTTTGGGGCTTCCCATATGTTTGAGCAGCAAATAGAACCACGGTACCTCAACCTTGATTGGAACTTTCGGACACTATTACAGTACAAATCACCATTATCCTAGCATATCCATGTAGGTGTTGACCCTTAGTTTCAAATGCAGAGCCAGATTCTGCCTTTAGTTATATCTGTGAAACCCCAAAGAGCTTACACCGGGAGCATTTGGCTAGTATGGTCTTTATTACTGTTGCCGGTGTAGATCCAGGAAGAACACAGTTTGACTGTCATATCCTAAGGAGAGTTTGCAGGGTTGGCAGATGGAAAATAAAAAAAATATTTTACTTATAAACTGAACATATTTGTTCTGAAAGTTATTGAAAGGCCCTAAACATGCAACCACCAGATGCCATTTTTACAGTCCCTTTTCAGAGCAGAATGGCAATTTAATTTTCCTGGAGTACAGTAGTGTTAATCCTGAAAGCATTTAATTGCAATCTTGAGGTTTAGGACAAATCTTTCTCAGCTCCTTCCTTAGCTGTATGTTTCCAGCTGTTAGAAACCTGAATTATAATTCAATATTCTGGGGTGAAATCATTATGGCCGTATGTATGTTGCTAATGGAAGGTGAGACTAGGTCGTTGTGTATATATTTTTTGCGCTGTTGAGATGACGATGGTGATTTGTACCAATGTCCCTACCACTGTGGTAACCAGGCTCTCTTTATCAGGGTTAAAAGAGAGGCCAACATCTTCTCCACAATGGAGATGATGCATTCTGTGTACCTCACCTGACAGCAACAGAACCGACTGCCCTTAAAGGACTGGAGATGACAAATATTTTATTGCGATGATTTAAATGTTAGTAAAAAGAATGAGATGATTTTTCTCTGGAAAAATATTACAACTATCTAATATTTCAGCTGCCTTTAACTCACTTCTCTGTTACTGTCTTACTCCTACACAGTATTGTGATCAGACGCTGACAGATAACGCAGAAACAAGAACTATTTTTGAAGGCTAGGATTTCAATAGCGTCTAGGAGTTAGGTACCTAACTCTCTTAAGCTCCTTTGAAAAATCTCAATGTAAATGTCTTTTTATGAATGCATTGCAGATTTTAAAGTGGAGTTTTTCAGAGAAGCTTCAACATAACATTTTCATAGAACAAAAAAACTCATGGATCTGGGAAATATGTTTACCATAGCCTGCAGAAAAATATAGGCTCCACCTCTAAGACAGTACAAAGGTGCCAACCACACACAGGGTAAGAAGAGTTCACTGAAACAAACCCATACTCTTCTGCAATGAACATACAGGAAGGAAAGGGAAAAGCAAGCATATCCAGAGACAACAGATTTAGCAAATACTTTGTAAATTGGGGATGGGGGGAATGGGGTGCAATTGCAGCTGTGTATTATATATGGACTGAAGAAGGCAGAATGGAAGCATACTAATGAGGACATTTCACTTCTATCACCCACAGCAAGACCGATATAGAGGAAAGGGGCCAGGGGTGTCATTACCATCCGGTCTCGAGCTAAGTGGCTGCAACAGGCTGTTAGCTCCAGAGGAGAGAATTAATGGAAGCAGTGAGCTCTTTGGGCTGAGAGAACAAGAGCTTGCTACTAACACATAGGGGCCAGCTACCAGTTTTTGACCCTCGTGACTAATTTCATAACCTGTGCCAGCGTGGCTGTTGGCAGCCCATGACTAAGGGGGGTTAGTTTAATGTATTTCATTGATTTTATGGGTGTCTTCTCCTGAGTTCTTAAATCAACAGCAACTGGCGGGGGAGGAGAGAAAGCTCAGTGGTTTGAGCAATGGCCTGCTAAACCCGGGGTTGTGAGTTCAATCCTTGAGGGGGCCACTTAGGGATCTGGGGCAAAAATCTGTCCGGGGATTGGTCCTGCTGTTGGACTAGATACCTCCTGAGGTCCCCTGCAACCCTGATATTCTGTGATTCTATAATTGCAACGTTTGGGCCAGGCCGTGCCCGACCCTTAAGCAGCTATGCAAGGAAGGGCATGGGGCAAAGAGCCTCCCCGACCCCAAATCCCTTCAAGCAGGGGACTGTCACAACCGCTGCCCTTGTGAGAAGAGCACCGGGATGAGTGCTAGCCATCCCAAAATGGGCCCTTGGCCTAGCCCCCACTCTGCACTGGCCAGCAGGTCTGGGCGACTGGGGAGGAAAGTGCATAACACAGCAAGCGTGCTCACCTTGCGCCCCAGGGAGCAGGATGTGGATGATGGCTATGAAGTATAATTAAAGCCATCATTGGCACATGTCTGGCATTGTGCGGATACTATGTTGACTGGATGTCCAGGTAGATGGGATAATCTCATCCCTCTAGACAGGAAGAAAGAGCAACCTGGGTTAACTGGTCCGGAGACACTGAATGTAATAAAAAGGTAGGGAAGGACAGCGGTATCTGCATATAGAAATACCACCGATAGAGGCTGGAGGTCTACATCAGCACACCTACACCTCAGCTGATACTTGCAGGGTCACCCAAAGTTTTGATCAGTTGTACTAATGACTGAGGAAATGAATGCAATACCGCCTACGCAAAAATGACACATTCCTTTTAGTCAGAATGACATACGTACAAGGAAATGGAATTTCTATTCTCAGAAATATTTGTATTAAATCCTTCACTTGTAAGTTCTAACAGAGAGAGAGACACACACACACATGATTCCAGGAATTAGTTAAAACTGAGTTAGGTAATGATATTTGACATTATTATTGATTCCTAGATACTACAGATATTGAAATTTTATATCTACTAAAAATCAGCTCTTTTTTTAAATTACATTTCTTGAGGGTTTTTTTAATAATGACAGAAACAAAAGATACATTAAAGCAATTATAATCAATGACTGTTTTTTTTAAAACTCAAAGAAGGCAGGTTTGTGATGTGAGATCTAAATGACTGGGCCATGCTTTTGGCTGGCAACCAGAGGGGCTTTGTATCCGTAGAAAAGATGTATTTCTGCAGTCTTGGGGTTTCCCTGTTTACAACGGTAGCTATAATATTACTAAATCTTGAACATAGTGCTTAGAGAAAGAGTCTGCTTCTTCTTCAAGATGCCTGATCAGCTGCTTTGTAGCGGAGATTTGCTAAAAATTAATTATATTTTGTCTGCTGATGTTAAAAACAAAACTAAAAAGCCCTGTTACATCTGGCTCAATTTCTTTGCCAAATTCTTAACTTAATTAGTCTGTAATTTGAAGAAAACCACAGCTGACAAGCTACAATGGATAGAAATATAAATAAAAATAGAATGTAACTGCTCATTTTGTAGTTCTAGTTCAGTAACCGTGTTGTTGGGGATCTGCATTTTTAACCTTTGAAGACTGCTGCATAGTTCACAAAATTTCCTTTATTGGTAAAAACTAAACTGCAGCACTGGTGGGTTTCCTGGACTGGAATCCAAAGCTGCAGGCACTTAAGCATGCTTGAAGCCAGGGTTCCACAAGCAAGCCACTCACAGACAATACATGCTCTGGAGACAGCAGCACCTCTGAAACTGAGTCAGGCTCTGATGTGATCTGTAGAATGACCAAGTCATTCCGAATATACTTCAAACACGTACATCATTCAGAACTCACCTGGGGACATTACAAGGAAACGGTTCAAATATACACTGACGACTAACTAAACTCATGACTGCATCACAGAGGATTTTTTCTTTTTTTGACACAAATTGAACAAAACAAACCCAAAGAGAACGAGGAGTACTTGTGGCACCTTAGAGACTAACAAATGTATTTGGGCATAAGCTTTCGTGGGCTAAAACCCACTTCAGAAGGGTAGTGCTTCCACATTCTCCAGAGCATGGTAACACTTTTAGGCAACCATCACTGTGTAGCAGAAACCAATCAAGAATTCCCTAAACATGCTGATTAAATTGAATTCTCCCTCAGGAATAACTAACTGCAATGGCTACTCTAGGACATGGTTTTATCCCACTATGTATATGGGGCTTACACTATGAGGACCAGGGATTTGTACTACTCAGATATAACCTATCCACTGCCTGAGGCAATGCTAGCTACATTCTGAGTCTAATGGTGACAGATCTCCCAATGAAATGAAGGCACTCTCAATGTGCATCAGAGAGAGAGAGAGAGAGAGAGAGCGCTAAGCTTTTCAAATATTCCAAATAGCTATTTCTATAGCTTCTACAGTGCTTAGATCTTTTACTCAAGGTGTGTGTGCAGACTGGGTGTTCATTTGTTTTCATTTTATGGTCTTTAGGCACAGTTATTTCCCTTCTTAAACATCTCTAAAGCTATTAATAAAACATACCCAACTCTCTCTCTTTCTCAAATATATTTAAAGACACTATTAAGACTACACGGAACTAGTAACGCTTCACTATCATGATGATTAGTATTAGTTATTGTTTGCATGATGATAGCATCTTGAGGCCCCAGAGAGGGATCAGTATCCCACTGCACTAGGTACTATTCACACGCATAACAAGACTATCCCCACCCAATCCCTCTCGGATGCCACTGAAATATAACTACTACTACTGCTACTAATAAGAACAGAAAACATTTCCATATGGTTAGATTCGGCAAGGGAATTCATGAGTGTCTGATTCATCTGCATCAATATGCTGCTAGGCATACAATACTTATGGACACACAGACATATGTGGCTTAGCCGGTAACAGAAATCAAATCAATCACTGATCACAGCATGCAACTTGCCTAATTATGACTAACACCTCACATTTTTCAACTACGCAAAGTTTTCTGTGAAAAAGCAGATGGTGTTGCTATGGGATTGTATCATCCTCAACAGTTGCAGATGTACAGCATTTATGAAGCATGCTGAAGACGGTCAGCATTCAACCTGCTTCCTAGGAGAGAGATCCAAATTAAATGCGTGTTGCCAAAGGAAAAATATTATTATTTACGTTTTGAATTTATATGATCCAACCTGCATGCTTACATCAAATATACGCACTAGCTTTGCCGGGATGGTATCTATATACCTTTAACGTCTCTAGGATGGAACTATTGTGTGCATAATCAACCCCAAAAAAGACTAAGATGCAGACCCAGCCTGCAGTCTTGTTCCAATACCCAAATGGTTTAAATCCACAAGTAGAATCAATAGGAAGAAGCCCTGCAAAGAAAGCAATTACATCACACAAGTAACTATTTTAAGCCTGGAAAGCAGGGAGACACAGAGGTAAGTATGGCCATCTTCACTTTTATGATTATCTACTGGAATTCTCACCTCTACCTATTGCTTCCATAATGTTAAGGCTCTATTGCTTCTGAACGTCCATTGACAGTAAACCCGATGGTAATTCCTATCATACTCCTTCACATCCCCCATCCCCGATCAGATTCAGCAGACAATGAGCAGAGCATGGGCCTCTAACTGGAAAACAGGTTTGAAGGGTTCAAAGTACTTCCCTTTCCCATTTTTCCATCACGTCCCTGCCAATGACCCAATGACCTAAAACTCTGGTCTTCACTCAACTTCTAGCTTTTATTAGTGGTGCTGAGCATCTGTAACTGGTATGTGCTGATCTAACAGACGTGGTGCTGCGCTGTAATAATTTATAAATACTGCATGTTGACCTGTATTATAAATACTGGTTATTGGGATGTTTATTGTATTCATGTTTCGGGATAACTCAATAGCGGGCTATGTGGGAAAGCAGGCAGAAAGGAAAAGAATGGGTCAAAACACGTCACCTCTTGGCAAACATTTAAGAATTAAGGAACAATAACAAAACTACCAGCTTTGACGACGTTGCCTCCTCTCCAGACAACCTACAAAAATGTTTTTGACGAGGAGAGGAAAAGACCTACAAACACAGGAGAACAAAATAATTCGGGGGGGGGGGGGGAAATGTTAAAAGGAACCTTCTCTCAAGAGCCTTATATAAGATAACTATGCATGTTAATGACTGCTTTAAAACCATTTTTCTCTAAATGCTTTGTGGCTATGGTTACAACAAACACTACTTTGGTTTAAGAAGGCCGTTTTGTCATTCTATTTACCACTTGGTCACAGTTCCGGAAAGGAAGAAACGCAGGTCCGAACTCAGTCAGACCTGCAGGATAATACTGATTAATATACAGAGGATGGTAGCCTTGGGGCCCGTCTAAGCATGGAAGACTTGCAAAATCCCACGCCTAACACTAGAGGGGATGCACTCCGAGAGCGCGGAAAGGGTCCTGTAGCCACAACAACTGGCTGCAGCACTTTAACCAGTGGATTCATCCAGGGTGCAGTGGCGAAATCGTGCTGGGCATTCTGACCCAGAAATCCCAAAGTTACCTGCAGAAATATTCTGAGAGCAAATAGTATGATGCACGTGCAGAGAAACGAGCAGTTAAGCAGTACAGGGGGAACTCTGGGGAGATCAGAAGTTGCATGTAGCTACTGCCAGTCAGCGTACTCTCAGTCTTCTCACAGATATCTGAACTGCTGTGGGGAAGGAAAGGAAATGGAAGCAAGATGTTCCTGAGATTGCATGGCTGAGGAGTGAACACAAAATATTCACCAACAGGCCAACAAGGCATTGGGGTTGGAGTGGTGGGTTTTTGTTTGTTTGTTGGTTTTTTTGTTTGGTTGGGTTTTTGGGGCGGGAGGGAGGGGGGTGCATCTGGTTTAGAAGAAGAGCTGCAGCTGTTCCTGGCCATGCAAAGCAGAGGAGGAAAGTGCGAGTTGCCAAGGCTGAGAGTGAGATGACGGGCAGGTGATTTGGGAGTAGGCGGCTGCATCACTAGCTAAGGAGATCAGGCCTGGGAAAGGATCACAGAGAGAGGATGGTGGGATTTGGGAGGGTTTTTGGGGAGGGGGGGTGTGGAGTGTTGCATATCCTCACCAGTCTCCTCTCCTTCATCCTCCTTATATGTCTCCAGTATGCTGCATAACTAAGGGGAGATCTGCAAAGAGAAAAGAGCCTGGGGCTTTCTCAAGTGAGTACTGACATCCAGGCCAGTAAGTTATAAAAACGGCCAAGCTCTTAAGGAAACATGTAGCGATGGTCAGTTAACAGTCAGCAAGTGGGAGCATGTGGGCAAAAGAGAGTTAAGCATCTTAGGTCTGCAGCATGGAACAAGATCAGTACCCTACTGAATTAGAAGAATAGATGCAATATCCTGGCTTTAAATGAAAGTAAACATGAAATGAAACAGCATTGACAATATAAGTGCCCTTGCACCATGTGGGGTCTCACTGGCGTTTACTTCAGTGTAGCAGCAAAGGATGCTCTGCAAAAATGAGAAGTGAAATGGACCAAACTAATGGGAGCCTGTTTAACAATAATCTTTGTAAGCCAGGAAGAAATGATTATGAAATCTTCTGATGAGCTGAGGATTGAATTTTGACCGCCGAGAAGGTCCAGCTGGAAAACATTAAGACAGATTCTCTGTCCAAACCTGACTCGCAGAGTAACCATCAGCCTAAAATACCTGAAGGTTAGATTCCTGCTGGCTCTGACACAAAGCTACGACTGATAGTCTGACAGACTGATCACAGGAGCTGCATTCTGAATACATCTACACCAGGAGCGCAGTGTATCGATATCTCAGGACACCAAGATATCAAAATAAATCCCCGCAAGTTCTGTGCTCAGTGGTCTTGAGAAGAGATCGCAAACAATCTCCCAAGAGCAGAATCTACGCCATTTCTGTGCTATCTGAACACCCGTACCACCTTGCAGCAACTCCTGGAGACTGCATATAAGAGACAACTCAGAGGGTTGATGAAATGCCATGTTGTTATAAGCTAGCAAAGTTTTATGAAGACTGAGGTCATTTCATCTTACAAACTGCCAAGGATGAAATCAACACAGGTTTCAGTTCAGGACATAACAACAACAAAACAGCTCAAACGAGCCACTATATTAAACTAAAGTAGTAAGAACTTCACTTTTCTTGCCTTTATTTACAGTATGATGACAGGCCCCTCTCAAACTGCCTACTAAAAAAAATTGCCTGGACACCAGTGGCTGTCTTAGTTCTATAGTGCCAGACGCTGATCCCTGCTTAGCCCTTTTGGAGTCAGCCAGGATGTCTTGGTATTTAAAGCAACTATTTTTTTAAGTGTATTATTTGGCCACCCACATGTGGTTTCACTTAAGTTTACAAGAGAGCAACGATTTTACTATAAAGAGAAGCTACATTATTTGCAGTTCTTCTAGGCCCTGAACAATTATACACCCATGCTTCTAAAACACCACAAACCCCCCCAAACCTGAAATATTAACTTTCACAAGAACGCTAAACCGTCAACAGACCCGAGTAGACACAATCAAAGGGAAGGAAAATAGAAAAAGAACTGGGAGTCCCAGGCGGGGAGTTATGCCTGTTCCCTCAGACAAATGCCACTATCTTATTCCCCAATCAATTTGATTGTCAGTAATTTTATTTATTTCTCTCCCTTAAGGTATTGATGTTTTACAAGGCTCCTCTTTACAAAAAACACATCTCAATCTCCAGGCGTACCACCTCAGGCTGGGATCTTGTCACATCTCATCAACGAGAAAGGGCTCAGCCTGCTTAGTATTTGGGTAGGAGACTTGCAAGGAAAAGCCAAGTGCTGCAAAGAAAGATGTGGGCGATTCAGAGAGGGACACTTTTCCCTCTGGCTCAGTTGCTAACCAGTTCTCCTTTTTAAATACAAGGGGTCTCTGTTCTGTTGGTGCTCCTGTGTTTCAGCCGAGGTACAGAACTGAGATCCTAACCGCTTGCGCTTATTAAATATATGATGACACAACCACTGTCATTTAAAACAGGGTATCCAGTAGGGTGCTCTATTCTCACCCAGGGAGTAAAAGAACTGCAGGCACAATATCAAAGCTCTAGGTGCCTAAGAAAGAACGAAAGAAAGAACGAAAACAAGATTTCTGGGATCCTTTGAAATGGAAGGTCATTTTCACTCTCACAGCTTTACTCTACAGACCTGAAGACTCTTGCAAATGGATTTATCTGTCATGTTAAAAGCCAATTTTAAAAAGTCAGTGTTTGAAATAAATGCCTTCAGTCAACCCTGTTGATGGGACAGCATAACAAAACGTTCTGAGGAAGGTTTCCACAGAGTGACTTTAAGGTTTGCAATAGTATTTAGGCAACATTTAACGATACAACAGGGAAAGATTGCTTTTGACGGCTAGCACTGGTGTCTCTGGAGAGAGGCCTCTTTTGAAATCTGTGGGAAGAATCTCTTCTGCTGGTTTCGCTTTATTATTCAGCTCCTCTCTTTATTACTCTATTTGCGTTGTCTTCTTTTCTGCATCTATTTCCCCTCCCAAATGAACAGGGTTAAAATCTCCCCGATGCATTAAGTGCCGGCAGCCTTTTGTAATTCAGAACCAGGCTTGTTTGCCCTCTGATCTGTTCTGTTACTTTTCTTCTCCTGTCCTTTTCGGGTTCTCTGTACCCAACCTTGCAGATTTAGCTCCTAATGCCCCGGGCCTTGGTTTGAGTCCCTTTCTTCCTCTCTATTGTTGAATTGTTTCCACACAGTCCGGTTATGGAGTTGTCACAACTTGTGGGTCTCTTGTCGCATTATCTCTAATCTGTTGATAATTAAATTATGGTGGTTTATTTTACACAGCAAAGTTCTAGACATACAAAGAAACCCAACGTTTGGAAAGGGGGTTGGTAAGGGAAGCCTAGAGAAGGGGTTCTACCAGGGACGGCTCTAGGCATTTTGCCGCCTGAAGCATGGCAGGCAGGTTGCCTTCAGCGGCTTGCCTGCGGGAGGTCCCCGGTCCCGCGGATTCGGTGGCACGCCTGCGGGAGGTCCGCTGAAGCCGCGGGACCAGCGGACCCTCCGCAAGCATGCCGCAGAAGGCAACCTGCCTGCCGCACCCGCGGCGACCGGCAGAGTGCCCCCCGTGGCTTGCCGCCCCAGGCACGCGCTTGGCGTGCTGATGCCTGGAGCCGCCCCTGGGTTCTACCACTGTGGCATGCTCCCTGGCTTCACCAAACCCCTCTAGGGAGGTCTGGCCGGCTCCTTTGGATTCTTGCCCCCAATCCCCAGGGGAAAGAAATGCAAATGAATTCAGCCCAAGGCTGCCTTCCTCTATGTGCTATGGTCCCCCAAACGATCTATGATACCTATATGGCATCCATCGCTGTAGTATCCGAGTGCCTCACAAGAGCTCTTTATATTTATCATCACAACACCCTGTGAGGTAGGGAAGTGCTGTTATCTCCATTTCACAGATGGGAACTGATATCCTGAGGGATGAAGTGACTTGCCCGAAGGTCACTTGAGGCGTCTGTGGCAGAGTGGGGAATTGACCCCAAGGCGCCACCAAGTACTCTAACCACTGCACCCTCCTTCCCTTTCTGATGCTTCCTTTCTGGTCTCTTTGGAGGAGGAGAAGTTCTGGGGACAAGGGTAGAGGTAGTCTGCACATGCCGTGCTACCTTGGGGAGCCCGGGGGAGGGATCTGGTGGCAGACGAAATTCAGGATACTTGGGAAGCCGTGGATTCAAATGGTGGCGCCTCCATCTTTTTCATGCAAGGCAAACAGTGTCCCTGCCCTGATGGAAGAATGTGAGTTGAAACACGTAGACTCTTCTCTCCCCTGTGTAGGTTATGCCCATGCAGAAGAGACACGGGGCCCTATCTCACTGCTAAGTATGGTTATTTGTCATCAGTCATGGAAAATCAACTAGCCCTTTAAGCATAAAGGTTACAAGCAAAATCAAATATAACCAGATATAGGACTGTAAACTAGTCAGAACAAATTAACAGGCTATATTTCGCCTCAAAAGTTTGCATATGAAGATCAAGAATGAAACAAACAAAAAATGGTTCAACGAAAACTGTCATTTTCCAAAAGAGCCATTTTTTGACTTAGACACTTTTTAATGTGTTATTTTTAATCAGTTTTACGCTAATGCTGCTCCCCATGTGAAGCAGTGTGGTCCAGCAGATGGAGCACTGATCTGCCATGTAATCCGGGGCAACCCACCTCACCTATCTGTGCCTCTGTTTCCCCTTCCATTTTTGTCAGTCTTATCTGCCTACTAGACCGTAAGCTCTTTGGGGCAGGAATCTCTCTTACTGCATGTTCATACTGAGCCCCACACAATGGGGCCTCAGTCTCGGTTGTGGCTTCTGGGTGCAGCTTTAACGTAAGTAATAATAATATTGCCTAGTCCAACAAAACACTTATACCTGTGCCTAACTATGCATGTGAGTAGTCTCATTGACTTCAGTGAAGCTACTCATATCCTTAAATTATGCACATGCTTAAGTGTGTAACTGCAGAGAGACTTAACTCACTGATTCACTTGCAGACCAGAGTCTATGCCCCTCTCCTGTTCCACCTGGACCCACAGTCTTGTCTTTTGACCACAGTACCATATAACATACAAACAGTGTCCAGATGCTGTGCATTTGCATTACAGCACTGTTCCTCTAAAACCAGAATAGAACAATGTTCCTTCCTGAGATGTGTTTCCAGATACAAGGACAGATGGGCCAGGAATATTCAGTAAAATTTCTAGACACTCTGAGATTCAGACCATTTGCTGACACTGAAAATAACTCTATTCCAGCCAGGACTAGGAAGCACAATGGAACACACAAGGTGCTTTTTCTTTCACAGACAGCTAGTCAAACTTTTCCAACTATCTCAAAAGGTTTTGTTCAAAGGAGTGAGAGTTCAAGATGGTTCTTATTTTATCCTAATTGCGCCCCTCATTTCTGAGCTCTGATTTCTATCCCTCAGGGATCAGCAAGACCTGTGTAATTTTTACTGCTGGCAAAGCAGTTGATAATGAGTGCCAGAAAAAGTCTGATTCTCTTTTCCTGTTACAAAGTAAAGCACTGAACTATCGGTGAATCTGGCCACATCTAGTTGAGTCTGGTAATGACAGCGCAGTTTGATGAAACTGATAACTCTCGTTTTGTAATATGTGCAACTCTGCTATTGAGACAGTTTTGATAGAAAGAACTGCTGGGGGAGCAGTCTTTGTCTTCTGAAAGGAGAGCAGGAGGTTTTGCTATGACAGCTTTCAAAAATATCACAGCCTAAGGAAAATCCATAGAAAATATGATTATATTTCTATCTAATCTCCGTCCCTATTTCTATTTGTCCAAATTTCCATTTGTCTACGTGTCTAACTTCTATCTATTCACATTCCTCTAAGCTCCATCACTCTTTAATGTTAAGTAATACAGCGGCTATTTTTATATTCAAGTATATCCAAAGCAACCAGCGTCCTGTTTGTCAATGTAGACGTCTAGACTTAATAAATCCTTAAACTCTCAGTTTTTGCCCTTGAGAGAAAGAAATGCAGCATATTGCAGCAGCACAGGTTGTCCTCTGAGCAGCTCTGAGTCTGACTCAACTCTTTGTAAGGATTGCTTCTCTGCGACTCTATGGTTTGGTGAGATGCACCCAAGCTACAAAATTCAAGACTTCATCTCAAAGTATAAGATTCAAGGGTTTGGTCCCATTCTGTCTCTACCCAACATCCAATCCAATTTCTCTCTTAACAGTCACTCCACCCAGTGCTACTAACTAAGCATTAGGCAGCCCAAATACTCATCTGTCCTATCTACAGACAAATCATATAGCCTAAGAGAAATAAATAGCTTTTGATAGGAAACTGAAGAGAGAAAATAGACAGAACTAGGAACGATGTATTGCCTCTACAAATTTGCTAAGGAAAAGGAATGAAAAGATAGCAGAGAAAAGTGATAGGCATGGCACCACCCCTGTTAATTTACAAAGGGGTTAACACATGATTGCCAGACACTAGACACGAATATCTAGTATTAAAATAAATAGCAGGCATTAAAATAAACTCCAAGTCCAAACCAGTCACTGAAATAGGATTCATTCTGTTCAGCAACTTTCTCATTTCTCATTAAATTACATCAAATATGTATTTACTTTTCAGGATCCCTACTGTGTCTCAGGACACACAACTCAAATGGCAACATGAGACTACCTGGTTTTCAACTTAGTTCCAGAGGAAACATAATACCATCACACACTTCCACACAGCTAATGGCCTCTCCCCGGTAGAGGCTCAGTAGCAGACCTGCTGAGAAGTTCATTGGGTGGAGGTTGAGACGCAATGCAAAAATCCATGAAGTAGTTAGCACCCAGTCCTAACTTAGCAGCTGGCCCTTAGGATGTGGTGAAAGTCCTTAATTTTATAACCACAAAGTTCAGCCCAAAAGAGAAACAAAACCAAAACCCAAGGTTGTTATATTTCACTATACTAGAAGAATATGAATCAGCAAAATTGTGGGAGTTGTTTAAGAAGTTTTCCTTCTGTCTCCTCCTCCCTGATGCTTGACTTTTGCGGATGTTAATTAACTCTCTTCAATGGAAAGAGAAGGCACTGACTAAAAGTGGTTTATTCAACTTATGAATTCAGATACTTCTGCAGTGGTCACAGCAGGTGTTTCCTTGCTGTACAACACACTAGCATTAACACAACAGAAGTACAAACACATTGTTCCAAGTGTTTGTTTAGAGGTGTGCCCACTATGAAAATAAAGACAGATGCCAAGGTAGATAGCCCAACTTGGCGCACTTGGTTGACTTTAATAGGTGCTGATTATGCTGCTCATATTGCATGAAATTAAAAAGCTTACAAATGTTATGAGCCGTTACCCTTCCATTTAAGGGAGCTTATGACATGTTAGCAACATTTAATGAAATTCTTTTCAAAATGCTTCAGTGAGACTTTACTTCGAAATGTAACCCATGGAATCATTTCAGAAAAGGATTTTATGGAAAAGCTTCTTCTCTGTGTCTTTTTTGGAGACTTGCACAGCATTAGAAAGAGGGACAAAGCCATGTAAGAAGTCCATTTTTCCCTTAGCACACGCATGTAACTGCCAGGGATGGCTGAGTCACTGCAGCAGTTGAATAAATGAAGAAAGGGGAATCTGCAAAACAAAGCTTAAGTCCAATGCCACGTTCAGAATTCCTTCAGCCAACATCTACGATTCTCTTGAACAATCAAATTTTGGAATGTTTTGACCAGCTCTGGTATCCATTTAGGACACCGTTTTCACTGTAGCTGTGAAAGCCATCTTAATCATCCAGCTCTTCAGCAGGTAGGGTGTCCCCGTGCCGCTAACTGTGTTCTTGCCCCAGCAAACAGACTGAAGTTCCATTTTGCGGACTTCAAACTACTTGAGAATGGAAATGGGTGAGGGGGGCATATACAGCTGACGGCTGAGCTGTCTTCTGCACAGCTGAACATGCTCCACACATCATGGCAATGAGGAGTCAGCATCAATTGCTGGTGCTTGTGCTGAGCCAACACTTCTTGCAATTCACTTTGCTGCTGGATTAAATGCTTCCGTCTGTCATGTTTGTGCTTCTGGTTGCCTGCTCTCTACCTCGCTGATAGCTAGTGGGCAAGCAGGACTCTGAAGTGACTGAACAAGAAGAGACAGTTGGAGTGGCTTTGAAGCAAACACACACACGACGATGCTGCGTATGTTTGATAGCCTCAGTCAGGGGAGTGGCTCTGAGAAGGACTCACTTTGTTAGAATTGGTAATTCGCCATTTTGTCTGTCAAGGTTTCTAAATAATATTCTGGCAACTTCTGCTACCTGACTTCTACTGAGACGGGCAGCAGTCGGTGGACTGTGTCATTGCAGGGGATACTGTACTTCAGACTCAGTTCCATGGCTTTGGGATTCATCATGAGAGTCCTGACTACCTAAGAGAATGTATTTCTTCTCATAAGCCACAATGGCTGCTGAGGTGCTTCTGCTGATGGCCCCTAGATTTAAAGATCAAGCATCTGACATGAAAGCGCTGTCAACAGAGGGCCCTCAGCACTTATGACTGACCTGTCAGAGTACAATGCAAGTTTCATTTGTTCTCTTAAGAGTTTGCTTCCCATGTCCATATTGGAGGAATTGCTCGCTTTAGTGTTGGCTGGGTGGTGGGGGAGTTCAGGGATTGGAAGTGGTGAGGGAATTGATGATTTAAGGGGGAGAAATTAACTTTTTTTTTTTTTTGCCTTGCATTGACTTCATTGGATTGTTCATGTGTTTAAATACTTTGCTGGATCAGGGCCTTAATCATTAGGAAACTAGATCAATATCTTTTTCTTGTCCTGTAAATACCGAGAAAGGAAGATGATACATTTTCTGCAAACACATTCCTCTTGTGTGAGCTATCTGAGCCTTAACTGAAAGGCTAAATTCTAACTCCACAGCTTGACTGCAGAAAGTTGCAATTATCTTGCCATCTGCACTTGCCTCTCATTGTGGGTGGACACTGCTTTTTAATCCAAATTAGTATTTTAGTGCTCATAAATATGTATTTTTGGCTCGGAGGCAGGTATGTCTCACTGTGGGTGCATGTCGCAGTTTAGTTCCACATGTATATTTTACTGTTTAAGAATGTGCAATTTTAACTTTGGAGCAGGTCTGACTGCAGAGCAAATAATATTAGTCAATGTCTGGATTATGGAGCTTAAACCACCTCCCCATTCCAAACATGTACACTATGAGACAAGTCATGTGCAAAATAATTATTTATCAGCCTGAAAAGCTTCCTTTATGGTCTGTATCATTGAAATGTTGGCCTAGGGAAGAGTGTTTACTAATGAAAACAGAATCGTTAATGGAAATGGAAAATGCATGAAATCACACTGTATGCAGCTGCTATTTGAGATATTGTATTGACAGCAACGGATTGAACTCTAGCAAAAAAGATAACCTTTGTCAGTTCCAATCCTACAACTGGATCTGCCATTGTGGACTCCCACACCATGCAGATTCCTATTGCCGGATCAGGCCCAGATGTTAATATTGGGTCTCATCCTGGTCCCACTGAAGGCAGTGGGAGTTTTGACAGTGTTATCTTCCATGGCCCTGACCCTGCAAGCTCCTCTGAACGGGCGGAATTCCACTGATGTGAACAGGACTATGCACAGGTAGATCAAGCCTCCCCCACTAATCAGCTTGCAGGATTAGGGCCCATAGCATCCTCTGAAAATAAAAATCAAGATCTCAGCACTAACCCTACTACTTTCAAAATCTGCAATTAACTTTTTAGGAACAGTTTAAAACGGTTCTAAAGATTGTTAAAAAAAAAAAAAAAAAAAAAGGAAAGAAAAGAACTGTGTTCCCAGGGCAGCGATGAAACTGATAAAATAGAATCTGTTAAATACTTCATAATACCAATCAAATTCTGCCATCATTTACACCAGTGCAACATCGTTATGTCTTAGGGTTGTCTGGGTGTCACTAAGGGGAGACAAATAGACACTTTTTTTTCCCTCCTGTGTGAGGGCTCAATCCTGTAATCCAACCTCTTGCCAGGTCCGATCCACCTGCACAGAGTCGCAGCGAAGCCCATGGGGCTCCGGGAGGGTATGAGAGTCGGCCTATATGGATATGATTGCAGGGTCAGGGCCAATACTTTTATAATGCATAAGTCCTGACCCTGCAAACACACACTTTGCTCATATGAGTACTCCTGTTGTATTCAAGGGTATTACTCGTGTAAGGAGAGTTATGCACATGCATAAATATTTGCAGGGCTGGCATCTAATTTTCTACATATTAACTAGAAATGATTACTGTAAAAGACAAAACCATCACTTGTTTTAAATAACATAAGCCGAATTGTCTTTACCTCTTGAATGAGGATTTGTGAATCCTAAATTCAGGACATGGGAAGATCTTTTCCTGTTTCCTAATGCTGAGATTATCATCTCTCTAGTTGTCAAATGGTTACTCAGCCAAGTCTAGACTTGTATTGTGTAACCTCAGCACACTATTTTATTTCTGTTATTATCAGGCAGAAAATAAACCACATTGCATACCAAACTCCCTTATATATTGCCTATAGACATGGAAGTAGCAAACCTCAAAACAAAACAAATAATTTGCATTGAAGAAGGCTAAAGCTTAGCTTAAAGGAAGTTTCAAGGAACCTGCCTATTAACAGCTCTTCTCAAAAGAGTTATGAAATTTTCACTTTTTAAAATTCTAGTCAAATCAAAACAACAGCAGATTGAGACCACAAAAAAACAACAAACAAAACAAAACAAAACAAAACAAAACAACCTGTTATCACTGCTTTCCAGCACATAAAATTAACACTTGTGATCTTATGTGCAACTTTCACTAGAAGTTTATTTGTCTTATTTTAAAAGGTAAGCAGATGGTTCACACAATTGTCCACAATAAATTACAACTGTTGGAAAGACAGTAACCTTTTGAGAGCAACAATGAATCTGGGCTGCAGATGGGCTTATAGATGACCCTTCCAATTTTTAATA
The DNA here is from genome assembly GCF_016161935.1 of Mauremys reevesii. Taxonomy (NCBI): domain Eukaryota; kingdom Metazoa; phylum Chordata; order Testudines; family Geoemydidae; genus Mauremys; species Mauremys reevesii. The sequence goes on from NC_052630.1 coordinate 3,592,024, forward strand.
ATCTCCATAATTTATGTGCAAGTAAAGAAATGAAAAGATACCTAATGTGCCTTCTTGGCGAAGTACAAATCACTTTTATTTACTCAGGCAATACTTCATGGTCTAGTTAATTTCTTAATTAAAGGCAGCAAGATGCTCATGTTGCATGCAAGTGGCATGGAAAATACTGTTTTGTATACAATATGTTCAGCAGGGAGTTGAAGATGCTCTGCTCAATTCTGGAGAACCTGGGGCATCTATCATTTCCCTTTAAAACAAGGCTAAAGGATGCACTCATCACTGTAGCAAAATTAGTACTAGTTTCTCAAAATTACTACTAGAACAGCCTCGGTGTTCACGAAACTGCCCCTGATGCTCTGATGCCCAGTAATATACTGACAGTATTTCATAAAGGCTATCCCACAAAACATGTCTCCCTTTGATCATGATAAATCACATGCATCAGTGCTACATGTAGACTATGGACTATGCTTGGGTGCAATTTCACTGGCATGACCTCAATTGTGGGACACCTTTCCAGAGGCGATCAGATTGAACTCAACCACTCAGCACAAAGGGTGAAGGGCAGCAGGTAGCCAGTTACAGTTCCCTTATTCTGAAACCACCACAGCTGCTTCAGCTTCAGGGTAAATTAGAGCAGCCAAAGGGTTCCTGTACACCTTGTGGGGTTGTCCTTCTCCCTAACCCATGGCTTTTCCCCAAGAGGGGGCAATCTGGCCCCACCGTGAAAATTAAATGCATCTTTTAATGGAAAACTTCTGCTATCTTTAGCCTGGGGCTCTGATTTCTAAGGAAAATGTAGATGCTTTTAATCATGATCTATGATGGAATTAAAGATGCATCTGAGAAGGAAAGGAGTGGCTGATGAATAATAGAATCATAGAACCATAGAATATTAGGGTTGGAAGGGACCTCAAGAGGTCATCTAGTCCAGCCCCCTTCTCAAAGCATGAACTGAGGCTACCATCAGTTATCGAGATGCATTCCTAAGAAATTTCCACAGGGATTGCCCCGTTCTAACCACAGAGAGAGAGAGATTCGTAAGGATCGGGAGTTCTCTATGATTCACTCATGTGGTCAAGTGGAGAACTGGCACAACTTCACTGAGATCACGGGAGTGCAACTGCTCTCATCACGAGTCTGGCCCCATGATCTCTACTACAGACAGATAACACTGGATTGATTGCGTAACTATGCTACTAGATGAAATTACACTGAAATATCATTCTCTATCTTCTGCTGTACTTCGTCTACTATAAATAACCATAATTTGCAAGTCTGTTGAGCAATAAATAACACCATTAGCTAAGCTAGCAGACTGCACTCTTAGACTGTTTACTAAAACACATGAAAATATTATACATTAACATAGTCCTGGCATGTTTTATTATCTACCATTATTTAAAGTTCTTGTCTCTTACACTTTGTATTTTTAAAACCACATTTTGCACTAGCGAAAATCCTAAGTAACTCAATGGTAATGGAGTTATTATTGATTTTCAGAGATGCAACTGAGAACTGAGTTTAGCACTTAGTTTTTACTATATCCCTCAAGCTCAGTAATTGGTAATGCATTTCATTTTGAAAGAATGCTCTGGTTAGATCAGAAACAAGCTACTGCCAGTATATGGAAGATTATAGTTCTGGTAATTTAGAAGTACTTGCATATATTCCAAAAGGATCACCTTATGCAGCAAAGTCTCACTTGGACATGGTGAATCAAATTCAGAACCCTGGCATAAGAAAGCACAATTTCACTGAAACCAGAGTTGCACCTGCTGAACACCAGGTCTGAATGTGGTCTGAGAGTTGGAAAGATCTGGGTAATTTTTGCGCTGGCTCCCCCACATGCAACTCCACTGGGAAGTCAGTGGAGCTGTTCATGTGGGAAAGTTCCATACAGATTGTTAGGCTGATCCACCGCTCACTGAAGTCAGTGGAAAGACGCTCATTGATGTCACTGGGTTTTTGATCAGGCCCCTTGGATTCACAGCTAAAGTCTTCTCAGAACAGTGATATAATGGAAGGAGGGAAAAGTCCTCTATGGAAGTAACATTCCCACAGGGTTTGTATTACCTCCAGTCTGGCCTTCATAAAACCACCAATCATAGCCTGCAGTCTGGTATTATAGCCTCAACTAGCAGGAGAAGATATCTTTTGTCCTTCCACCATACTGACAGGTAGATTAAGATGATGAGGACTAAAGAATAAACTTCACAGTAGCAATAAATGCAGCTTGCTCTTTGTTTTCTTAAAATCAAATATTATTTCCAAAATCTAACAAAATAAATGTATTTATCTGATGCATTTCTTCATGTACTCCATGCTAAGTGAATGAATTTACACATATAGGGTTCTAAGGCTCTCCTTTAAATTCCACATGAAAACATTTATAGATATCAATATTTTTTCATTCGCTTCTCTTCCTAAACTAGAATGGTTGCACAAATCAATCAACGGCCATTCTAAAGGGGTTACAACCTTCAGTAATTACATTGAATATTGTATTGGATGTTGCACTGATTACTCCAAAAAGTTCCAATTCCTACAAGACCACTGAAATGTAGAGCTAAAGCGATGTTAATATTTAATTAGCTATCTGCCACTGTCATCAAGTGGGAAGTTGCTATCCAATTCAAATTAACATTTCTGAACAGGAAACGGGATGTATGATGCCTTCCATAAAGTATCAATAGGAAACAGAAGTTGAATATAACCTATTCAATCTTTCAAAGCTGCTTATGCCAAGCAAAGTTGCATGAGGATGGTCAGAAAGAGCTGACAGTAAATTAAATTTTACCATAAAGATACTGCTATTTTAATCACACTTGAGTTCCTCTGGATTTAGACTTTTATTAATTTTCCCACATTTGCTGTTAGTTTTAGCTGCATGTAATTACAAAAATTGCTGAGTCCTCAGCACCTTGCAGAATTGAGCCCACAGTAAGAAAGCGTTTACGGTGATTAATCATGGCTGAATCAGACCCGTATGTATTGATCACACATCTATGGTCTCAGGCAGTATTGATAAACTGCAGGGTGGATTTCACAACTATCTGCCATTTCTCTACCCATGAAAAGTGAGGAATTCTGCAATGAGGACTTAGTAACACATGTCCTACATCAAAAGGAGGAGAAAAGCCTATCTGAAATCTTAGATGTCCTGGAAGAACTTTATCTGCTCTTCAAACAACACTGCCTTCTCCTCATGCAAAAATACATGTAACTACACAACAGACATGCTACTGGCTCATTCCCCAAATTAGCCTTGCATAGTGTAGCCAAGCTAATGTATAGATGGGAAGTGGCTGGGTGCCATTGTTACGGATATATTTTCTAGTGTTTAGAGTACAGACGTGATCATTCTTTCGCTTTTCTGGATAACTTACTGGTCTGGACCGGATTTCTTTGGCGTAGAGAGGTTTCAAGAATTCTGAATCTCCTTCTAGCTTCAGACCTTTCTCTGTGATTCTCAGGTTTCCCATTCCATCCTGAAATACACACACACGCACACACAAAAAAAACCCTATTAGCTATGATTTCTAAACACCCGAGTGAGGCTGTCAAAAACCGAAACAAAGTTATGGTTGTTGTTTTTTCCTGTGCAGAAGAACATGTAAAACACTGGGAGGCATTGCATAATGCAATTACTTGCATTATCCTTTTAGCTCCATTTCAGAGAGGAAATTCTATTCCAAGCAATCTGCAATGCCCCCTGGTAAACCATTTACACCGATGAAAGATGCCCTTTTAGGCTAGTCATCTCTGCTCAGAGACAGAGAGATGATAAGGTGACATTCTGTGTTAACACGAAACTGCTCACTGTAATGTGTCCGTATGTTGATATTACCTTTCCACTCATGATGAGTTCACATATAGAACAAGTATCAGAGGTCTCTGTAAAAAAAAAAAAAAAAGCAAAGCATAGACTAACAGGCGTTTTGCAGCTTTTTGCAGAGAATTTTGCAGCACTTCCTTCTTACTTCATGAATACAAGACTCTTCACTGACACCACTTCTTGAGTTCCAACTCTTTTTTTTTTTTTTTTTTTTTTTTTTTTTTTTTTTGTTTTTTTTGCATTTAGTTTAAAAAAATTAAAAACAAAAATTGCCTCAGCCTGCAGCACCACAGTAAGAAGAAAGGTAATTACGGTGATTAATCAATCATGAATCAGACCCGTATGTATTGATCACACATCTATGTCAGCATTGATGTTTGATAAAACTGTGGATGGATTTCACACTTATCTGCCATTCTCTACCCATGAAAAGTGAGGAATTCTGCAATGAGGACTTAGTAACACATGTCCTACATCAAAAGGAGGAGAAAAGCCTATCTGAAATCTTAGATGTCCTGGAAGAACTTTATCTGCTCTTCAAACAACACTGCCTTCTCCTCATGCAAAAATACATGTAACATGTAACTTTACCTTGCATCCGTCTGTTAGTCTATAAGGTGCCACAGGATTCTTTGTTGCTTTTACATATAGAACAAAAAGACATTAATTCTTCAGTTATCAGACTAGTAAAAATGAGGTTTAACTTTATAAAAAACAATTTCAAATTGCAGTAGTTGTAGTTATGTGCTTATGTTACTTTTGTCACAGCACTGTAATTAAGTGCACTATGTAACTTAATCTCTCTCTTTCGTTTTATATATGGTTCAGCAAAGGCAATGCAATGCTTTGGCTCTTCCCTGAAATTATAAACAATAGTGAGAAAGAAAGCTATTTGAAAAGTTATGGAAAGTACTTTAACAGTGTCAAATTTTGTATGAGTTTTTCCTTATACCTTTTATATCGTACGACAGGAATACAGATGCATCAAAAGAAAGCAGAATAGGCTTACATTAACAATATTTCACCTTTACCTTTTGAAAGTCTTGTCATTTGTTCAGAGAGGTGTTCTAGTTTAGTTTAAGATGTAATTACCTGAAAAAAGTATGTGTGGGTGCGGGAGTTCGAATTGCAAAGATAAATGTATCAGCTAAGAAAATACACAAACGCTGAATGCCATTTTCAATATTCAGAACAATACTTAAGTTAGCAAGTAGCTGCTTTGGTTGCTGAGATAAAGCATATGGCTGAGATTTGCAAAGTTGCCTAAGAGATTTGAATGATTAATTCCTTTTTAAAAGTAATGGAAATTGCTGTCCAAATCTCCTAAGTGGCCTTGAAAATCTTAATTTAGGAGATCTATAAAGTTTCAAATATCTGACCATTGGTTAGTCCCCAGGTGTTTAAGCCAATTGGGAACTGGCAGTTTCCTGGGGTAGATAAAAGGTAGTGATGGTGGGGAATTCTGGGGGTTGCTCTACTGCTAGAAAGAAGAGTTTCTGGCTGCTGGGAGGTGTTGCCAGGTGAAGGCTTTTGCCTGGCATATGTTCTCCACTGATAGCACCTCTGTCTGGTGCTGGTTCTGCCTCCGCCTCCTCCCTCAGATGAGGCACAACAGAGGGATGGTGGCATCCTTTCGGTTCCTTCCACCTGGCTGGGACCAGCAGGGTGATATACAGCCCAGAGTTGTACTGAATTGGGAGAGGCAATTTTTTGCAGGTGGAGCTCACCTCTGTTTTTGCAAACCTGGCCCTGGGTCTTGCAAGGGATAATAAGACCAACCAAATTCCTTCCATAGGGGAAAAATGCAAATAATATGAACCTCTATTTCAACATATTCAGATTTGTTATTTGATCTGTGGGAGGCTCCTGCCTTTTCCACTAACCATCACAAAATCCCACTGATCAGGCATTAAACTACTGAAGTAATGCACATTTCACCCTCTGCCCGTTCAGATTTGATCTTCATAGCTATCAGTCCTCATCTTCTCTCCAGCATAGATTGTAATGTGCTCCCAGGCTCCAGGCCTACTCACATGATAGCTGCACACCGTCCCCAAAGCTCCTGGTGCTTAGATGTGAAAAATCTTTTTGACAAATGGTGTGAATTATTGGCTGAAGGCCTCCAGCAGATGACTGCAAATAGTCTGTTTCCCTTAGAAATTGTTTAGTTGTGTGTTTCCAAGATGTAATGAAATGTCTGACAAACTATAATAGCAAACAAAATATATGTCAAAATTCTGTATGAGGTTTTTCTTATGGCTTTTATACAATGAGACAGGTACACAGATGCATCACAACACAGTAGAAATGGCCAAAGTTAAAAACATTTCATCTGAGCTTGGGAGAGAAAGTCAGATCTTCTATTAAGACATGCTTTTTAGGCTCATTTAAGCTGTAATTACTTGAAGAAAAAAGATGTGTGGGGAGATTGTAAATATAAATGTATAATCAAATACCACATTTAAATGCAAAATGCCATTTCGGAAATTCAGAACGATTCTCAAGTTTGCAAAGCGCAAGGCAAGTAGGTTTACGTTGCTGAAGCCACGTTCTGAAGGCTATACAGACCCTTAAGACTGTTCCCCAGGTCCTCAGCTGGTATAAACTGTTCTAGCTCCATTGACGTCAACAGGCTATGACAATTTACACTAGCAGAGGATCTGTCTCCACATGTTTAATTTAAGAGAGAGAGTGAGAGAGTGAGTGTGTGTGTGTACATACATACATGTACTCCAATGGAAGGGAAAGTTTCTTTTCGTGTCCAGGTGAGTGCTCTCATTGGGAAGGAGTTTCCAATCGATCTCACCTCCATCTCATGTTGTTGTTTTTCCTACGCAAGGCAGTAACAGCACAGGGATGGTGGCATTCCACTGGGCTTTCAGGCTAGGGGCAGAAGGGAACAGAGCCTAAAGTTGCTCTGCCTAGGGCTGTCATCTACTACTCGGTGTAAGGGGAGGGTTGGGAGAGAACAGCTGGGGACAAGAACGGGGAGGGTGGTGGCATCTGTGCTGTGGGGAGAGAGGCCATGACAGACATTGAAGCGGAGGGTCCTGAGGGTTACAGGTGAGACTGGCCTCAGGAATTTGGGGATCAGGAAGGGTGGAAGAACTATACTGGTCTTTAAATATATCCATTGTCCTGGGTCCCCCTGGAATTCCCATGGCATCTTTGGGTCTCTTGGGACGGGGTGCTGATCTCTGAACCCTGCTAAGCAACTCCTCCAGGAGAGAAGATTTAGACAATCCAAGCAGGCAACATCTACTCTGAGCTGAATAGTGTCCTTCAATTAAGCTGCATGAAACAGAACACTGCTGTCCATTTCCCCCTTCTCCCGCAACTCCCAGCCATCTTCCTCCCAAGCAACGGATTGTGTATTCATCTGACAGCCCAAGAGGGGTGATTGCTACCAAAGAAGAAGGGATAATGCAAAATCCAAACAGATTTGTATGAATTATTAGCGCAAGGTGCAGAAGGAGACATGATTTTAGAGGGATAATATCAAACATATAGTACAAGCGCATAAATGTCCCAGCAATGCTGTTTGGAACAGCATAAACCAAGGTTGCCATTTGCCAGGTGTTTCTGTATTTCACTGAGGTGGCAATTAGAGCTTTTTCACATAGCTGCTGGATTTTGCAGTGGAATGGGGAAAGAGACTCTCTACCAGAATAGGATTTCTTCCGAACAAAGCCAAGCTCAGGGCTATGAAAATTAATGCCAGCATATCATTTAGAAAGGGAAATTGTACACCGCCTTTGAAAAGAGCCATATGCTGAGAACTGTACTGGTTGTTTGAAGGGAGGGATATGAGAAATGTAATAAAGTGCAAGTTCCTACATTCCTTGTCCCAGGTGAAAAATGCTGGCTTAGGGATGCTGAGTTGTTGTTGATGCAGAAGGGAGTACATTCATCTTAAGCAGAAGTATAAAGGAAAATGAGTGAAATATGATTAGGTTTGCACTGAAGAATTCAGATTAAATTTCGATAGTGGCATGCTCTGCTGTTCTGAGTGAGCAGGAATTATTACGGCTGTCTGCAGAATCTGCTGTGTTCAGGACTGGGAGAATTTGTGGTTTCTCCCCTGAAAATCCCCAACAAAGGAAGGGGGTGGTTATGAGACCTGGGCTGCAGGAAGGTGTATGGTCGGGTCTTACCAGCCACTTCTTGCTCTGCCTGTGGTAGACTCGGCCAGTCCTCTTTATGGTTTCCCTGCACTGGGCTGCTGCCCATTGACGTAACCAAGGGCCCTCTTCATTTTCCTGCCGTCCTTTGAGACATTTGCAGCCTGATTGTCAGACTCACCACAGGTGGGGAACCGGCCCCTCAGCTGGGGTCAGGTGGCCTAAGCGAAACCTTTCAGACCCGATGGATGAGGCAGCTGCAGTGCACGAAGCACAAAGTTCTCCTTCTGCAGCCTCTGGCAGGGACACAGAGCAGGAGGAACACAGCCTCACACCATCCCAAACTCTTTGGACCTTTCTCCGCCAGCCTCAGAACCTGTCATCTGAGCAGTCGGGAGGGGGTTGGGGGGAAGCCCCCTATAACTACAGACAGATGATAACCCACTCTGAGAATCTGCGGACCTCGCCTTGAGAGAGAACTGCCCTTTGTAAGGCTAAAAAAACTCTACAAAAACGTTCCTGAAATAGGTATTTCAGTGAGGTTACATGCTCTCAGGGGTTTCACAGTGCAGCCTCCTCTGTTTTCATTTGGAAAAGCTGCAGGACAAGCTGGTATCTTCCATGAGCTTTCTAGCTTAGCGCTGTAAGGTCAGTCATCTCCAACGAGACACAATCCTGAACTCCGCTGTCTAGTGCCTGACACGGTTATTCTACAGGCATTGACAGTGACACTCACTCCCATGGGATACGTTTTCTTACGTCTCTGTCCTCTTGTCTCCGTTTCTCTCTCCCTGCTATGTTTCTCTCGGCCCTTTTCACCCGAGTTCCCACCATGCGACGCTCATCGCCAATGTCATGCTTTGATACTTTCACCGAGCCCTGATTCAGTATTCTTCCTCTCTGCATCTCCCCCTCTCCTTGCTCCCAGCTCCACACCAAAACCCCTGCACATCAGATACCATGGGTATATCTATACTGCAATGTAAACCCCGGGTTAGTAGAACTCAAGTGAGCAGACCCTGGGTTTGCTGACCTATAGCTAGAGCGTCTACACTCATTTGAAACCCCAGGTTAGGAATTGTTGGACCGAGTCTCAGCCTGGGGCTCCAGTGCTTTATGCAGGCCCAGTCCAGCTACCAATATATCAGACTTCCTCACACCATCCCAAAATGTAGCTGCTCCTGCTCTTTGTTTGTGGTGCACTGTGGGAAAACCTGACTGTTCACCACACCTGACTGTCAAGAAAGTTGGCCTATGGGATTGTGGGATACTTTTGTGGGATTTTTGATAGGGCAGGAGTCCATTGGGGCTGAATCTACACTGCTAAGCAACAGGGCTTGAATCCTGGGGTCCTGGTTTGACTCAGGCTCGGACCTTCCACCTCTAGTGGGGTCCTGGGACGCTGGGTTCGAGCCCTGGGTTCCTGCGATTTGTGTATAGGCAGAAGGTGGGTTAGGCTTGAGGCTGAATTTGAACCCCGGGCTTACACTGCAGTGTAGACGTACCCCAGGTGGTCTAGGATCTGATCCAAATCCATTGAAGCCAATGGAAAGACACCTGTTAACGTCATTGGCCTTTGTACCCAGCCGTTAGTGTTTAACTCTAACGGTGTTACCATCCTTAACCATCTGATTCTAACAGTGGCACTCCCATTAAGGCTGGCTCTTTCTCATGGTGAAGTCATGGGATATGGCTAAAAATGCAAATGTCATCAGATCAGTTTCAACTAAAAAAGGCAAGTCCTGGCAGGCAGTAGCTTAATTAATATAAAGCCAAGTTTATGTTCCATTAGAAAAGAATTAAATAACTGTGACAATCATATAACGACATCAAAATACATATAAAATATAGTTAAATGTTTTTTGTGAAAGACTGGCTAGTGTGATGTGTTTTTAAAAAGCATGTTAATCATGGTTTAAAAGACACTTAAAATCCATACTCCACTATACTGAAGATATATAGAACCAACCCTATAAAAAATCATGGACCCTTGCTCAGTAGCAAGCTGGCCCGGATGGAAAAGACCTTGACTTCTCCATTAAAAGTTATGTCTGTAACAAGTATATATCCTTCTTTGCCCCCCAGGACACAAACAGTGTAACACTGAGTGACAGTGAGTGGCCGGGGCAGTCCCAAACATACATTCCAAGTCCCAGTCGGAAGGACTCCAGGAAAGCATTTGTTCTGGATTCCTTGAGGCACCGCTCTGCACCTGCCCAAGGCTCAGGGGCAGCCCCAGCCTCTTCCCAGTGGGTGGGTGGGGGGGCTGACCATGAGGCCCTACCTGCCCCCTGTTCCTCCTCTTCACCCCAGGCCAGACGCCAGAGCCAGGCAGTAGTAAGCGCTGCCCAGGGAGCCCGGGCTGCTGTGGGGAGCCCCAGACTCTCCACCTGCCCTGGGCCACGTACCTGCCCCCGGGGTGTGTGGCCCAGGGCTGCTCTTGAGCACCCTGTCCCGCCCCGCCTAGGGCAGGTGAAGGGTCCAGGGCTCCGAGCTCCCTGGGCGGCTCTTACCACTTGCCTGGCTCTGGCTTCTGGCCTGGCCAGGGGGCAGGGCCTCCAGGGGAAGAGGAGGAGCAAGAGGCAGGGCCACAGAGGGGGCGGGGCTCCTGCATGGGTCCTGTTTTTGCATTTCGAAAAGGTGCTCACGCTAGACAGGTGCTAGATTGGCTGGCAGTGATGACTATGTCTAAGTTTTCTTTGAAGATTTTCAGATGTAACCCGGGGGTGCCTGTTCGGTATACTTATTGCAATTGTGTCTTATGTCAAATTTTGTAATGAGCCAGGAGTGCGAGGACCTGATCAACTAAATTACCAAAGCACAGCTATAGTAGAACTGACCTCAAAGGGAATACTCAGATGCTTAAAGCTAAACACATGTAAAAGTGCTTTGCTGGATCAGAGCTTAAAGGCCCATTAAAGTCAAAAAATGTAGCAGCTGCACCTATCAGACTTCAGTTCAAGAAAGCATCTTAATATAGGATAGCACTTAAGCAGGTGCTTAAGTGACACTGAAGTCAATGGGACTTAAATATGTGCTTAACTTTAAGCACATATTTAAGTGCTGTCCTGTAGACGGTTGCTTGGCCGAACTGAGGTCTAAGATAGGAGAAACAAATGTATAAGCAATAGATACAGACATAAATGTATACAGCTATCTGGAAAACAGCAGGGAAAAGAAACTGCTTGGGCAGTTTCAGTTATCGTTTTGGGTTTTTTTGGTTTTCATAATATTTCCTAATTTTCAGTATGAATGAATGAACTATGCTGCTGGCACTTGTACAAGAGTTGCCTAGAACAATGGCTTTGTATTGAAATCTCATTTCACCATGCTGACCCTTGGCAAAAACGAGGTATTAGATCTTGGGTTACCTAGGGAGGTGGTGGAATCTCCTTCCTTAGAGATTTTTAAGGTCAGGCTTGACAAAGCCCTGGCTGGGATGATTTAGGTGGGGACTGGTCCTGCTTTGAGCAGGGGGTTGGACTAGATGACCTCCTGAGGTCCCTTCCAACCCTGATGTTCTATGATTCTATGATCTTTTCAACACCGCCCACTTTAAATTGTTCAGTTCTTCAGTAGGGTACAGTGAAACTTTCACATCAATGTTATCATCTAAACCACCTTTCTTTTTATATGATGCCTTCTAATGGGCAGGCATAAAAAAGTATGTGCTGCTGATGACTGCTATGTAGTAAAATGGGATGGTGATGGTAAAATCCTGAATTACAAAAATGTCAATTCAATGTTGCTGAATGAGAAAGGGTTTTTATTAGCTTGAAAGGAGCTCAGTTTAACAACCAATTACAAGATGATGGTGTTAGTGTAGGAGAAAGGCTCTATATTGCCCTGAATCATGTCTGCCTTGTCCATGCCCCTCCTCAGCCAGCCCCATCCACTTTTCAGACAGTGCTGACCTCCTACAAGCCCTTCCTGAAAAGGGGGCGGGCTGCCTTTTACCATTATCTACTCCTCTTGGTCGGCTTTCAGGAGCAAAACTGTCTACAAGGTTTTCCTCTGCATGGGAAAGCAGCTTTAGTTTTTCACGGGAATGAGCTGAAGTTAAGCTGGGTAATGTCTTGTGGGACAGAATTACCTTTGGAAGCTGTGATCTTGTCAGACTGCTGTAACATCTGATTATCATTGCTTGTATTATTGATCGTTGTGTTTGGCATTGCTTGCGGATATGTACAATTATTATACAGCTCAATAAAACCAAAGTTTACAGATAAGTTAATGCAGAACAGTTTTTCCATTGAAGGATTCCTGTGCTCCCCGTGGATCTTAGATCTGAGATTTAAAGCCTCCATAATCAATTCAGCTGCTCTACATTGTATCTAATACTCTTCTTCCTCTACCTGCCTACCCCCATTGCTCTCATGTAATTTCAGAATCAAATGCAGTGCAAGTATCTGGCTACCTATCTGCAGTATGATTTTACCATTGGGATCAAGAAGGCCTAAGCAGAGTCCAAAGCCCCAGATGTTTAAATTGAAGGGCCTAAAACACAGGCATCTCCAAAATAAGCAGAAGTCTGTGTGATTGCTTCTTCCTCTTTGACTGATCTAGGTGGCATCTTATTTTCAGAGCTAGCCACTTCTGGACTTGTCTTTGATGATCAAGTGCAGTTTAGAGAAGAGCGAAGCCAGCATGAATATCATAGTCACACTAGTCTTATGGATCCGTGTACATATGGTCTTTTTCTTTTGAGTACAGCTGAGTTCTGGCCACTCAGCTTTTGTTTTGGCCAGCACACCTACATCCAATGCCCAGACCAGAGTAGCTTTTTAAGTGCTAATTAAAGAAAACAAGACTCAACGGCAAAGTCAAATAAAAAACAACTGATTCCTTTAAATGCTAGAGACGTGTCATATGGAAAACTACCAGCTGCTTTGTTTTAACTAATACAAAATGCACGTTCACAGTGTTCATCACAGATGAACTGCAGGATGCTTTGCAATAAATTGCCATATCCTGAAATTTCTGAAGACAACTGAAGCAATGGCAACCAATTATTTATTTAATTTGGTTTCAAATGTGGAGACAGATTAGACACTGTGATTAGTAACAGTTCCACTCTCTGCTTTACTGTAACTCAATTTAATCTAACCTAACCTATGGTATTTCTAAGGCTGTTGTATCTCTGCCAATCAGGGACAGGCAAATGGCCCATCAGTTCCAACCTCCATAAGCAGATAGGGACATATGGTTTGGACCCATATCTTCAAAAGTATTCAGCTTTCTTGACTCTGTACAATCACACATCAGAATTGTGTGTCTATATGAGCACGTGCAAATCCTCAACTTGCACACACGAGCACTGGGAATTGCAAATGCAAGTCAAGCGAGCGCAATATAGTGGCTAAATACTCTGGTAGGTGCCATCTGAACTGACAATGTCATATAAAGCACCTTTGAAGTAGTATGATCTTAAAACAAAGGTGGTGCAGTTGAATAGTTCAGTGCATGTTAGAATAAGGGGTGCTGCACATTGTATCAGTTATATTCTGAGTTAATCAGAAACTCCGAGAAACAATGAATAATAGTCGTTGAGCTTTGAAAAGTCAGGGCATGCACTGCGGTTTTAAATGCCAGGACAGACTGCACACTGTGAGGAAAGAGAGAGATCCCTTCTGTTCACTGCCCTTGGGTTTCTGATTCAAATGCATCACAGATAAACAGGTAGAACTTCTAATTAATGGTGATTAATGTGGTATAGGATAGGGTGACACACCGTGGGCAAAAGCAGGGGAAGGGAGGAAGGTTTCCAAAATACTTAACCGGACTGCGAGGAGGTACATGTCCCATGTTTGGGGGAAGAGGGAGATTCAGACATGACATGTCCAGAATGCTAGCACCAAATCAACAGAGTAAAACAATACCATACATCAATGGCTGTTAGCCAGGATGGGCAGGGATGGTGTCCCTAGCCTCTGTTTGCCAGAAGCTGGGAATGGATCACTTGATGATTACCTGTTCTGTTAATTCCCTCTGGGGCATGTGGCACTGGTCACTGTTGGAAGGCAGGATACTGAGATAGATGGACCTTAAGTCTGACACAGTACGGTTGTTCTTATGAATCGTAACTACAACACTAACATGCAAATGGGAGAAACTGACTCACAGAAGGCTTTTCTCCATAAGCTGTTGCCAACCTGTGAGAGACCCCTCTGAATAATCTCTGCAGCTGAGGCAATCAGTCACAGGAAGGCTCAGAACTGAATTAATGAGCGAGCACCAGCTGTGTTAGTTATCCACTTCCCCACCCAAAAATGACCCATACAGGCTACTGTTGAAGCTTTATATGCTATGAAGTTATTGGGATAATGCAATGGACTTAAGGTGGCTGTTAGTAAACCAAAGAGTATTGTGTGAAAGGGAAATTGTTTGCATTGACTTTAGTGGGAGTTAGAATGGAAGGAATTTTAAAAAATTCCTTAAGCAAAGAAAAGAAAAATACCAAATGTACTTTCCAGTTACCTTTTCAATTAACTCACCATTGACAAAAGCAATTAAAAGTTTCCCAAATTAACACCAGAATAATTTTGAAATAAATCACTCTCCCAGTCCTTGAAGAACAATCAGTTCAGAAATACACTGCGTCATACTAGAGCTATTCTAGTGCATAATGTGTGTCTTTTAAAATCAGATCCCTAGTGAGATCACAGGGCTACGATGTATTGTATAGTAAAACCATTACTTCTATCAAATATGCCACCCAATTTGAGTGTAAGTTTTTACAGTAAAAAGGATTAGTTGACATGCTGGAAAACTGATTATAAATCCCAACATTGTTACTACAACAGAAAACCTATGCAGAATTTCTCTCTGGGGTAATAATTTCCTTTCCACTAATACTGTAGCAAATAGTTCACAATTTGTCATTCATGCATCCCAATTCCCTGCTATGGAACATTTTGCCACCAAAGCATTATAAAATGACCTATTTTCTCTTAAGCGTTTTTCTGCTTTTTTTCTCCAACAGCTGATAGTGAGGTTTCATACCCTAAATTCAACATTAATTCCAAACATGTCCATTAAATTCTCCAACTTTTTAGTCTGATTTATTACCATGCTCATGCTAATTAGAAGGAAGAAATTTCCACCCTACAGAAATTCGCTCTCTCTGAGGGAAAAAAAATTCTATTACTAGCAGGAACGTGCGCTGTACTTACTGTGCAGCAGTTTAATAACAAAACTACTAGCACATAAATTTGCCCCTAATGCACTAGGCATCTCAAAGACAAATTTGAGACATTATGTTCTTATAATCAGGAATTACAGCCACTGTCAATCACGGAGTGAAGGAAAGAGTAAACACATTTTTTTAAAAATGTGAATATATTGCGCCAAACTCATTCCTGGTGAGAGTCCTTGGGAGTCAAGAGCTTAACGCCAGCAATAAATTTAGCGCATATTGTTTTAAATCATGATCCTCTTTCTTTCTTTTTGTGGATGCATTTGTGGTTTGATCCAACTGCCTTTGAAATCAATGGGAGCCTTTCCATTGGTTAGATCGGACCATTAGCATTTCTCATGCCGCAGGGCTCTTTGCACTACCTGAAGACAGGTTTCAGAGTGGTAGACGTGTTAGTCTGTATCAGCAAAAAGAATGAGGAGTACAGTTAAAAGAACGAGGAGTACTCCTCGTTCTTTTAACTGAAGATAGACACAGTGCTAGTAGATGTGGTGTAAAACTCCCCTGGCTCCCACTCCCCAATACAAGTAGTTTTGCCAAAAGGTGGCAGTCCTGACATCGTACTTGCCAGATGTTCTAGTCCCTAGACCGCTTGTGAGTAAAGATGAAACAACTGTGACATATGATACACAATAGTTTTCTAACGTGTGCTAGGGCAGTGCCCGCTTCCCATCACTAATCTGGATAGGAGATGTCCCCCAGGATGCTGTGACCTTTTCTAGGGCATGCTGCTACAAGCTCAAGGAATAAGAAACGAAAGGAATACAGTACAATCCTCGTATAGTGGACCTTTTTTTCCTTCTCTCTCTTTTTTTTTTAAACAGAACAACTTCACTGTCAGCAGAGGGTCGGAACTGTACTTTGCCCACTGTGGCACACAGAAACAACCTGGAACTTTAATTCTACTGGAACATCACCATAAATGGATTTTTACTGTAGCCAAAAAACATGGGCTGTAATAGTGCATGTGTGTTTGTAACAAGACGACAAATAACAGGTTTTTTTGAGGGGAAATCTGCCTACCTACCTGAGCAATTAATGGTCAGTTAGTTCCACAGCAGGGTTAGTGGCACAGTCTGTGTGTAACGTCTAGTGCCAGTGATCAATGTAGTGATCCTACTACCATCATCACTGGCCACCAGCTAGCCTCGTTTAAGTGAAAAGGAGGGTGCATAAATCCTCCCTGATGGTACATAGCCTCTCCCCAGGCAAGCCCCTTGCAGCACCTCCTGAGCGGTACCAACCAGTAACTATGTCCTTGTGCGCCCAGGCAAATTCTGCAAGGGATCTCGGAGCAGAATGGGGCCCTAGAAGTGTAGTGAACAGGCCGACTGGTGTGTGGACGTGCCCTGACACTCACTAATCCATGCCCCTAGCTACTGGGTTGACAGTGAGGACCTCAATGGTTTCTATGGCAGACAAGGCATTACACTCTACAATGGCATAGCAAGTGGATGCAGGCAGAGACTACACCCTAACCCCTGCCAGTTGTCTTTTGAATGCAGGTCACTGGAGCACAGATGAACAGGCAAGACAGCATGGATGGCGTGACATAAGCCATCACACTAAAAACAATCCACGAGTGTGTTCTGATGATGGAAGAAAGTCTTACAGTGATGGGAAAGTGGCGAAGCAAAAGGCATGGTGACCCTGGCAGTCATAGTTGCAGATCTGCATATAACAGGCTCATGACACCAGTTAGCTTTGTGAAATGTGAAGACTTTACGCAGCAACCCTACCACCAGCTGACCTGAGAGAGGCACAGCACTTGTTGCAAGAGAACTGGCCATGTATAAGACTGACACTCCTGCACCCAGTAAAACCAGACTCCCTGACGAAGGACAACTCACAGGGATTGCTGCAGAGTCTATGTTCTTCTGGTGAGGTCATCCATCCTCAGAACCACAACTGGGCGTTGGTTTTGCCATTAGCAACTCCATTGCTTCCAAGCTTGAAAGTCTACCCAAAGACACAAGTTATGGTTCTGTGGTTGCCACTGAAACATAAGCAATATGTTAACCATCATCAGTGCTTATGCTTGTACCATGACAAATGCCGATGATGAGAAAGAAAAGTTCTTTAGTGGCTTAGACAAACTCTTCGTGTCTACATCGGTGTCAGATATACTGATTATCATGGTCGACTTTAATGCAGGGGTTGGAAGTAATGTGGTAATCTGGCAGCCTGCCATCAGACAGCCTGGGACTGGGAAAGAGAATAGCAATGGAACTCTCCTACTTAACGGGTGTATCAAGCAAATGATAGTATCTTATCGATGACATCATCAACCAGCGGCGAGATCTACAGGATATACAGATCGCTGTAAGCTATGCACGGGGCAAACTGCTGGATGAAGCACCACATGAGCCACCCTAAACTCTTATTAGTAATTTGGCCAGTGTGTTGCAAGTTATCAACTAAACCAATCAGACAGTTCACCAGAAAGTGATGACAAGATGAAGCTACCCAAGCACAGCTCTGTAGTAGCATTACAGCTGATTTGTCTCACCCTGCTGGCTTGGCTACTGGTGCTAATGTAAACAGTGAGTGGGCACTTTTTGTGACTGTATATCAAACTGCTCTCATCACTGTGGGTACAGCAAAATGACATCATCAAGATTGGTTTGACAAGAATGAGGCAGGAATTTGATAGCTACTCAATAAAAAACATGAGATGCATCATCAAATTCTTGTCTCCAGTATTCCTGTAGGCATAGTTATAACATACAGTTAGAACATACAGGTATGTGTGTCACGACATCCAATTGAAGCTTAGACATATTCAGGATCAACGGTGGAATGCCAAGGCAGATGAAATCCAGGGCTACACCGATTGTCATGAGACCAAAGACTTCTATGCTGCTTTGAAAGATGTATATTGTCCTACACATACCACTACAGCGCCTTTGAAAAGTGAGGTCGGCCTAACACTGGCAAAGGAAAAGTCCTTCAGAGGTGGCGACAACATTCGACACCACCATCCAACATCACAGATGAGAGACTAATATGAGTAGTGGATCAGCCAACATGTAACGACAACATGGATGTAACCCCGACCCTTGACGAAGTCAGCACCACAATCAGTGCCATGAACTTCAGGACTCTCGGATCTGATGGCATTCCTGCAGAAATATTTAAGTATGGAGGCGAGATCCAGGTAAGGTGACTGCACAGACTATTTCTCAATATATGGAGTACTGAAGATGTAACGTAAGACTTCAAAGACACCACCATTGTCACCATATACAAGAGGAAAGGCAAAAAATCCAATCGTGGTAACTATAATGGTATCTTGTTACTCTCCATCTCCAGAAAGGTTCTGACCAGAGTACTCTCTGATCATCTGCTACACAACATCGCTAACCACCTGCTACCGGAATCACAATGTGGTTTTAGACCAACACAAGGAACGCCAGTCCTGATATTTGTAGCCTGTCAGATGTAGAAGAAATGCAGAGAACAGCAACAGAACCTCTACACCGTCTTTACAGACCTGGGGCTAAAGGATTTGACACTGACAGCAGACCTAGGCTTTGACTATTATTGGGTAACTTGGACAACATTCTGAGGCTGTTTCATGATGGAGTGCTCAAACGAGCCTGCATAGTTAGAATTCTGTCTGACCCATTTCCTATCGGTATTAGTATTAAGCAGGACTGCGTAACTGGTCCACTCTTGTTCAATCTCTTCTATGCAGCAATGCTCGATGATGCTACAAGAGACATGGATGCAGGTATCCGGATACATTTCCAATCCTATGGAAAATTATTTAATTTGAATAGGCTGTGATCGTCAAGATCCTGAGTTTTTAAACATGCTAGAACCCAAACTGTCAATTGCTTTGTAGTCTCCATAGGTGCTGGAGGTGTAGCAGCACCCTCTGGCTTGAAAGTGGTTTCCATCATATCCAGGGTTTACAATTTGGTTCAATGTCTCTCAGCACCCCCACTATAAAAATTGTTCCACCTCAATCATTTCAGGGATTAATTTATTTTATTAATTTAATAGGTCCCACCCTATTCAATAAGCCTTAATGGGTAGAATTAACAGTTTATTTGTGTGTGATCGGTAGGAAGGAACTTGCCTTAAAATGAGATTCCCTGTGTTGAGAAGCAACCTTAGCTCCTTGATTAAGAAGCTGCCTTCTTGGTTAAGGAACAACCACAGAATTTTTATAGCTGTATTTGTCATGAAAAATATACAGTTTTGCTCTTTTACTATCAGAGTATACGAAAAAATAATTTAAACTGTCTCCCACCGTTATCTATAGTGTGTGTATGACATTGTTAGCAGGAAGGCTCTGGGGAAAGCATAGAAATGAGGGAACTGTAAAAGACTGTCCCAAAGAGTACATTGATTTCTATTTCTTTATGTACAAATGCCAACAAAGAATTACTGAAACAGGAAAAGTATATTATATATATTTGGAGTCCACTGTCACTATTTGTGGTAGCGGAGCAACAGACCAGATCCTTAGCTGGCATAAGATGGGGGAGCTCCACTGATTTGATTTCAATGGAGCTACACCAATTTACATCAGTCAAGGACCTGGCCCCTAGTTCAGTGAGAAACCAAACCAAGGAGTCTAGTTAGTGGGAGTTAAATGAAATGAGAAGAGACCGTTGAGTACTGACACATTAGATGTGGAAACTTCTGTGATTCAGTATAAAGAGGTATAAAGACGCTAAGTGATTTCCCCAAGGTCATGCAGGAATTCTGTGGCAGAACAGGAACTTGAACCCAGGTCTCTCACGCCCAAAGCTAGTGCTGTTATCACTGCATCATCCTTCCTCTCTTCCAGTGCTAGAGCTGGGAAACTCTGGGATTCCCGTTTGTGAGGAATAAAGGAAGAAATTAATAACTTTCAAACATGTGATAGACTGGAGAGCACACTGGACTGGCACTCAGGACACCTGGGTTCTATTCCCTGCCCTGCTACTGGTGACCTTGGGCAAGTCCCTTCAATTAGTCATGCCCCAGTTTCCCCACCAGTAAAATGGGGATAATGATACAGAACAGCGCTAGACAAGAGTCAGGTATTATTATTATTTGCTAAAACCTTGATTTGCATCTTTGAAATTTGTATAATGCTTATTTTCTGTGCCTTTATTAAAGTGAGCCCTAAAAAGTATTTGGTCAGAGCGATAAATAGGGATAAATTACACAGCAAGGAAATAGGTGCATTAATAGTCATCAAAAGCTGGAGTCCAGGCCCATAGTGCAAGATGCTGCCTCCTAACATAATTTCCAAGGTAGTTTAAACTTCCTAGAACTATGAAGCAAATGTAAGTCATGAGATAAGGACTTTTTCCTACTGTTTATTTTCTGAGAAAAAGGAAGGCAAAGAGTCACCTCTTTTCACACCAGCAAGCTATCTCTGCACTATTTTTAATTTCAGATAATTTATAGCAAGGGTGCTTCCTGAGTCATAGCAAGCTGACATACACTCCTGACAATCAGGAGTACAATATTACATGCATGAAAATCAGGCTGTTATATGAAACATACAAGAACCAAATGCAAAAATGTACAGGAGGATTTAGTTCCTATTGTACAGTAGGCCTGGGCTGCACATCACTCCCTTTCTTAATCACTTTTTCAAAGATTCTGGAAAGTGGTAGCCGGAGAGAGACATTTTGTTTTGGTTTTTCTTTTTTTTAACCTGAATCTGCCCCTAAAAAAGCACATTTCTGCATAGACTAGATGCAATAAATCGATCCCCGCTGGATTGTAGTGTAGACATACTCAAAGTGCCACCACAATTCAGTGACTGATAATAATAATGAATACTTATTGTAACAGGGTCTGGACCCGGTGCCCGCTATCTATGGGCAGACTGATCAGCCCACTCATCACAGGCCTCTGCAACCCTGTTGGCCCACTGCTGGCCTGGGGCTTCCCGGCTCCTCAGCCTATTCCCCAGCACTGCTTCACCCAGGTATCTAGTCTCAGCCTCTAAGCAGCCAGGCCCATCTCTCCTGGCTTCCCTGCCTTTTATAAGGCCCTGCACTTCCCAATCAGCCTAGCCTGAAGGCTGTCTTCTCAAGCCCTGCCAGGCCACTTTTTAAACCCCTTCGGGCAGGAGCAGAATCCACCCTGCTACACATATGAAAAACCTACACTGTGTATACTTGTATGTGTTCTCAGCCTTGCAAGGCTTAAGCAATTTAGACGGCTAAATCCCATTTTCAAAAGTGACGTAGCGCCAGATTTTTAAACATTTTTAAGGTGACTTAGTAACTAGTTTGCATGAACCAAGCAATTCTTACTTCTGCGTATTATGCTATATTAGTTGTGGGTTTCGTTCACCTAAAGTTGCCTGACTGGAATAGCCCTGATGCTTACATTTTTTCAGAGGATTTGTACATAGAGATTTGCACCCATTTTACATATGCATTGTTTCTCTGAATGCCTGCCTGTGTATTCAAAGACCAGCTTTTCAAGGCACAACAGCTGCACAATGCTTTGACTAACTGTAACAATGGCTGCTAACGGTAATAAATATCTCCTAAAAAGCAATGGGCTCAATATACAAGGGAACAAAAGGTGATTAGAGTCCAACCAGTCATACTTATATTAAAGTGATTGTGGCTTATAAAGGTGGAATAAATGCTTAATGGATGTTTTAATAGCAGTCAATTGTTACAGAGTGAGGTCGAGAGGTTGATTATTACCGTGGCTTATAAACATTAATAATGCCTTCTGCTGATGGGCTTATAATCATCTATAACATATTGTTATTAATTATTTGTATTAATGTAGCACCTCAGATCCCTAGTCATGGCCCAATTGTGCTGGGGTGATGGACAAGCTCAGAACAAAAGGATGATCCCTATCCTAAAGAGGTTACAATAAGAGTAAGACAAGAGACAACAGGCAGATAGAGACGGTCTGATGGGGGCATGGGGTGTAGAGGAAGCAACGAGACAATATTAGGCCATATGATAGGCAGTCGTCTCCTCTTATTTACACTTAATTATTTGTAAATAGAACCTTAATATAAAAGCGTGGACTGTCCAGTCTAATTATACAACTTCAAATACAAAGAAAGAAGCTTAAGGGAATCCTGGGTTTCCTTAATAACATTCTGTGATCCAAAGTATTGAATGGAGTGGTATATAAACTAAAAAGACGGCAGAAAAGAGTGCTCCCTAAAGCAGAGCAAATCGTTCCAAACCTCAAGCAGTGTCTGCACTACAGAAGAGATGAAATTCTCACTGAGATGAGTTATTAAAGCCTTGGGGCTTCAGATGTTCTTGAGGCTGAATGGTCATTGCTGTTTCTAGTGATCTCAGGTAGGTAAGGAAGGTTGCGATGATAATTGGCAATAATGTCCCTTGGTAAATTCAGCTTCTTCAGAACTGGAGTATTCACAGCAGATCTGAAACGTAGTGTGAGACTGTCAGTAGCTAAAGAAAGATTAGCTGTGTGAGTTAAAACTGGGCTGAGGAATTGGAAATAACCTTTCATGAACAATGGAAGTCAGAAATCAGGACTAAAACCAGTAGGCTGAAGGCTCAGGATAATCTTGTTTAACTCCACAGCATATAGCACATTAAAGTGAAGGAAATCTCAGCTGCTGGATTTACGTAGGCTAATATACACAGGAGGTGAAATCTAGTCAAACTGGACAAAATATATATGTGTGCATCCTCTGTCTTTTCAGCAAGACTGACGTTTTAGACAAAGCTCCACAGATGCTTTAAGTCAGACCTGACCCAATGGAGGGATCAAAGAGCATTAATAGCCTGAAACGGGGGGGGGGAGGTGGGGGGAAATGATTTCTAAGTTTCAAAAGCAAATGCAAGGAGATGGTGAGACTGGCCAACCTTGTCTGGGAAAGTTTGGGCCTGTCAGGAAGAACAGCCATGATGAGTGTTTTTCTTTCTCGTTTCTGACTTTCTTCCGAACTGAAACTCCTTAAAGTTCCCATTTGGCTGAAGAAAGTCTTGCTGTACTTTGACAGGAGTGTTAATCCACTCGTGTGAAACCACTCCAAGGACTGTCAGAACTAGGTCTCTGAATGGACGTTATCTGAGAATGATCTGCAGTGGAACCTTAGCCATCAGACTGGTGTTTATTATTGCATGGCTAGGACTTTTCCTTCCAAAGGAGGAATCACAGAAGGACAATGACAACATAATTGCTAATTAGAGTGCGTGGGTAGGGACCACAAATGCTAGCAAAGGAAGCTTTGCTCCTTAAAAGGACAAAACCCTTACTTCTACCTCTGAACAGAACTATCTGTGAGAATAACCATTCTCCAGGATGTACGCATTTCCAAGTTTAGCCCTTGTGATAAATGAAGGAGGGGGGAAGCTCCCTTTTATGGGCATCCAGAAGGGCTTCAGGGTACCACACAGAGAGGAATTCCCAAGTGCTCCTTCCTGGGTCCAAGGAGGCTTTTTTGCATTTGGGTGGTGGCAGTGTTTACCAAGCTAAGGTCAGAAAACAGCTGTAACCTTGGGAGTTTAATACAAGCCTGGAGTGGCCAGTATTAATTTTTAGAATCCTGCGGGCCCCCACCTTCTGCACTTGAAGTGCCAGAGTGAGGATTCAGCTGTGACAGCCCTAAACATACTTATTTTCTCCTCAACGTGAATGCACTTGCATTAGGCTCCAGTGATTGCATATTCTCTTCTGAAGTCATTTTGACCCTTTGGCTGTTTCTTCCCCTGCAGTTCTCTTATCACCATGGTTTTATTATGGGTTTATTATTATCATTATTATCCTATGAAACTGTACATTTAAAAAAACCGTAAAAAGAACAAACGCTGCCAAACTTCAGCATGTGCTTGGAGCTTCTGGTACATCAATGAAGTTTACAGGAAATCTTGCAACAGTTCCTCTTTCACAGATAATGAGCTGAACCTAAGTTTGCTACGCCATTAAAAGTAATTGCTATCCATGCATAGCAGCTACTTTTAAATGATTGATATTTCTGCTGAATCAAAAGCATATTTTCCCAAAGTATTAAAAATACCCGACCAGTCATGTTGTTTGTTTGCTGGAAAGGAAGAGATTTTCCAACAGCTAAAAAAAAAATCTCGTTTAATTATTTTAATTGTTGATCAGTCCGAACTGCAATGTTATACAATAAGTTATTTAAAGTCTCTGCTGCTCATCTCTGGCAGTACATTTGGAGAAGCCTATTTTCCTACATTATTAACT
Organism: Mauremys reevesii; assembly: GCF_016161935.1. NCBI lineage: Eukaryota > Metazoa > Chordata > Testudines > Geoemydidae > Mauremys > Mauremys reevesii. The sequence continues at coordinate 3,616,349 of NC_052630.1, forward strand.
ACTTGCAAAGTTTGCTATTGATTTTCAAAACTGGTTATTCTGAACTTTAAGCTTTCCAAGTTCTGGCTCCTAGCAATGTTTGGGACATTTCAAATGTCCTTATTATTCAAGCTCCACGTACCATTTTATCTGTCTCTAGAATCAATCAAGGAGGCGTTTTGGCACTAAACTGCCTTGTGTATTCTGAATCAGCCTTTCGGAAGAATTCAACAGAAGACATGTGACAGGCTCTTCTCCAGCTTATACATCTAGACTTCAGCCGACAGTTTAGTTATAGCATGCATTACAGACTTTCCCCATCTAGCACGTGGAGACCTGGTAGTAGAGGAACTCATGCAAGTTCCAATCGAAGTACTGGATTTTCTGAATTATTATTCAAGACTGCTTTCCACATCAGTTCACTTATGTAATATTAAGTTCTTCTTCACTCCTTTGCTTATATTGTTTTAAAAGTCTCTCAGGTCCATAGGTGACACAAGCTTGTCACCTAAAGCCTGGTCTACACCTAAAATTAGGTCAACCCAGCTACATTACTCAAGCTGTGAAAAAATTTGCAATCTGTGCAACATAGTGAGGTCGACCTAATGCCCACTCTAGACGCAACTAGGTCAACGGAAGAATTCTTCTGTCAACCTAGCTACTGTCTCTCAAGAGGGTGGATTTACTACAATGATGGAATAACACTTTCTGTGGCTTTAGTAAGTGCCTACACTACAGCGGCGTAGCGGTAGCTGTGTTGATGTAGGCGCTTGTAGTCTAGACATGACCTTAGTTAATATCAGTAGTTTGGGGGGAGGGATAGCTCAGTGGTTTGAGCATTGGCCTGCTAAACCCAGGGTTGAGAGTTCAATCCTTGAGGGGGCCACTTAGGGATCTGGGGCAAAAATTGGTCCTGCTAGTGAAGGCAGGGGGCTGGACTCAATGACCTTTCAAGGTCCCTTCCAGCTCTAGGAGATTGGTATATCTCCAATTACTTACTTTTTTTATTTACTTTTTTACTCTGAATATGCTTGTCATACACGCCAACAGCAACTTAGCTGGCCTAGACCTTATCTACACTATGGTTTCTAGTTATGCTGTAACTCAAGCTAACAGTTAACTCATGTTAGTGGACAAGCAAACATGACTGAATACACTAGTGTGGAGACTCTACAAAGGTTTGTTCCCGGAAACAAACGTGTTCCTGGTTGTGGTTCACTCTATGCTGAGCCCATTAAAATAGGTTTTCAGAGCATCTACACAAGAATTTAGTCATGTTCATTAACACTTGTTAATTGGTACTCAGTTAGCTTGATTTATAGCACAACCAAGAGTCTGCACTGCACATGCCACTCCCCTTGAGGAGAGGATGAGAGAACACATGACAGATGTTAGTCACGTTGTTTAATGCACTATTGGAAGGCATGCAGTTACTAGCATAGTATAAGAACCTAAATAGAATAGAATAGACCAAAAACTCTAGTGTAGACAGACCCCCAGAGAGTTAATTTCAACCAGTTAATTAAACCACGCAGCATACTGCTAGTAACTGTGCTGTCCAGATGTAAAATAAGAACTTCACCTATGATTACGTTTCTTTATATAAGGGATTTTTAAAAATTCTGCTTTGATAGGCAATTTGAATCGCAGAGCACCTCTTCAGTTTTTGTTATTACTGTTGCAGGGTTCACCCCAAGACTTTTCCTGCCAGACTGTTTTCATACAACTCATTTTGTGAAATTTGTGTGCCTCTGATTAAGCAAGCCTGAAGCCAGCATTACTGCAGATGCTCTGTAAACTTAAGTCTTCTTTTCTCCTCCTTTCAAAAGGGTAATATTTTATGTTTTCTAATGTTTATGCAGAGTCATCCTTATCTAAGGAGCAGAAGAAAAAAAAACCCTTTCCCATTTCATATCTGCTTTGATTTTATGATTCCCACTTGACTAAAAAAGTAGCATGGCCAAAGCCTATCTTTTTTGCAAAGTACAGCAATTTTGTTAAACAATAGTAGGAACAATTGTCAAAGATCTGAGACTGTCATCACAGCAAGGAGCAAAAGTATTTTAACAGAAAAGCACACAGAAGAACTGGTAATTCACTGCCTCCATCTGGATTGTTCAAATCTTATTTAAACCCTTCTGATCTGAGAATAAAAGGGGGTCAGTAAGTTAACAGTAGAGAAAAAGGCACACAGAGCTACCGCAGTAACTCTTTAGAATACAACTGCTCAAAAAAGGAACAAAAATCGGTTGCTTTCAATTTACTACAGTTCACAAAAATATCTGCAATAAATATTAATATGGGGACGTCCTTCACTACAAATGAAGACAAAGCAGTAACAACAGCTTTATATAAAGCTGGTACAACGACTATTTAACTAATTATTTTTATTTCATGCATAACATGAATACGTTCCTGTGAAACACATGGAACCCTCCTTGGTTACTGATGTTAAATAGGTAACTTAAAAATAATTAACACCTAAGAACTTTCAATGTGATTGTATCAAACTAACACACTTTAAAGCTCCTATCCACATGGATGGGGGGCATAAGTGTGGAATCCTTTAATGCAAATATAGATGATATTTCCCCAAATACATCTCTACCTTGATATAACACTGTCCTCGGGAGCCAAACAAATCTTACCACGTTATAGGTGAAACCGCGTTATATCGAACTTGCTTTGATCCACCGGAGTGCGCAGCCCGCCCCCCGCCCCAGCACTGCTTTACCACGTTATATCCAAATTTGTGTTATATCAGGTCGTGTTATATCAGGGTAGAGGTGTAACAATTCAGAGGGGCTTTGTTCTGTCCCTCTGCACAGGGGTGAATTTCACCCTACTGTGAACACAGGAAAGACATTGAAAACAGCCATTCACTAATATTCTTATTCCATCCACTCTAAAACAGCTGAGCTCCATTGCAAACTTGTTAATGAACCTACTCTAAAAAAGGAAACTGTCTTTTGGGTCTGTCTGGAAGCCTATCCACCTTCTGCCAGAGCAGCCTTCAAAGTTCCCAGATATAGTACTTGTCCATCAAAAAGGAAAACCATCCTATTTTTGGACTGTTCTATGTTGTAAAAAAAAAATAATAAAAGGCAATGTTAGGCCATCTCCAATATGAATGCACATCCGAGTAATAATGATTGCCTGACAGGCAGCAGGAATGTAAGAAATAAGAAGGGACTCAAATGAAGGGGAGGAATCCTCAGCATGGAGAGCATCAGAAATGGGCTGTCGAGCTCAGCTAGCTCTATCTAAAACAAGAAATGTATATAAATAGAGGGCCACATTAGCTTCTGTAAATCAGTGTAGCTCCATTGTCGTCCCTTTCAATGGTGCTAACTTGAACCAGCTGGGGACAGGCCAGAACTCAGCCAAGCACTGCACTGCTTGACCCCAGGGCCCCGGAATCCTCTGGGCGGCCCTGCCCCGTCCCCCACTCCCATTGCTGGAGGCTACAATGAGGAATAACAGAGATAGCTACTCTGGCTCTTCTCCACCTGGGGGTTCCATACTGCGGGGGAATTCTTAGCTACCCAGTTAGGCCAACTCCAAAACCCCTGTGAGCTGCCATACTGGAGCAAGGGATCTAGCCATTTGTCTTTATGTGGCTGGCCCACACATACCATTTTGCATCTTAGCATTCAATCATCTCGGCACAGCACTCTGCTTACTCTGAAATATTTTTTCCCTTCCTCCTCCTCCTCCTCTTCAGGCAAGCAAATGGTCAGGGATGATCTAGATAATACTTAGTCCTGCCATTAGTGCAGGGGACTGGACAGATGACCTTTCAAGTCCTATGATTCTATGAGATTCCCTAGAGAGTCCACATCATAGCTAAGATTGGCTGTAATATTGTTAGCACTGTTCAAGTAACCAAAAAGGCAAGAGCAATTTACAATGAGGTTTATATAGGTCTCCTGCCAGGATCAATTCACAGCCAATCTTAACAGCAGGGGAGATTTTTAAAGGCATAAATAGCTGAAAGGCATCTAACACCCAATGAGTTTCAATGGAGAGTTAGATACTTACCTAACATTTGTTTTTGAAAATCTACATCCATCCATATCTATTATTCCCAGAAGAAGAAAAATCCTTTCCCTGACTGTACAATAGCCACACAGGACAAGTATTTTTCCTCAGTACAAATGAACTGCGGTGTTGTTTGCTATGTTCAGTGGGAGGTTTGCCCAAAGAATGCAGAATCAGATCCTGAACGAAACACATGTAGGTAAGACTTCAATCTCCTTTTAATTCTCCTTTCCTCAAAACAGCAAACTTTCTGCCTCTCAGACAGTCTGTCAAGATTTTCAAAGGTGGCTAGGGATTTGGGGTATGCCACTTTTTTGGGTGCCCATTTTGAGACTGATTTTCAGAAATAGCTGAGCACCCACACTCAGAAAATTAGGTCCCTTTAATGTATCCAGGCTCTTGAAACTGCTAATCCATTTTTAAAATCTAAATCTTTCAGGATATTGAGCAAGAATCTCCTTGAAATGTTGTTTTAGACCCTTCTCTATAACTGTTCTGCTCATGTGTTCCAATTATATTGAATTTCTTGACTACTTATGATACAGCTGCACAGGAATTGATTCATAAACATTTTTTTAACAAGATCATACATTCCCAAGAAAAGTCACACATGCCATTCATTCATTTACCCCAAATTAGAAGACTCCATCTTTATCTCTCTCCCCCCAAATTTAACATTCACATTTTAATGGTTTCTTCCTTCGTTGTTAAATCAATATCAATCACCTCCTCCAGTTATCAGAACTCGCATCTTCCTGAAAATTATGTTAAATTTAGATGTTAATGAAAACTATTTATAGTTTAACCACAGAAATGAGGCCTCTATTTCAAACCATAAAAACTGTTAGTTATAATAAGAAACCTTAATTTCTTCCTCAATCTCCCTTCTACCATCTGCCACCCTATAAGATCCAACCAAGAAATCAGACTTAAAAACAAACAAACAATAACAAGGATAATTGTCAACTTCCTTTCATAACCCAGCTAACATTAAAAGAATTAAAATGAGTCCATGAACCATTACAATGAAAATTATGTTATAAAGGCAACTAATCCACATATGATAACATGCCAATATTCCTCCTCTCCAATCATCTTCCAAATAAAGAATCAGAAACTTACGGAACACTTCTTGTTGGCCTGGACCAATGATACCTAGTGGACCATGCTCTCTTCCTAATGTTAAAATCCATGGAAGTTAGGCAGCTAAATATCACGGAGGACCTGGGCCTGAGTGCTACAAGTGGTCATTAAGACCAATATTACGCGGTGACTTTTTGAAGTGGAGTATATTTTTTTCTCCTATGTAGAGATCTGCACAAGTTGCTACGTGTATTATTTTAATTTTGCTTTCTTCTGAAGCATCAGGTTCTAGCCACTCCCAAGAACTAAATATCTGTCTTATGTATTTGTAAGGTAGTTAAGTATCGTCTGGATGGACCAATATGGCGATTCCTATATTCCCAGTAACAGTAAATCAAGGAAGAAAAACGTCTTATGCAAAACTGTAGGAAAGCAAAGCCCTGGCTCAGAACACCAAACAAATTCCAAAAAGAAGTAACACACAGCTACTCAATGAATGCAAACCTGCACAATCAGAAAAAATGTTAGCATTCCTGTTTTGCTATTGGTACTTCACAATACGCAGAAACATGCACAAAGACCCATCATGATTCCCCATTTGGAAATGGCCTTAATACACATGTGAGAAAGTATTTATGTTTTTGAAAGGGCTTGAAGAAGGATTTTCTTGCTAAGGATGAGGTTTCCTATTCAAAGTGAGGTCAGTATTTGTGAATATTGCCAGAATGTCAGCCCTTAAGTCTGCAAAACAAATCTCGTCAAAACCAACACAGCTTGTGTGAAAAGGGTCCTCTATTGTAATTAATTACTATTATTTATTAATTGTACTACTTAGGAGCCCATGATTACCATGAAATTCTTGGAAAGCCATCTTACATTTTTTTCCATCAGACTTAGATGAGATACTTATCTGTTGTACTATATTTTTTGCTCCGTTACTGGTTGCAAATCTCTTTTTTCTTTTTCCAAATCCACTTCAGAAGAAGCATCTTTATATTTCTATTATAACAACACCACTAACAAAACGGTTCCAGTTGTGATTCACACATCAGTCATGTTCTAAGGACATTGCATGAAATCACACAAGCACAACCACATTATAACAGTGCTAAATAAAGTTCCATGAAGTAAGAAGCTAATAAACCCAGCTGAAAAATAATGCAGTACAGTGGTTTACACCATCTGGAATGTAGACTGAACATCTAGTTTACTCCTTGCTTCTTACTAAGTATTTAAAAGGAGAACGGAAAACATGTACCAATATGATCAGATGGCTCAAATTCATCCTTGGGAAAGCCCCAGTGACCTCCTCAGACTTACACTAGGGATATATTTGCATTAAATTTTGGAGGGGGGGTTGTTTTTGTTTTTTAGGAAATATGCCACACAAATGTGGTTACTTTTTAAATCTGGACAATTTAATCAGAAGCTATATTTTTTTTTACCTCTTGACTTAGTTAATTTTCTACTTCAGCTCTCCTACACACCTTCTCTAATGAATACGTGTTTCTTTGATTAAATTAACATTTTTGACTACCTAATTAGCCTGATAAACCTATGCAGAACTGATCTAGAAGCGACTTCATCACTGCTTATTGGTGCATGTTTGCTACCCATCACTGTCAAGTCAATCGGCTAAAGATTAGAAGAACATTAAGTCTGGCCAATTTGGCTTTCCATGGCAGTCTTCATGCTCTGACTGAGCAGCCAATCCAAGCACTGAATCGACCCTTTAGGACAGTGACAGATGGTTTAATCATGTGGTTTCATTCATTAGCACTCATCAGGCTGGTTGGCCAGGTTTGTGGCACAGAGTACGATTTGAAACAAAAACTAATTAAACGTAACCTTCCTAATTACCTTTTCACTTTCATCCTTTGACTGGTACAGTTCACGGGTAATGACAAATTGAAAATATAAATAAAGAACAGTCTATCCAGACTGATAAGTTAATAAATACAGTCACAAGAAGCTGCATCACTGCTTGTTTAGGAACAAAAGCACGAGTTGCTTAATATGCAATTAATGTACATTGGCTAATGAAATCATACCACAGCTAATGAAAATGTACAACTGGGTAGACAGCTGCCACTTATAAAAAAGTTACTAGAACCACCCTGCTCATTCATTTTGCAGAGACAATTGGAAAGGCCCTTTAAGACAACTGAATAGACTAAGCTATTTATTGTGAATATTATTTACATTATTTGCATGGTGCCATCAGTGTGCTAGTTGCACTACTCAGAGCAGTTTACTATCTAGATACCCCTTTAAACCTCTGTAAATTTGCTGGGATTACATAAAAGATGCAGTGATACAGACTCCCCTCGATTTAACAAAAATGCTATTTGTGTTAGAGACAGTTGCACGTGCACATGGGGATAAAGAAAGCCCATGTGCTGATAAGCTTTCTAGTGTATGATACAAATTTGGTACAACAGGCATGAACACATTGTCTCAATGAGGCTGCTGAGTGATTATATTCATTGCACCACTTTGGCTGTTTTGGTTTTGTGGTTTGGTTTGCTCATCGAAAGTCAGATCTCTTAACCTCTTGAATCATTAAATATTATTTTGCAATGAAGAGGAGTGGGCTGAGTTGGCTGGCAGGTCTTGCCCACATGTTCAGGGTTTATCTAGATGATCTACAGAATGGTGTGGACTGCACCCTAAGCAAGGTTGCAGATGACAATAAACTGGGAGGAGTGGTAGATACGCTGGAGGGTAGGGATACGATACAGAGAGACCTAGACAAATTAGAGGATTGGGCCAATAGAAATCGGATGAGGTTCAACAAGGACAAGTGCAGAGTCCTGCACTTAGGATGGAAGAATCCCATGCACTGCTACAGACTAGGGACCAAATGGCTAGGCAGCAGTTCTGCAGAAAAGGACCTAGGGGTTACAGTGGACGAGAAGCTGGATATGAGTCAACAGTGTGCCCTTGTTACCAAGAAGACTAACGGCATTTTGGGCTGTATAAGTGGGGGCATAGCCAGCAGATCGAGGGACATGATCATTCCCCTCTATTCGGCATTGGTGAGGCCTCATCTGGAGTACTGTGTCCAGTTTTGGGCCCCACACTACAAGAAGGATGTAGAAAAATTGGAAAGAGTCCAGTGGAGGGAAACAAAAATGATTAGGGGGCTGGAGCACATGACTTATGAGGAGAGGCTGAGGGAACTGGGATTGTTTAGTCTGCAGAAGAGAAGAATGAGGGGGGATTTGATAGCTGCTTTCAACTACTTGAAAGGAGGTTCCAAAGAGGATGGATCTAGACTGTACTCAGTGGTGGCAGATGACAGAACAAGGAGCAATGGTCTCAAGTTGCAGTGGGGGAGGTTTAGGTTGGATATTAGGAAAAACTTTTTCACTAGGAGGGTGGTGAAGCACTGGAATGGGTTACCTAGGGAGGTGGTGGAATCTCCTTCCTTAGAGGTTTTTAAGGTCAGGCTTGACAAAGCCCTGGCTGGGATGATTTAGTTGGGGATTAGTCCTGCTTTGAGCACTGGGTTGGACTAGACGACCTCCTGAGGTCCCTTCCAACCCTGATAGGCTATGATTCTATCTGATCGCCATATTTTGGGTCGGGAAGGAATTTTCCCTTGGGTCAGATTGGCAGAGACTCAGGTTTTTCGCCTTCCTCTGCAGCATGGGGCACAGGTCACTTGCAGGTTTAAACTAGTGTAAATGGTGGATTCTCTGTAACTTGCAGTCTTTAAATCATGATTTGAGGACTTCAAACACAGCCAAATGTTATGGGTCTATTACAGGAGTGGGTGGGTGAGGTATGGTGGCCTGCAATGTGCAGGAGGTCAGACTAGATGACCATTATGGTCCCTTCTGACCTCAAAAGTCTATGAGTTTGCAGGATGCCTTTGTGAAAAAGTGATTCACAGAAGGACAATGATTCTCTTGCAGAATAAGAGGTCAGGTGCCTTAGAGAAACATGGAGAATTTATTAAGCTGGCTTCATTTTCAAGAGATGGATAAGCACTAGCCAGTTAGAGTTCTGTATCCCTTGGCTCAGAGAAAAAAAATCTATACAGAGAAGCAGCATTAACTAGCACAGGGTGCAGAACTAGGAGTCAGAAGAGTTGGGTTCCGTTCCTGCCTCTGCCAATGACCAGCTGTATAACTTTGGGCAAGTCACTTCACCTCTCTGTTTCCCTCTCACACTCTTGTTTGTTTATTTAGAGTCTTCAAAGCTGGGATTATCTCTGATGTGTTTGTACAGCACCTAGCACAATGGGACCTGATCTTGGTGGTGGACTCTAGATGCCATGGTCACACAAATAATACAAATTTCCAAGGACACGATGATACTTTTGTCACGCTGTCTGGAGTGGCTCACGACTGTCAATGCCTGTCTCAGGGCAGAGTGTCAAAAACAGGGCAGACGCTCCAAACTGGGGGGCTATTCCATAATTATATTTCAACAAGGCAGTAACAAATGGGAACTCCTGGTTCACTGTAACAGTCTTATCATGGAGTCACAGACAGTCCACTTAGACTCTCCAGTCTATCTTGCCACCCAGACAAATTGGACTTAGTGATAAATGGTCACTTATGCCAAAAATCACATCACATTCAGGTTGCTTCCAATCCCAAGAGAACAGGTTGCTTCCAATCCCAAGAGACCAACCACATATCCCAGATCAATCAGTGCCAGGGGGATAGCTCAGTGGTTTGAGCATTGACCTGCTAAACCCAGGGTTGTGAGTTCAATCCTTGAGGGGGCCATTTAGGGATCGGGTTAAAAAAAATCCATCAGGGATGGTACGTGGCCCTGCTGTGACAGCAGAGGACTGGACTTGATGACCTTTCAAGGTCCCTTCCAGCTCTAAGAGATAGGTATAGCTCCATATTTAAATTAAAAAAAAGAAGGATCTTGCACCAAACACCACTTATAGCCATGTATTGTGATGTTCCTTGATGGCCCATCTGATTTAGTCAGTCTTTCTGGATGGGGAGGGAAGCGGGAGGACAATTCCCATGCCTGGCTTCACAAGTTCAGAGCAACCGTCTCAAAGTTATAAAGCAAAATGTATGTATTTTCTTACAGCATGGAATACTGACATTACAAGTGAGATTAAATGCACGCAGCAACTGACAAGCATTTCACAGAGTCTAAACACTAAGTACATTCTTACAAGATTAATACCTATTTTGAACAAAACTAACATACAGGTGAACTAGTCTGGTCTCCAGCTATGAGCTTGTTAGTTCTTAGCTTATGCCTGCAGCATGGGCAAGAGCTAGTATCTAGCCAGGCAGCATAACCATTTTTTTCTTTTTTTAGTATAACTTTTTTTAAATGCCCCCATGAATGGAAGACCTTTTCCTTGGCGGTATCACTACTGATCCCCCAAAAGCTATGGCAGTAGAAACAGGTGCTTAATAATATATGGTGGGGTTTTCAAAAGTGCATAAGTGAATTAGATGTTCAATCTCTGTTGTCTTTCAGTGGGAGCTGAGCATCTAACTCCCCGGAGTTCTTTTGAAAGTCCCTCCCATGATGGAGATATACAGCACCAAACATAATGGAAGTACCCAGAGTGTTGATAATCCCCACAGACATAGGTGCTCTCTGTTGGGGGACTTCTGTGCCAGTGCGCCTGAGCTTGCAGGGGTCTGTCCATATTATGCCCATTTCAAAAGCGGGGATTTTGCATCTTCCCAGAAGAAAAATTATAATGTGATGTCCCCTAATGAGCTCAATGGTGTGGTCTTAAATCTCCACCCCTCTTGTCTTTAGAAGAATTTGCACCTGTATTCAAGCCCTCTGTATCATAAGCAAGCAAACTTTCATCACCTGTGCTTATTAATGAACTTTTACAATCTTCTAGATAAATACGGGTATCTCCATTTTATACCATTCATTTGTTCACATCTTTTCACAGCGTTGTCTCCAAAATGTCCCAGTGAGACCATTTGGAGTTTGTTTTCATTTTCAGGCTCTGCTGAACTAAGCATTTGATTTAGAGAAAATAAGGAAAGGCACTGGGAAACTTAAGCATAACAGATGCTTATTCATCGACATCTGATTGAACTGAACTGAAACCCCTTGTCTAAATCCTAAATGCCATAAACATCAGCCAGCTAGAACAGAATAATAACCACGTATAAACCAATAGTTCCTGCCTCAAAATATTCAAATGACTCTTCTCATTTCACGGTTCCTACAGTCTCCAATAATTCTGGCCATATTGTATTTCACTTTTTGGTGTCACAAATGTATAGCCAACAGCTAATTGTTTTGTCAGTTGCATACGGACAATATCTGTACAATGATATCTGTGAACAATGATCTCTCTACAATATCCCAGTGAACAACGTAGGATCTGATCTCATACCCATTAAAGTCAATGGCAGTATTTCCATTCCATTTAATGGGTGAATCTCCTAGTCTGTTGCTGACCAGGCTTGTGGTAAGCCAACCTGTTGTAAAAAGCCTGTATATAGTTGGAGACTGGTGGTGGGGACTTGATCACAAATAAAGAGTACGGGTGTTGTGCCAGCCTGAAGCGTCCCTGAGTCTCTGAGAAGAGGAGGAGAAGAGCTGACCCAAAGGGGCACGGCGTGCGTCCCGTTACACAGAGATTTGGCTAAGATTTATATCTGAACTTCATGGCTCAGGCCCATCTGTAATGAAAGCCTTTACTTCCATGGATCAACTGTGCATACACAAAAATGTGGACACCTGAACAGCCCCCGATTTTTCATGACAATTGCAACATCTCAGCTAAGAAATAAGAATCAGGCCAGGTTGATTAGAACAGTAGTATCCCTGCTCTTTATAGCACCTTAGTTATCATTGGATAATTGATGAAATATTCATGCAATATACTTATACTTGTACCTAAGTTGGGTTGGTCTCTGAACTTGGTCCTGGTTGCACTTCAGGTAATAACTCCAACACAGATGTTCTCATGGGGTTCCTTGTGCTTTTCATACTATGCTGTGAAATCTCTTGGCCTCATGTACCAGATATGGAGAATTGCTGACTTTTTAAAATGAAGCTACAGGCTTAATCAGTGTTTTCCAGGACCCTAGCATTCCCAGGATGCTAACCCCACTACACTACATAGCTGTATCTATTTTCTTTAAGTTTTCAAACTTATAAGAGATCTCCCCTAAACAGACTCTCAGGCATTTGTCAGCCAGACACCTACTCTTCCTTAAAATCTTGGTTGTAAGCCCTATGGGACATATGTTTTAATTATACTATTTATTGGTCTAAAGTGGTCAGAGGTACTTGCACTAAGTCTGCTGTACAAAACGGGAATCTTTCCACTGATGTTAATGGGAGCTGGATTGGACCCTAAATCCATACCTGAGTCAAAAGGAGAGGTGATGGCTTGTTAAACGTGTAGCAGATTGGGTCTGGCTTGTGTGAGATGGGCTGCACATACTATATGAATGGTGGTGATTTTACAATGTAGTGTTCTAAAATTATGCTACAATAGACTGCCTGCATTTGCATGGTAATGAAGCATTCTCCCAAAGTTGAAGTCGTCAGCCAATGGTCTCAATGAGATTTTATATAAGCCTCTTAAGACAATATGCTGGTGTTGCACCCGTTAGATCAAAGTATTCATTGGAAGTGGGGAAAATCTTATTTAATACTCGCTGGTATCTACACCTAACATTAAAACAGGAAAAGAGGAGAATTTAGCATCAATCAATTTAAGGAAGAAATGATTAGCAAGGTAATATCTTTTACTGTACTAACTTCTGTTGGTGAAAGAGACAACCTGTTTTTCTTTCACTAACAAAAGTTGGCCCAATAAAAGGTATTACCTCGGCCACCTTGTTTCTCTCATATCTTGGGAAAAACATGGCTACGGCTACCCAGCAAAGAAGGAAGGAAATCAGTTTCATACAATGAAAGGTAACCTAACCAAGTTAGCAGTGTAACAGGAAGAAATGAACCACGCTCCTGTATCTTGAGTCATGAATTAGGTCATCCCACCATGGTGAATGGAGTGGGTTAGGCCATGGGAGAAAACAGAGTCAATGAGTGAGAGAGCAGAAAGAGGGAAAAGGAGGGACACCAACAGATAAGAGAGGAAGAGGAGCCATTAAAGGAGATACTGAAAGAGCAGTCAGCAAAGGAGGTGGAGAAACAAGACAGCAGTCAGAGAAGCCAAGAAAAGAGAGAAATATAACATTGACTAAGGGACATCTGACGAGCAGGGATGCAGTTTATAATGGTCAAATATCTTACAAACACCGGGTCAGATTTTGCCCTGTGCTACATCCCCTCTACACTACTCTGGCAGCACAGTGGGGATGGAACGCTATCTTAAAGGCAGGATCCATTGGGCGATGGAAGGGAGGACAGCCAGTCTACATCCTACCTGCGAGTGGTGTTATGGAGACAAGAGGGGCATAACACAAAGTTAGAGCAGCCCCAAGGATCATGCAGGAACAGTGGAAAGATGGCCAAAATCTACTTATCCCCATCAGAGATGTACCACACAGAGCACCAAGATTATCTGACCGCAAATACTGTTTGCTACTCCTAAAAAAGAACAGTAACTTGACGGGGTGGTTCTTGGAACACAGAGGAGAAGCCTGAGATCTTACATTTCAAGTTGGAGAAAGGAAACTTGTCGCACACTGATTGTGACCTCGTCAGCTGTAGCGACTGAATAGTCCTATTTGTAGGGAGGGATTTGACAGATTGGGTTCTCTCAGGTTTTGTGCCACTGATTGCATTCAAGGCAAGTTGCTGGCAGATTTCCTAACTTCTGCACGTGGACGTCTTCTCCTCAGTCACACACTTACAAATGCCAAACCTGCCACTGACATTCATCAGAAGAAGATGCAGCCAAGAAATAAAAACTACCTAAATCCTACATAGACAGCCCAACTAAACATCCCTGGCCCAAAGCAGTTAGCTTAGCAAGCCTATTAGAGGCAGGCAAAGCTAAGATATCCAGTGACAGGAGACAAACGGAGAAATTGTATCATCTTCCTTTTAAAATTTACATAAGGACTAGAAGGGACGATGGGTTACCAGAAAAGCATATGGTATGTAGCTGAAATATTACACATAAAACTATTGTAAGTTCAGCAAGAACACAAGGCTGTAACATTCTTTTTCCATTTGGGCTGTCAGTAGAAATATTCCTCAAGTCCCTGATAGGGCAAAGCCCTTCAACACATGCTTCACTTTAACTCTGTCCCACTGATTTCAGTGGGACTATGCACATGCTTAAATTTAGCATATGCTTAAATTGGATCACGTCTTAAGTGCTTGGCTAGATGGAGGCCTAAGAGTCAAACTCAGAGATGGCAAACAACTGTAACTCCTATTGACCTTTCAGTATCTGGCCCCAAATTCCCAGAAATACTTTTCTCACAGCCTTTGTCATGAACATACAGCTAAGAGTAGCATAAAATCCCTCCATTACCTGTAAAGGGTTAAGAAGCTCAAATAACCTGGTTGGCACCTGACCAAAGGGACCAATAAGGGGAGAAGATGCTTTCAAATCTGTGGGGGAAGTTTTTTGTTTTGTGCTCTCTTTGTTGTTCTCTCCGGGACAGAGAGGGACTTGGGCAGGAAAAATACATCTCCTAAAGCCATATCTGAAATAAGCAACTAAGATTACAAATTGTAAGTAATAGCAAGGAAATGCATTAGGTTATCTTTTGTTTTAGCTTGTGAATTGTCCCTATGCTAAGGGGGAGGTTTATTACTGTTTTTTTGTAACTTTAAGGTTTTGCCTAGAGGGGAATCCTCTGTGTTTTAAATCTTATTACCCTGTAAAATTACCTTCCATCCTGATTTTATAGAGGTGCTTCTTTTACCTTTTTTCTTTATAATAAAGTTCTGCTTTTAAGAACCTGATTGGTTTTTAGTGTCCTAAAAACCCAAGGGTCTGGTCTGTGCTCACCTTGTTTACCTATTTGGTTGGTATATTATTCTCAAGCCCTCCCCAGGAAAGAGGGTGAAGAGGCTTGGGGGGATATTTTGGGGAAACAGGAACTCCAAGTGGTCCTTTTCCTGAAGCTTTGTCTAACTCACTTGGTGGTGGCAGCAATACCATCCAAGGACAAGGAAGAATTTGTGCCTTGAGGAAGTTTTAACCTAAGCTGGTAGAAATAAGCTTAGGGGGTATTTCATGCGGGTCCCCACATCTGTACCCTAGAGTTCAAAGTGGGGAGGGAACCCTGAAAGCCTTAGATACAGCTACTTATACACAATAAATGATAGGGCACAGGATCAACAAGGCCAAACCATATGTGGTCTGCTGAGGCACGTGTTTCATTGTATCATAACACCTATCAGAACGATAATGCTAAAGAAGTAATTAAATAGTACTTTGGCTGTTCCACCACACTGATATTAATTTTCCCCTGCACTATAGTACCAGTGTATGACTTCTGAAGACAGTATCAAAAGTAATATCCCATTGCCACAGGGCAAAAACTTTCATTCTATAACGGTGTAATGTATGTTACTTTATGACAAGCATTACTGAAAAATCAGCTTCTGGAGGAGAATATCCTTAAAATTAATATTCTAAACTTTGTCTTAATATAGTGTCAATGAGGTTTTACCTTCAGAATTTATGAAATAAGAGGAGTGAGGCCTTTGAGGTGCAATAAAACCTTGGGGTTAAAACAGCAACAATAGTTCATTTTTTAAATTAGATTCTGCTTTCCCTGAGTCTCTTCTTTTGTCGCCTACTCATGGGCTGCTCAAGGTGAATGCCACTTTGAAAATAAAAACTAGAGTGTGATAGGTAGAGATGCCAACTGCACTAATGGTGTCTCCACCATGTAAAACCAAATACTTCAGTTCCCAGTTTACACAGAAAAAAATGGGTATCTTGTGTCATCTAAGGTGCTCGGCTAATGTGTTAGGACATTATTAATCAGTAGTAGTAGTAGTAGCATTTGCATTGTGGTAGTAGCCCAGAAATCCCAGGAACGGAGCAGGAGCCCATGGTGCCAGGTGTGGTACAAATGCAGAACAAAAGGACAGCCCCTGTCCCAACAAACTTACTATCATTATCACTTGGCAATCAATAGCTCAGAAAGAAAAAGGTTGAGACCCCTGGTTTAAATTACTGGACAGGAGAAGTAAAGCTTTGGCTTAGTGAATGTGTTTACTTCGCCAAGCACAGTAACGTCGTGGAGAATGTTTGGAACTTTACCTATGGTCACGAATGGCATCTGACTCATATTTTTGGTGCTGAAAGAAACAAACACCTTTCCACCCCAATGGCCTGTCAAACGCTACAAATATTGGAGGGATACCTAAGTATCATCCAGGTCTAAATCACGGATGGTGATCACGTGACTTACATTGTGTAAATATGTTCACTCAAGCTCATACCTCCTCGTCTACTTTCACGATTTCTTCATCTCTATATTTATTGTTTCAATCACATTGATGGAAAAAGCTAAAACAAAACACTCCACAGCAATAATTAGTCTGATTTTGCATCCATGCAGCCCACCCACAAGTATCTGGAGTCGCAGTATCAACCAGTTCTATATCTCAATAAGTAGGATATGAGGGCCGGATTCATGAAATTATTTGGGCACCAAAACTTGCAGATAGGTGCCATATAAGATTTTCAAAAGTGCCCAGCTCTTAATTCCCATTAATTTCACTATTAATATTAATAGACTCATACAAATTGAGGGTGAAAGCAAAACTCTATATTTACATACATAAACACAAGCAAATTAAATGGCTGTATTCCCATGCATAAATGCCTCTGCATACGTCTGTGCATGCTTGCATTTGCAAAAGCAGAGCATTAAATTTGGCCCTAACTATTTTTATTTAGACCAATGTTTTTGACACATTAAATCTTGTATTGCATATCATGAGAGAAAAAACTTCTTCAACACTGTACACGATAAGAGAGAAAATCTTTAGCCTATAATCTTTGCTTTTAGGCAATTGTTGGGAGCAGGTTTTCTCCCTCCATTTCTGTGCTTAGCTCACCAGATATAGGAAGGCCCTTTCCTTCCAAGAGAACATTTCTCTTTTCTTCAATAGTTCTCATGAAGCAATGCAGAGTACTTCAAACTGCCACAGGAATCTCTTACCTTCCTTACTTTATAAAATGCTGGATAATACTTAGAAGTTCTCAGCTCTCACTATAGCTATTTATCCTCTGGTGAACTTTACTTTTCTCTTGATGTTTCTCTTTCAAGTCCCCAAATTTCCAGGAATAAATATTGTTACTTTCATTGTTATTTTCTTTGTCATTAGCACATTGGATTCATTAGCTTGGAACGTATTAACTACTCACAGTTTTCAGGGCCTCATCCTGCAAAGGGCTGATCGTCTTCAACTTGGCACTGACGTCAATTTGAAAGTGTTCAGCCCCTTACAAAAGAGACACTCAGCACTTATCAGGATTTGACCCTTAGACTACAGAGCTGCTCTTCATGAAAAAACACACAGCATTAGAACTTCTGTTTCTTTTAGACAGTCCATTCCCAGGCACCCTCCCGGAGGACTTCTTCCTGTTACAGCTACCAGGAAAAGTTACTACCATTGGTGCAACTCCAAGCCCCAATTCAGCAAAACACTTAAGCCCATGTTTAAATTTAAGCACATGAGTAAATCCATTCTTACTTAGCAAAGCGCTGGAGTATGTGTTTAAATTGAATTCAACTGAGCTACTCTGGTAAGTGCTCATCAGCGTGACTGTGGGTTTCATCATTAGGCCCTGTATATTTGTGGACTCCTGTAAATAATCCTTTTTAGCTTTCACAGTGGAATGAGTAATTAAGCAGGTTAGTCGGACATACAATATACATGAGGAGAGCATTCTAACCCAAACCCCAAACCACCTACTTTAACAATTATTGAGAAGAAAGCACACTGAAAGAATGAAAATAAATGTAACAATACATAAACAAAAATGAAAGCATACAAAAGGTGCCAGGGTTTCTTGTTTGTTTGTGTTTTTTTCTTTTGTTCACTCCTTGAGCATTTCAGGATAAATTAAGAGATCAGGAGTAATTAACTGACACATGTTCTTGTCTGTATTTTAACATCGTAAGCTCATTGATTCTGGCAGACCTTTTTCCTCAAGGCTGCCAAAATCTGAAATCAATTTACAAAAGAAACAGTCATCAGTCATTAATTGATTTCTGATTCCATTTTCCCCACTGAATCAAATTAATAGCCTTTAGGTGTTCTCATATAATACAACTGCCGATCAGATACACTTCATAGTTTCCTCAGTCTCTTCCACCATCCAGTACACAAACATTTAAAGGAAAAATTGTCATTCCTTAGTTCACATGTGGTTGAACCAGCCAGACACAACTCCCACCTAAATGAAGCCAGTTAATTTTGCACACAGACTGTGTCAGGGGATTAAGGGTGTGTGTTTCAAGGACAGATACACACAACAGCATCTGCTGAATTTCCCCACGCTATAACCACAGTGGCACATGCAAATCAAATGGTAGTGACTACATATTCAGTTGTGCACTGTGTGGGTGACATTCACCCTGCACAAAGGCGAGCCCAAGACTTACATCCATCACCACTTTCTGGGACTTAAGTAGTACAGAAGCCATACAATAGCCCTCTGCACAGAAGGAATTTCATCGTCTTTCTCAGCATATGAATGTTGGCTAAATTACCATGATATGGGTGTATTTTCTAATAAAGTTGTGGCATATCTTTTTTTCCAAACAAGTACTGCATCTGTCCTCACTCAAGAATGCTTTTTGTAATTATGTTCAGTGTACCTTAACTATTATGAAGCAGATCCTCAGCTGGAGTAAATCAGGGCAGTTTAACTGATTTACAGTAGTTGAGGATTTGGTTTTTAATTCCACTCTCACTGTCTTCAGAAAGAAAACAAATACAAGTACGAATGCATTTCAGAGGCATCGGGCAAGCTGGGATTATGAATTCAGCAATCACTCTTAACCTTTACAATTAAGATTTCAGTCCAAACTGAGGGCTTGTAAGACACTAGTTTAGTAGTGCAGCTGTGTTGCTGGTGGGGAATAATCCACACCACCAACAGAAAATGCAACTGTCACAACACAACAGTTGTCATGATTTCAAAAGTTGAAAAATTTATTCCTGCACTGTGTAAGAATGGAGACCTAACTTCATCCCAAGGAGAACCGGGTGAAGTACAGGCAGTCCTCGCACTTATGACGTTCGACTTAAGTCGAATGACACTTACGACGCTTCTAGATTGACACCCTGATTCGACATACGACTATAGGTTTCGAGTTTACGATGCTCGTCCTGCAATGGAGTAGATTGCAGTTCCGAGTTCCAACGTTCCAACTTATGACACAATTGTAAGGAACCAATTGTCATAATTCCGAGGACCACCTGTACTCACTGCAAGCAATTTAATTGGCAAACATAGCCATTGTTTCTTGTTCACATGTCATGAACCATCACACTTCATGTTTTAGTAATGTAATTGTCATTTGCAAATGCAATTGTTTGACAAATACTTTACGCATGGATGCTTCAGCCAATGGGTTGATCATGAACTAAACACCTCATCAGAATTCAAACAAGTCCTTGTGACTATGGCTCCGCAGAATTTCCCCAGAATGTTAATACAGTCCTAAGAATGGTTAGAGTTGTTGCTATAGGTGTAGTTGCAAATGAAGTTTGTAAACTGTCTTCCCCATACTTGAGAGTAGCTAAGCAAAAAACATCATCTTAGTGCCCTTGTACTGGGAACTGTGCAAAACCCAAATACCAAAATCTCTCAACTACAATTTTCTTGAGATATTTTGCCTTTTTAAAAAAGATCCTAATGATGTTGTATTTCCTTCGTGCTGCTCAGCAAGCCATATATGCAAATGATATGTCTGATTTGATAAGGGGATGTCATGCATCAACATCTAAATCTTCATCTAAAACAGAGTTAGCAAAGAATATATTAGTTTAAGCTAGGCTGTTCCTATACTTTGGCTCTGCTCAAAGGTGCAATATATCATGACTGCAGGCCCTTTGGCATTAAAGTAACCTCCCATGTATAACTTGAATTAAAAAGGGATGACATTCATATTGCAATTAAAAATATCTTTAGTATTTCCTCAGGCAGCACTCTCCCCAATTATTTTAGCTCAGGATGCATTAATCTTCTTCCATGTGCAGCACCACAAAGACAACAGTTGTTTCTGTATCTAACATTTAAATTCTGAGTGTAGAGACTGAATGTGAATGTCACCACACATTGATTATACTTTTGCTTTAACACAGCATGCTCTTTTAAACAGAACCTTTAGAAGTCTTCACACATAAAAATACATCTTTTGGTACACTTTGGCTATATTACATTTCACAATGAAATGTGTGAAGCCATTTGCTACGGGAAATAAACAAGAGGAGAAAGGGGAATCATAAAGCTTGCAAAAAATAGTAGTGGTAACATTTTGTCTAGAAACAGAGATGAAACTGCAGTATGAAAGAAAGTAAGATGAAAACAGGGAATGAAGGAGAGACAAACGGTTTTGCACCGTACAAATAAACATTATACTGAACTCTGGACCTGCACTTTCTCCATGTGTGTCAAGGAATGCCATTATCTGCAGGTATTTTAACTTTGACTCTCTCACATCTCCAGGAAACTACATGCTTTAGAAGTCTAATTTTAGAGCTGCCCAATAAAATATTTTGACCTACAAATTGTTTTAATGAAAATGATCATTGTTGTTATTGTTGTTGCTTTTGTTTATTTTTATTACCTTTTTGTTTTTGTTTTTTTGGCAAAAAACATGCCCCGTCCTGTCCCCGCAAAAACCCTGCAAACGTTTGTTTCGTTTTCAGCATCTGAAAACTGATTTAAAAAAAAAAAAAGAAAACGGGTACTTTTTTGGTTTTCATCAAAATGCCATTTTTTGCTATCTTGATGAGAAGCGAATCATTTAATGTGAAAATCATTTCTTTTCGTGAAAACTTCCACTTAATCAAAAATCTGTTGAAAAATATGTTTCAAAGGAAAATTTTTAATCAAATCTACCTGATTTATTCATAAAAATCAGGCATCTTTTTTAAAAAAATCCACAAGCTTGTCTCAAAATAGTATTTAGATAAGATTAGGATTCCAGAAGCTACTGTACATAAATTACCCCCCAATATAACCATTGCCAACAAATACAGCAAATCCAGAATAAACTGACAGAAGTAAACATGGTAAGTATGGCCCAGATCATAGCCCTGTCAGAGAAAAACCTACTGGAAAGCCAAAGTCTGGCACAAATACTCAGTGGTTCAGAAAGTACAGAGCTTCCGCTCCATCATGCAGTTGGCAGAGTAGGGACCAGCCTTTTCCACTGGTCAGAGAGGCAGGGTTTCTGACCCTCCAAACCCATGCGATGCCCAGAGGCCATGAGGATTCCTGCAGATCTTGCATGAATTTTGGAGATCTGGGTATCTGTATGGTATCTGCAGTACTGCCAAGACCTCACACCTGGCCAAAACACCTCTTCTCAGGGAAATTTGAGGTTTTGGAGCAGCTATTCAGATACGCTTCAGTATCAATTTAGGAAAATCCTTTTTGACTTTCAGGGGAAAGTGACCGTGCCCTGGCTTCACCTCCCACCCTCAGCAACACTCCTATAGAATCTGCAGAAGCCCAACCACATACCGTTTGCAAAAAGGCCTTCTTCCAAGGTCCGAACAAATACTGCTATCTATCCTATCTATCTCATATTGTTCCCATCTCCATAATATCCGATGGCCTCAATCCCCTTTCTTTCAACAAATAATTGCCAAAAGAAACCTATTTTCTACTCCTTTCTTCCCTTCCATGGGGAATGTTAATGGGGGTGACCTGGCACTACATCATTGCCTTAACTGGAAGAGAGGGTCTGGCATCAGGAGAAAACTTATCTATTAATTCCTACCAAACTTTCCACTTGGATACTGGCTAAAACAGTACATGGATAAAAGAGAACCTGTTTGGTAGAGCAGTAAATGCCATATTCTGGTTAAACTCCACCTACTGTACAAGACAGCAAATGAATACCTCGGTTACAGGAATGCTCTGTGTTTGTATATGTGTAAATATTTAGTTAATAGGTAAGATGCCAGTAGCTGGCACTGATGAATATATAGTATAGTAGTTCCTGAGTTTTGTAGGACCAAAAACATCTTGTGAACTGCAAACAGCTTCCTTTGTGCAGCTCTTTGCATGGAGCTCTTAACACTTCCCTTAGTTACAACCTCATTCTGTAGTGATCTGGCATGCAGATACCATTCTCATACTGTACTGAATTCCATCACCCCAAGTAAAATTGACTTCCTAATGGAAGCTGTACAGTAAGAACTTGTTTAGTAATCTGCAGGCTTCGTTTGGGCTAGGTGGCACTCATGAAAGTCTATCTTCTGCAGAACAATCTCTAAAATATGTCTAGAAACTGATTTCTCCAACTGTATCTATCTTTGTTCCTCCTGTAAAATAATCAGTTACGCTAAACAGAATTATTTATACAGAATACTAAAGGAATTTTAGTACAAGAATTATGCTCTATCAACTGGATTAAGATCTAATAGGCTTTTCTCCCTAATAGTATAGTACTCTCTGATAGTCTATCAAACCTCTTATGTAAATTACCTTGCTCTTGACATCATAACTCAGATAAAACAAATATATTTCGTTTACAGGCTTTTTAATATATTTTAAATCTGTGGCATTACATCCAAATCTGAATTTATGGACTGATCTTACTTTTACTGCTTTTCCACAGCAAATCAAAGCCAGACTGAGTATGTTTTGTGTCGTGTATATATTTTTGTCTTTGCCCTGGAAAAATTAATACATATTTTTTCAACCAAAGGGGGGAAAATGAAAATTCTTTTCAGTCCCTGTGATGGGGGGATATTATTAGGGTAGGGCATGGACCAGGAAACCTGGGCATTCAGGGCTAGGCCTGTGGGATGGGAGGCAAGGGCTAATGGGCAGGGACTAGACGCAGCTAAAGCCTATTAGCCAGCCTCTCTGGAAAGCATCTTGGAGTCCAAAACAAACGTAAAAAGAAGTCAGACGTTGTCTGTTCATGGTGGGTGGATAAGTCAACAGATAAAGAGATGAAACTCAGACTATGGCTACACTTGCGCTTCAAAGCGCTGCAAAGCGCCAGCGCTGGGAGAGAGCGCTCCCAGCGCTGTCCGTACTCCACCTCCCTGTGGGGAATAACGTACAGCGCTGGGAGCCGCTCCCAGCGCTGGGGCTTTGACCACACTGGCGTTTTGCAGCGCTGCAATTTGCAGCACTGGAGAGGGTGTGTTTTCACACCCTGCTGCAGCGCTGCAAATTTGCAAGTGTAGCCATGGCCTCAGACTATCAATTTACAGGGCCCTGCAAATCCACGGATATTCACATCTATGAATAAGGATGCGGATATCCGTGGACCATATTCACAGATCAGATGTGGATACAAATTTTGTATTCGTGCAGGGCTTTATCTATTTAAGCCTTTCTGATGGAGGGTCACAGAACTACTGTACCTCTCCTGGAGTAAAAGGAAAAAAAGATGATTTTTAGGGCTCTACAAATAACTGATTTTTCAGTTTGATGACCTAACCTGGAGTGGGGGTGGGGGGGTGGGAGGGAAATCATTTCAGGTTGACCTGAATTGAAAATATTCTGAATTTTCAGCTAAACTAAAAAGTCCAAAACATTGTTTCATATCAAACAAAACATTTTGTTTCATTTTTGAGATTTTTTTTCCACCTGTAAATAAAACAAAACTCAAAACAAAAAGTTTTTGATGTCAAAAAATACAAATCTTTTGTTTTGAAACTTCTGAAATGAAGCATTTTGATTTTTTTTCCCAGAAATTGTGTGTACATGTATGATGTGTGAGAGAGATGGAGAGGTTTTTTTCCAGTCAGAACCATTAGGCAAATGTAACACAAATGTGCACAATGTTTTGGTTGCCCTGAATCTACATTTTTGGGCAAAAAAACCAAACCAAAAACGTTTCATCTGAAAATGTTTGTCCTGATCTACTATTTACCTCCTTTTTTCAGGAAGGCATCAGAAGTCGTGAGTCCATTCTCCATATTTACTTAATTACACAGAAATCTTTTTTCCTCCGACAGAAGGAGTGGTGCCAGGCTTATCCTAATAAGTATCACGTCAGTGACACGGCACTGAACCATCTCTAATTAATACTGAGTAAGTGATAGTTGTACTACAGCTTTGTTAAACAGAAAACAACAATACAGACCAAAAAGAAAAGTCCTAAACATTTAAAACAAAATCCGAATTATTTAAGAGAATTTTTGCTCAAAGAAAACAGAGTTTATTATTCCATGTAAAGGCTGATAACTACTTTTGTTGCCTGAGAAATAGGGTTGGGGGAGGCAAAAATGAAGCCTTAGCTTGATGATGAATCACTGTGGATATCAGTTTGCTACATCTTGGGACTAGAGTATCCTCTTATCTGTCTTTTTCCTCAGGACAGATTAAATGACAAGTAGAGTGTAGAGTTGCAGTTTACTTGCAGATAGGTAACGTTTTGTTCACTGAACAGCACTCATCACCTTATCTAGAGCCTCCCAGAATTGTTTGAAAGTTACAGGCACATACCAAGTAAATTATTTCCCTTCAACTCTTACAGTATCATCCAAATCCAGCGGATTTGACTCATGCAAAGTCAGTCACTGGGCTTCAGTGCCAAGAGCCAGCATATTTTAGTCAACAAGCCTATTTATGTGAAAGAGGCCCGAAGTATTTCACAGTTTCCAAGGATACCTGCTCAGCTCATTCTTCACTGGACCTGTACATGTATTTTGCTATTCTAAACAAATATTTTATTGTAGTTTACTGCTCATTTACTTGAGCCTCTTATACAGCAGAACACAATTCTCACCATACTATATGGCTTTGGTAAAAATATGTTGCTTTGAAACTGAAGCGAAGGGTAAACTGCAGCAAATGCTGAGCTAGATTTTAGTCACAGCTGTGCTTAGGTGGTGAGAAGGACCTGTACAACCCCAGGAGGATGCATCAGAGAGACTCTCTCTGCGAAAGACAGTCCCTCAAGGTACTGCTCTTTGCACACGAGTCTGAGCAATCTGCTCCATCCGTTAGCATATCCATTCCAGGAGAGGGAAGAAGTTTCAATTTTTGGCAGTACATGCTGAGGGTGGCAGGATAGTTTTAAGCCATAGGAGAACCTATATTCCTTGAACCCTATTTCAACAGTTTAAGTTAGATCTTTCTGAGCTCAGTGGTAACACGAGGAAAAGGTTTCTGTATGAGTCAGACTGTGTTTTTCCTTTTCCAAACAACACTGAGGATCTCTATGTTATCAGTGTCACAGGTCCCCTCTTGGACACTCATCAGACCGCTGTGAGGGGATCAGGTTTCTTGGATCCAGTGTGTTTTAAGCCTCCGGGGTCTGCACAGAGTCCAGTCACTGCCCCTGGCACGGGTCCCTAGGTACACTCTTGGAATGCAGATCTTCTATTGAAAACAGCCTCCTGAGTGTTTACACCACACAGACCACTGCCCAGTCCCTATGGCCAGCGCTGACCCCCTCAGACTCCCTCTGTTGCTTAACCACACCCTCTCCCAGAACTCCAGCTGTATGGGCGTTCTGGCTACAGTTTCACTGTCTTGGGGCACATGGCAAGGTGCTGCACATATAGACTTTGCACGAGATCCTAAACCACCAGCTGCTCTTTCTTTGATAGCGTGAGAAATACACAGATCCATACAGAAAGCATCAGCCCTACATACATTTCCCTGGCTCAGTTCCTGCCCCATGCCAGAGCATTCTTTGGGTTAGCATCAGGGTCGTCTGGGGCCATCCAGTATTCTGCTGCAGTGCAATGCTTGGGTTCTGACACATGGAGCCTTAGCCCCAAGCTCACCTCCTTTGACCTTGGCCAGTCCTCCCACTTCCCATCCCTCCTGCCCGAACTTAACTCTCTCCCTCTGGTAAAGTCCTTTTACAACCTACTGCTTGGTCCTAATTGGAAAGTTTCTACTCTTTCCACTCCCCCCTCTCTACAGACAAGAGGAGAATGTATCTTCTCCTACCCTGAGCAAACCCATTGTCCCAATGTGCTTCATCCTCAATAGATGGTTGTTGAGTTCTAATGACCCACCATTGTCCCTGGTCTGGCAGAGATGTAACCCAGCCCCCAAAAGGAGGCATCCACATTTCCATAGGGGCATGCAGTGAGGCAGTGACTTTCATAGTAACAACTTCATAATAATGTCACAACATCAACCCAAATTCACAAGTCATACATAAATTCCCCAAATCATCACAGTAAGTTAAAAATAAAGGCTCTAGGATGGGTGTACTCTGCATCGCATTGACTAGTCTGGTGGTGGACTCTTTCTATATCAGTCTGATTAACAATTGTGGGAATAGTGTTTTGAGAGCATCATACCAGACCAGGGCCCTCTGCCTCGTATGGAACAATGGCCCATCTTAAGGAATCTCATTTAGCTCCTAGTTTAGTGAAGTCTTGACTCTACAGGCTGAGCTTCACTTCTGTTCTCAAGAGCATCTCCACAGTTTTACACCATACAAACATCTTTGGAGACTGACTCTAAACTGCCAAAAGTTGTACCAAATGTATCTGATAGCAGGATTCAAGTGACAGGAGACTTTCAGAGCTGTCGGCATTCTTACTTCTGGCTGAAAGGACACTAACGTCTTCGGGGATTCTGCCCTACACTGCTTCCAATCTTCCTACTTCCTGGGAAGGTTTTGCATTGCTGCTTTTGTATTTCAAGTCATCTTGCCTTGGTTTGGAGGTATTGGTAATTGGGGACAGTACTGAATTTGGTAGCATTGTGTTAGGTTGATACATTGTGAAGAAAGCAAACTGGGGATTAACTGAATAAATTTATCTCAAATAATCCTCTTGGTGAGCTAGGCTGCCATGTTGGGGTAGGTTCTTTGTGAGCCCTTCTGTTAGGGATTGCTGAAACACACTTCTGTACACACAGCTGAGTAACAAGGAACCAAAAAGAGAACTGACAACCACTAATGTCGTGCTTGGATCTTGACTTGGTTAGTTTCAAGAAGAGTTTCTAGACTTCTGGATTAGAAGCGGTCACCTTACACATTAACTTGATAAAAACTACAGTGTTTTATGGAGGGTAACAGAAAACAAATACTGAGGTCACAGACCACTCAAGTGAGATGGTGAACAGATGTTTTCAGCGTCCGTTTGCATTTTGAAATGAAATTAAAGGGCACAACTCAAGAGTCTCTATTGCTTTAAAATTTCTGCCAACAACTTGAGAATGCTAACCAAGGACCTGGATGATTTTGCAAACTTGTCGTTTTGGGGAGTTAAGGTTTAAATAATTGAAGTAAACAGAAAAGAGAGAAGAAAAAAATATCCAATAACAACATTCATGAATTTTACAAACATGACCTTAAAACCCTAGCAGCAACAAAGTCTGACACCAGGCAAAAGTCCGGCAAGCAGATGGGTTTAATATTCTCTTGCAGGAGGAAACTCTACATCTAAATTTAATTTGATCAGATTTAGACTGATTTGCTGACTAAGGGCCAAGTGCACAGCTGGTGTAAACCAGTGTGGCTGCACTGACTTCTGTGCAGTTCTCCATTACAGTTTGCATCAGCTGAGAATTTTGCTCTAACTCTACTATTATTATTAGCTACTATTAGGGTCACAACTAGAGGCCCCAACTGAGGTCTGGGCCCTGGTGCACTGGATGCCATACAAACATGTAACGGCAACCCGTCCCTGCTCAAAACAAAGGTTATGGGGGGAGACAGAGGCACAGAAAGATGAAGTGATTTGCCCAAGGTCACACAGCAGGTCAGGGCCACAGCCGGGAACATAACGCAGGCCTCCTAAGCACTAGACCAACATTCTATCAGCTGGACCATGATACCTCTCCACTAGTCAAAAACCAATTGTGGGCCAATTTCATCCCATTGAATAGAGTGGAGATGCACCAGGGATGACTTTGGTGCTCTATCTTACCAAGGAGAGGCAGCTGCCCTGACTTCTTGAATTAGGAAACAACCCTCCGTCCCCAATATTTGGCATAACATTTTTTTTCCTTGTTCGTTGGATTTCTGCAGGTCCAGGTTTTGAGCCCTTACTGCTGGTTTCTAGCAGCCCAGAGACTGTTTTTTGTTCCTTCCTGGCTTGGTGTGGCTCAATTTTCCTTCTTCCATATCTGACACATATCTGTGCTGCTTTTTGAACTGTCCAGATATGGAAAACCACGACCCAGGTAAAAAACATTAAGAATAAAATCTCACTCTGGATGCACGAGAAGAGTAACACAGCAAAGGCAAACCTTGCTACATTTTGTAATAGTATCTTAACCATCAACCTTTTCAGAAAAACTCTACAGACAGATTGTCCCTGGTCCTAGTGGGCGTGCACAGCAAAAAGAAAAGACAGAGCACCTTTTGTCCTGATTCTCCAACATACTAATGCACTTGGCTAGAGAAGCAATCGGAGACCTCTTCCTCATGGTACCTGGATTCTCTGATGACCCAGCTGGTTGCTCAGATTCATTCCTCTCATTTATTCAGCTACATTATACACTGGAGATGGGCCCGAGTCAAAGTATGCACAGCCGCCAGAACTGAATGTGAACTTACCAAATGCTTGACGGTGTTCGGTTTACCAAAACCAAGTGAGTTCTCTTCGAGGGGCAGGGATGAATTGCAATGTTTGGAGCTGGACCTGAACTTCCCCAGCGTTTGAGGGATGGGGAGGCTGAATCTGGTGCAGACCTGTCTCTTCTGTATATCCTGTGGAGCAGGTGGACTTCTACTCTAATAGGCGTCAGTCCAGCAAAGTGGTTAAGCACATGCACAGCGCCACTGAAGCAAATGGGAATACTCACTTGGCCAAAGTAAAGCGCGTATTTCAGTGATTTGCTGGATCCAGGCCCTAAAACACATCTTGTTGGTTTTTCCTGGCTCTAAAACTTTCCATTTAATTCAGTTTTCTAAGGCACATGGCTTGGTTTTAAGAACAGAATGTTGCGTATTTAATGGTTCTCTGACAGTAACACGACAGAGTCACCCCTTGCTAAGTTTTGTAACAGTGTCTTATAGAGTGTGTGATGGGGCAAGGCCAGATGGCTACAGCAAAGTAGTAAGGAACAGGTATGTTAGCCCCAGGCTAAACAAATCCCTGGTACCATGGTAACCAAATGGCAGTTGCTCCAGGTTAATCAAGACACCTGGGGCCAATTAAGATCCTTCTAGAAGGCAGTGGAGATAGCGACATTGATTGGGACACTTGAAGCCAATCAAGGGTTGGCTGGAACTAGTTAAAAGCCTCCCAGTTAGTCAGTGAGGTGCGCGTGTGAGGAGCTGGGAGCAAGAGGCACAAGGAGCTGAGAGTGAGAGGATGTGCTGCTGGAGGACTGAGGAGTACAAGCGTTATCAGACACCAGGAGGAAGGTCCTGTGGTGAGGATAAAGAAGGTGTTTGGAGGAGGCCATGGGGAAGTAGCCCAGGGAGTTGTAGCTGTCATGCAGCTGTTACAGGAGGCACTATAGACAGCTGCAACCCACAGGGCCCTGGGCTGGAATCCGGAGTAGAGGGCGGGCCCGGGTCCCCCCCAAACCTCCCAACTCCTGATCAGACACAGGAGGAGTTGATCCCAGACTCTGGGTTCCACCAGAGGGGAAGATCTCTGAGGCGAGCAAATCCGCCAATAAGCGCAGGACCCACCAAGGTAGAGGAGGAGCCTTGTCACAAGTGCTATTGAGCAGAGCTGCCATTCCTCATTTTTGGCGAGATGGGTTATACTGTTTGTTTAAACAAAAGATCAAAGGAATTTGTTACAACAGACCACCTCAAACTTCTACATATATTTAAAAAGAGCTGTGCAATAGAAGCCAATAACATTTATTTTTCATTACTGAATATTATGCCACATCTTTTTCTGCTCCTGTCATAAGTGGGCCGACCAAGGATCCTGAACCCTTTGCTGGATTTATGTTGCTCTCTAAGAGAATGACTGAGAACTCTGTATGGACTGATCAAGCAACCCATTAATATTTCACAGCTGGGCTCAGGTTGGCTGGCAGTAATTACGCTACAGATTACTTTTTCATTTGTGGTGCAGCTGGTCATCCATTACTTTCTCCACAGCTTTGAAGGTCCAATAATTCCAATTATCGTTATCAACAGGAGACAGGTAAGCTGGCTCTGTAAAAATCTGCACTGACATGTGCACTGGGTTTTGGTAACCGGAAGCCACTTTCATTACAAAATCACTCTCTAGAGTTAAGATGCTTGGATATAACAACAAACTCCCTTATCACCTAATCTAGAACAGAGTATTTGTACGAATGTGAAATGCTGTCTCATCCCCAAAATGAGAAACAACCAGTGTGGTTCCTGTACATGTTGATCTACAATCCAGGCTATATCTGCTCTGCGGAATGTTATTTAAAAAAGTCTAGAGCAATAAAAGGAAGCTCACACTGCATTTATAGACTCTGCAGCCGCTTTTAACTCAGCGCCTTGTTCAGCACTGCAGATGCTGCCACAGGGTATAGGGTGCCTGAGGAACTAGCGTGCCTAGTGGAGGAACTGTACTGCAATATGTTTAGCTGTGTGAGGGCCAACATTACAGACTGGATTTCAGTAGAACCAGGGGTATACCAGGCATGCATTGTCTCACCCATGTTATTTAATGTTCTAATAGACTATCTGAAGAAAATGACGATTGAAGCCAAAGATTCATTTTTACAGGATCTCAAGAATGAGGATGACATTGCATTTTAGAGTTGAAACACGGTATATATTATTGTCCTCTGCTTAAGTACTTTGGTTAACAAGCTCTTTCTTCCTCCCAACTTGGTCTATGCACTAACATGGGCAGAGGTGAACTATCTAGCAGCGTTTCTACGTGCATATCCATTCACCAGAACCGAGACTGGCATGTTTATGAAAATAAGGCAACAAGATGACAAAGAACATGCAGAAGTTATGATGCATCTGCTGAGTCTGAATGTTAAAAGAAATGATGACGATGCACTGCAACATATTTTATGCAACGCTTGCATCATTTAAATGCAAAGATGATGCAACACAAAGCTCTCATTTTGGCATTCTCTCTGAAAATAATGCCATGCTTCCCTTGGGGAAATTGGAAACTCGCAGAGCAAAGGAACATGTCAAGAAGTGAGGAGGAAAAAAAACAACTACAAGACAAACAAGTCCAATGAATCAAGTTGCAGACATTGGGCCCTGAGTCTCAGTTACACTGGGAACTTACGCTGAGAATTACTCCTGACTGGCAGTGGAATGGGGCCATGAATCAGGCCTAGTCTGTGTTGGAAAACGTAGTTATGTACATTCCAGCTGAAGATAGGCAACTTTACCTTGCCTGTGTGGCATTCATGCAGAACAGCTTAGGAGTCCCTAACCCTCATGGTTATCACAGGGTCAAATTTCCATATGGACTAACTAGTCTCCAACAATTTCTCAGACTTTCATGTCTTCTGGCTCCAATTCTTCAGCAAGTGGGTATTTCGAACAATGCAAAGACACCTCTGCTCATCTATTCACACGGCTTCTGCTGTCTCTTTTGCAGTACTGCTGGATGGTGCTTCAGGCCAGGATTTTGTTCTAAACCTTTTATAAAAAAAGAAATCTGAAAATCTGTTTCTGAGACCAGTTCCACCAAACTGACAGTTCTGGTATGCACTGCTCTGCTTCAGCAGCAGCTCCATTTCTTTTATCCTTTTGATAGGAGTGAGATTGCTTATCTTCATCTCCGTGGGAGGGCACCTTCTGGATCATCTCATGCCACTGTCTAAGAGAGCACATGGGCAACAGCTTCTCATGCATTAGAAGTAACAAGATTTGTAACATTAACTGGGCGAAGATGTGCCGCTGCTTTACCACCCTTTCCTTATTAATCTAATCAAGTGCTTCTTGCCCAAGCACTGCCCACAGGTGAAGGCTGCTCTTTGTGACTGAACAGCAACAAGTTGCAAAACATTCATTGCTCATTATGGCTCCTGCTGTTCTTTTATACGGTAGTTACTAAAAAGGAACCCATGCTCTTATTAGAAATATAGCTTCAATGACGCTTCAGACAAACGATGTCCACAGGCCGATGCACAGAAGCATATTTCAGACAGTCTTCTTCATGGAATAGAGTCTAGTTGTTGTCACAATCCTGCCTTGCTGAAGAGCCTCAGCACAGGAGGATGTATAGGTTGGTATCAAGGCCTGCCCTGCAGTATTCCTTAACACATCTAGGGGGAGATTTTTAAAGGCAGTTAGACATCCAGGCAATGGTTGCTGGACACCTAACTTACCCTCTGTGTCTCTGAAAAATTCTCTTGAGCATAACTAAACATAATTTTAATTTCTCAGAATTTCCGATGATGGGTGGAGAAGAAAGAAACAGATTTATTTTCAGTAACAACTGTAGCAGGCAGGACTATGCCAATCAATGGCAACTGATGTTTGGTTTTTTTGCCCTGTTAATTCAAAACTGTCTCGTTATTTTCAGATGAGGTCACATAGCCCTCTCCTTCCACACAGTCCGACAGGCTTGGTCTTTATAGGCACACTTCGAGAGCCAAGCCTTCTTAACTCTAAAACATTAAGTGGCCATGTTCCAAATTCAGCTTGCTACAAGAAACGTAGGAATACTTTAGTGTGCGTAGATAACGAAAAGCGATCCGGTTTCTGCTATTTAACGCCTTTTCTGCTATCAGTTCAGGAAACATTAAAATTAAAATCAATTATTGATAAAAAATAGCTCCAACAGAAGTTGCTTCTTATGGAAAAGAGGAATATATAAATCATAGGTGGGAATAATTTCTAAAGCATGTTAAGACAAAACGGTAAACACGAAGGTATAATAAACCACTAAATACTATGGATACATGGACACAGGTCACAGAACAAAACCTATAGGTATGTTATAGCCCAAATTCTCTACTGTGGTTTAGAACTGCTCAGTCAAGGACAAGGAGGTTGTCAGGGAATCTGTTAAAACTCCCAGATTCTCATAGTGTATATGTGCTGTTCTTGGCATAGAATAGAATATCCTAGGAGCTGTTATGACGTATGCTACTTGGGAAGGGTCTCTAAAGCCAAAACGCCTGGGGTGAATACTATTTCATGGGTGCAGGTACCACAAGAGCATTAATCTGGAACCGGACCCTTCCTCGTGGAGTATGTCCCCACAAGGTTCTAGTAGATCCAGATTATCTGCTTAAATCCCGAGGCTGCCGCTCAGCAAACGGTAGCCTGGCGAAGAAGCCTGAGTTCCCATGGGGGACACATTACAAGCACAACACACGAACTGGCTGATGGTGAAGAAGCTATGTAGCTCCCTTCTTGATCCAGAGAAAGACGGAACTTAAATCAGTGTGATTGTTTGGGAGAGGTAAAAGGCTACACAAACTGCTGACTTACTGCAGCTCACTGAGGTTGAAGCTTCTAGCACTGAAATCCACATTCTGCTTTCCACTGATTTCAACAGACTTTGGATCAGGCCCATAATTCATCTATGATTGGGCCCTGCTGTACCTGAAAAGTCAGGGAAATCAAATATTTACCATATTGTCAGTGAACACACCCAGCTAAGAGGAATATGCAATTAAAGGCCTGCTGACTAATCAGACACCAAAGGGGAAGCGACCCAGTAAGGAATATGAGCATTCTGACACCGGACATCCGCAACACGCGAATCCAGGAATGCACATTAATGTCATCCTAAACGAACCTGGGACAACGTATGTGTAAAATACCCACTGAGAACATCTATTTCCAGGACATCAGCCTATACTGTCAGAAAAGGAGAGAAAGTTGGTTTGTTTTTTTTAAGTAAAGATACAACAGAAAGGGTGGGAGAGGGAGCACTTATGTCAGATGTCTGGTGGTCCCAGCTACAGAGAACCTGCAAATAAGGGATGATGTAGCTCTCTGGCATACTTAGAAAAAGGAATGTTCATTTCCTGCAGCCTTCTGTGCAAGTTTTCCTGCCTATGGATGTATGCATCAGACAAGCATTTCAGTTACCTTATTTCATTATGGGACTGACTCTAACATTTCCTACTCTAGCCAAACTCTTCAATGCCTGGAGGAAGGAATCCTGGGTAGGGTTCTCTCTTTGCACTGCGTGTTAGCCATCATTAGCTGAAGAGAGATGTGGGCTTGGCCACAGATATTGGGTTTTATGGGCATAACAATGATCTTGCCTGAGCAAAAGATAGTGTTTGTAATTGCTCAGCTGCCACGGTGATGAACGTGATATGATTAGATCAGATTGCTACATGAACACTCAGACAGATTAAGTGTGGGATTTCCAAAGACATCTATTCTTGCTAACACTCTTCTGCTCCTTTGACAATCCCAACCTAACCTTCCCGGGTGCGGATTTGGGATACACTAAACTAGTGGCTTCATGACTTTGTAGTAGCTGGTTACTTTCTGGTCAGACAGGGAAAAAGAGAACAAAGCAAAACTCCCTAACTTTGCATCATGTTCTATACCATGCAACTGTGCCACTGTCTGACACTGAAATTTCCTGAATTGCATTTTATAAAATGCAAGAATGCATCACAGTAGAAGACTTAAACATTAACGTCCAAATCCAAGCTGAGATTGTTAATCGCGCATTATACAATTGTACCAATTTATTATGTCATTGTCTATCTTCCTCCAAAGAATTTGTAAACACTGAAATTTGAGAAATACTCTATTCTTTATCAAAATGATAAAAGGTAAGCAATATCAAAAGAACCTACTAACACACAGATTGATCCAAAGCCAATTGGAGTCAACGGGTGTTTTCCATTAATTTCAGTGGCCTTTGGATCAGGCCCATATTTTGTAATTAAAAGGAAGAAAAAATTCAGTGAAGAATCTGGGTCACATTTCAAATTGGCCTCTGATATACCTCTCAATTTGAGCTATGTACCAAAATTAGTTGTCCAAAATTTGGATTTGCATGTGCAAAGCATGTAGCTGGGTAAATAAATACTCATCTGCAATGCTGCATGTGAATGGAAAAGTGCACTTTAAAAATGCATGTAATTTAAGACATACAAACGGAGAGGCTGACTTTGAAAACGTGGGTTCCCTGTGTTATAATATTAATGGCTAGTTCCTATGGCAAACTCTACTGCATGAATCCTCTGCATTATGGCATTTATGGATGAGGAAAAAGACAAAAAAAACATCGGTTTCCAACAAACTCCTCTGAACTGGAGGCAAAGTTACTCTCGGTCCTTATGATACTGTACATAGATCCTTAGACTTTTAAGACCAGAAGGGACCATTGTTATAATCCAGTCTGACTTCCTGCATAACACAGGCCATAGGACTTCCCTGAATTAATGCCTGCTTCAAGTCCAGTAGCTACAGAGATGGGTAAGTATCATCCTCTTTCTGTTTTTAAAGCAATGAGAAAACGGAGGTAGAGAGAGAACAAGTTCACACACAAGTCAATGGTATAGCAGAGAACAGGCCTCAGATCTGCTGACTCTCAGCTCCAAGCTTCACTCACTACATCACAGCTGAGCCTCTAACCACAGGCTGCTTTACTGCCAAAATAAAATTCTATTATCTCAGCTTCCAATTACATCTGCTTATGGGTTAATTCTACTTTTATATTTGTGCAGTTATGACTCCAGTAACACCATCATTTTTTTAGTTGTATACCCAACTACTACTATAAAATGGCTTTAATTTAACTGCATTTGGCTTATCCAACACCCATTGGGCTCCATTCCTGCAAACACTTATGCAAGTGTTTAAAATCAAGCACACACAGACATCTTTGCAGGAGTGGGGCCTTCCAGTGTAACATACCATCTCTTGGGTGAAGAAGTCCCCATGTCACCTTATGTATACTAAACAGGCCTATTTTTCCAAACTGCATAACATATGATTTGTGTAACTTTTCTGTAAATCACGCTGCTTCATAAACTACATCAGGCTAATTCTCTCCTCACTCAGCTCCATCACTTTACTGCATTTCCTTGCTCTTAAATTTTGCCAGGTGTACTGTCGGCACATCTCCATAACATTTAGTCTCCTGCAGAGACAATGTACTGGTTTTACCAGCTCAACAGCACAAGGTCACTCGAGAGTTAGTATTCCTCAGTTCAGGCACCCGTTTTTAAGTCTGTCTAACCTTTAAGAAAAATGCCCATTAAGTGCATATCACTTTAGACATAAAATACTTAATCATTAATGATTTAAAGCAGAAAGGAATTTAACTGAGTTAGACATCTTGTAACAGGCCTTTTGACTAGGGCCATCAGGAACATTTTCGTTCAATTCAGACATAATTTTTCCTCCTGAGTGGAATTCACCTGAAAAGTAGGCAGTTGCTTCTGCTCTTTTCTCCAATTTTTTTAAATATCCAGGCAGACTTTCAGATTTCCTTAATAGCTTGAGGTTATGAATGCCAGATAGCTTCCAGTTAGACATTTACTGCTGCTAAAACCCATCAGAACCCTCCTAAGGATAAATACAGGGCAGAGAGCAAAAGCAATAATTTTATATTCCAATCCCTGGTAGGTAAAGCCTGCTGAAATCACGTTAAATTAGCACAGGCATTTTCCCTTTCCATTTTTAACTCTACAATTAATTAGCATCACGGGCCAGATCCTCAGCTGTTACACAGCTCCACTGACTTCACGAGCTAAGAATCTGAACCAGAATCTCTGGAGTGGCATCTCCAAGAAATCTTAGATCGTTACAGCATGTGAAGAGAGAGTCTTATTTATATACATGATAAAAAGTTACACATGAAGCTATATAATGAGTCCTTTTGGCACCTATGAATGATTTTGCTGGTCTGGCATCAACTTATGCTGAAACTACTGTTAAACATACTGTTTGATTTAAACAAAAAACAGCTGTGTAACTTCCATTCTATAAAGACATCCACAATGGTCTCGATCCTGAAATCACTCATACGTCTTTTAAACTTTAAGCTAGAGCTAATCAAAAAAAAGAATTTCCATCCTGAGGGAAATTTCAAAATTTGTTTTTGTCCTGAATTGATACCAAAAAAAATATTTTTTTTAAATCAAATTGTCTCAATATTTAGTGGGACAAGCTCTTGTGAGTGTTTTGATTTTGACTAAATGACATTTTCTGATGGAGAACTGTTCCACCAAAAATTTTTGACCAGCTCTACTTTAATCCTTTGAATAAGTCCCGTTGAGCAAGTTAAGTATGTGCATAAGTGTCTGCAGGATTGGGACCAGAGTTTGCCAAAAAAACACCTCTGTGGGAAAGTCCTATAGAAATGAATAGAGAATGATATCCTTTCTAAAGGCCTTCTTGTAAATTCATGGAAAATTATACCCCTGCCATAGAACTGGGTAGGATGTTTTTTAAGAAGTCTACATAAGGCATATATTTATTGAAGTCTGTAGATTTTCTAGTGTTACTTCTAGAGCAGATGTGGACAAACTACGGCCCACGGGCCACGTCCGGCCCACGGGACGCCTTGCCCGGCCCTTGAGCCCCATCACATTGGAAAAAATAACCCCAACTATACATACAACATGATGGGGGCTAATTTAGCTACAACGAGTCAGGAAAAAGATCTTGGCGTCATCGTGGATAGTTCTCTAAAGATGTCCACACAGTGTGCAGAGGCGGTCAAAAAAGCAAACAGGATGTTAGGAATCATTAAAAAGGGGATAGAGAATAAGACTGAGAATATATTATTGCCCTTATATAAATCCATGGTACACCCACATCTCGAATACTGTGTACAGATGTGGTCTCCTCACCTCAAAAAAGATATTCTAGCACTAGAAAAGGTTCAGAAAAGGGCAACTAAAATGATTAGGGGTTTAGAGAGGGTCCCATACGAGGAAAGATTAAAGAGGCTAGGACTCTTCAGCTTGGAAAAGAGAAGACTAAGGGGGGACATGATAGAGGTATATAAAATCATGAGTGATGTTGAGAAAGTGGATAAGGAAAAGTTATTTACTTATTCCCATAATACAAGAACTAGGGGTCACCAAATGAAATTAATAGGCAGCAGGTTTAAAACAAATAAAAGGAAGTTCTTCACGCAGAGCAGTGTCAACTTGTGGAACTCCTTACCTGAGGAGGTTGTGAAGGCTAGGACTATAACAATGTTTAAAAGGGGACTGGATAAATTCATGGTGGCTAAGTCCATAAATGGCTATTAGCCAGGATGGGTAAGAATGGTGTCCCTAGCCTCTGTTTGTCAGAGGATGGAGATGGATGGCAGGAGAGAGATCACTTGATCATTGCCTGTTAGGTTCACTCCCTCTGGGGCACCAGGCATTGGCCACTGTCGGTAGACAGATACTGGGCTAGATGGACCTTTGGTCTGACCCGGTACGGCCGTTCTTATGTTCTTATGTCCGGGAAGCCTAGTCCCGAGCCCCTCCCCCGCTGTCCCCCCACAGCCACACCGCTGCACGGGCCACGCTCTGGCCCGCCGCTCCTGCTCGGCAGCGTGGGGAGCACAGCTGGCTCTGGCTGGCTGGCGCGGCTGTGAGCTCCTGCTGCTGGTAAGGGGGTGGGGAGCAGAGGGTCCTGGGGGGCAGTCAGGGAGCAGGGGGTGGTTGGATAGGGTGGAAATTCTGGGAGGTGGTCAGGGGATGGGGAACAGGGAGGGTTGGGATTGGGAATCCCGGGGCGGCTGTCAGGGGGTAGGGGTGGGGATAGGGGTCGGAAGGGCAGTCAGGGGACAGGGAGCAGGGGAGGTTGGATAGGGGAGTGGGATCCCAGGGCGCAGTTATGGGCGGGGGATCCCAGGAAGGGGGCAGCCAAGGGACAAGGAGAAGAAGGCTGTTGGATAGGGTGTGGGAGTCCTGGGGGCGCTGTCAGGGGGCGGGGGTGTGGATAGGGGTCGGGGCAGTCGGGACAGGGAGCAGGGGTGTTGGATGGGGGCAGAGGTCCCGGGAGGGGGCGGTCAGAGGACAAGGAGCAGGGGGCATTGGATGGGTTGCGAGTTCTGAGTGGGGAAGTCAGGGGGCCGGAAGTGGGAGAGGGTGGGGGCCAGGCTGTTTGGGGTGGCACAGCCTTCCCTACCCGGCCCGCCATATAATTGCGTAACCCCAATGCGGCCCTTGGGCCAAAAAGCTTGCCCACCCCTGTTCTAGGGCCTTATTGGTTTTATTCCTATTTATGTTTATAAGACTTTTCCATATGGCAAAACAGGGATGAAGACATATGGCAAAACAGGAAGGGAATAACGTTTCTGAATTAGACATTCCCAGTGTTCTGACGGGATGCTGCAAACACTGAAGAGTATATTGAAAAAACAAAAAACCTTATAAACATACTTGACCCGATGTCTTTTTTTATACAGCATATGGATCAGCACTGCACTTTGAGTCCAGAGAACTACAGTCCAATTAGGTTGATGGATGCCAATGGGGAAAAATGTATTTAAGTAGCAAAAAGTTAATTTATTTGATTATAACAAGAGAGTGTTTTAGCACCTCACTTGCTATGTCTGTGTCTTTTTGTAATGAGGGAACCCTCAGTAAAGACGGGATCTTATTAAAAATATAAACATTGGAAGACCTGTTATCTTACACTCAAACACAGATGAATTATGAAGACAAAGGGAATACAGGAGTGTGCTGATTCTAGAGACAATAATAAGTCCCTTAAACCTTTACTTTGCTGAGTGACTGCAAAGAGATGGAGACATCTATGAAGGGATTGCTTATAATTCTTGATCAGATCCAGAATAAAAAAGGGAGGTGCAAGAAAACCCTGATTCGGCCATTAGGACACAGGGATGAAGATTACTTGCCATTCACTAGAGGGCCGTTTGTGAGCCCTCTCAGATCTACATGGGGTGCTTGCAGGTAGCATCATGGCACTAAAATCTGGTGCAAGACAAAGGCTACACTACTGACTGTTTACATTTTAGTGGATTATTTTAGAAATTGGCACAGGAGGCTGGCAGCTTCAGTAAGTTGATTAGTGTGTATTACCAAGACATTTCACACAGCTTCTAAGGAGTCAGAATGAGTCACACTGGGAGATCTGCTTTCTACTCTATATATAGTAACACAAGAAGTGAAATCGAACTGGCAGGTTTTAGTGGGATTCTCCATGGTGAAACAGATTTTTCACATGCCTCATTACAGACTCTTGTTAAAACAATAGAAAGATCTAAAGATTAAGCCAGAGCACCCTGCAGGCTTTGCCACAGTATAAATTTCTATACATCTTGCCAACAATTTAAATGCAAAGGCTTTGGATAAATTTTAAAGATCAAACCGTGATGCATTTCATCATCTATACAAATTTGTTTTCAGTAAGGTTTTTAGCCAGATTATCCTTTATACGTACATCAATGATAATTGTAAAACCGAGCAGTGAATTAGCTTTTAACTTCACGTCTCTTATTAAAAGGAGTGGAAATGATATAGGTAAAAAAAGAAAATGATTACAACAATGATTTACTTCCATTTACTAGAATTCATGTGTTATTGCTCTATCGACGGCACATTCCCATGACATATGTTCTCCAAAACAGTGTGCTGGGAACCTTCTCCTATAAGCTTTTTGTGCATATAACTGTGGTTGATTTCAACAGGTGTCCCGTGCACAGAGGACTTCACGCTGAACCCTGCTATGTGCTATATGCTGCAGAGATTCCCACAACACATCTGTATTTCTTTTAGACTGGCAAAGTTAACAGGTGCTTAATGTGTTGCCACATTATTTATTGCTGACCCAAAGCAGCAATAACTTCTGTTCCTTATGGTAAAACAGCAGAGGTTTTTCTTTTCAATGGCATATATGCTGTATACCTTTCAAGGCATAAAACCCTTTCCTCTGGAATCTGCCTCAGCTTCTGGAAGTTGTTCATTATCTCACTGGATCAGCTTGATTCTCATCTCACTTAAACTGATGTAAATCAATGGAGTTGCTCCTGATTGACATCAGCCTGGGAGGAGAACTAAGTCGTGCGTCAGAGGAATGGTTGTTAAATAACCATTTAACACACTATGCAGGGAAAAAGAGAAATAAGAGACCCGTGTGCTTCACATACTGACCTTGTGCACACTGCATACATTTTTACAAAATCTGAACCTCACCATCTCACCATGGGCATAGTTTGGGGATAGCTTGGGGGGGGGCGTTGCCCCCCAAAGGGCAAGCCTTGGGCAGGCACGGAACTTTTCCTCAAACACACATGGTGCCATTGGTCTGACTGGAGCTAACCCCCTCTCCCCGCCAAATACAGAAGTCAAACTATGCCTATGCTTCTCACTCCTCCTTTGCTCCCAGGGGCAAGTCACTTACTGCGGCCCTTTTTAGTGGGTACAGATACATTCTGCCTGGTTGCACAGCCAGCTATGCTGGATGGTGCTCTAGTGGGCGGGGAAGAAATCCTAGGTTCCAACCCCGCCCCACCTACCTGCTTGGGGGAAGACAGTACTGTACTGAGTGCACGGCTCCTTTTCTCTTCCCACTGCTCCAGCTGCAATGTGGGAAGAGATAATGCAGCAGCATAGGTCGTAGTGGGATTCTTACTCTTCATTATTGGTGCAGTGTTAGGTAGGAAAACAATCCAGCCCTAACTGTTGAAGACTTAAACAACGAGGAGTTCGGTGGCACCTTAAAGACCAACAGATTTATTTGGGCATGAGATTTCGTGGGTAAAAACCCACTTCTTCAGATGCATGAGGGAAAATGACAGATGCAAGCATAAATATACTGGTACATGAAGAGAAGGGAACTAACAGAGCTACCCTTCTGTTGTTTAAGACTTGCATACTGCTCTTGTTTAAACAAAGGAAATGGCAAACCAGCACGACTTTTCCTCAGAGTTTCCTACTGGAATAGAGAATTTAAGAATAAATGCATCCCTTCTGTAAATAAGAGATGAATTATCCGGCACTGCCTTCAATTTCAGTTGACCTCTAACATCTATATTTCCCTCGGTCAATGCACAATACTGAGCGACCTTTAGGTCACTTACTAACTGAGACAAATATCTGTCTTCAATGCTTGCTGACAATTGCCTTCAAATTAAGATGAAATTTGCCAACCCCATTACACTGTTCTGCTTTCCTGACTATGCCTCATTCACTGTGTTAGGGGAACAAACAGCACATTTGGAACACAGACATTTCATTCCCATCCTTTCTGTATCCCAGCCACTCAGCTCAAGCTAAGTTTTTGCTTTTTTTTTTTTGCAAGAAGTAGAGTTATCCTGCACAATTTACTGTGTCATTTTCCCATTTGGTGAAACCCTTAATTCAGCAAATATATAAAGCACAAATTCCCTCTTTAGCCCATGGAAGAAATTCAGAATGTAAAAGGCGTTTATTCTTTTAGGCTTCCCAAAACAAATTGCTTTAATATTCTGTTTTGAAAGACTATTTGTTTCCAGACACCAAACCTTCCTGCTAAGTCATCTGAACCAGGATTAGCAAAACTGACCTCACCCACAACTATGCAGGACTAAAGGTATTTTTTAAAAGGCCTCTTAAGAAAAGCAGCCTTTTTACCATGAAGTGTGCCTGCTTCTTAAGCAAGAACACTGAAAGGTCACATCCCTTTGCAACTGCTAACCCAGAACAGCAGGATCAAGAGATCCCCTAGGATTTTCTATGTATGCAATTGGCAAGCAATGAAACTCATGTCTGAGCCAACTGCGGCACACTAAGCTGATTCTGAAAGGAGAACTCATTCCTGCTAAATATTTCATGTGTTTCATTATACATTTAACAAAATTGTATCCCTCAGGCTAATAATAAGACAGGCACAGGAAGCATGTTCCTGTTGAATTATATTACATTGTATGTTAATGAACCCTGCAAGAATACAGTCATGCAGAAGGCTTTTCAATATTCATACATATCTGACAGAGAATAAACAATGGGAAAAGGTGATTTATACTGCTTTAATTTATGGATTTTATTCATTTTTATTTGTATAGTACCTGTCTTTAGCTGTATAGTACAGGAATGGATTCTAATATGGTCAAAGGCCTTGTTTACAACTGCTGTGCCTCCAATGGAAGCAGCCAATGGTCATATGAAAGCAACAGTAGATGTAATTAGGAGAAAGTTGTAATTTAAGTGGGACTAAGCTGGTGGTTTTGTGTGTGATGTACTGTGATGACGTCTTTACCATATATAGTGACTTTCAAAGTGAAATCAAACCCTCTCAAAGCAAGAGGCATCGCTCCTTTCATAATGCCAAGTGGATGGTCTATAATCTCAGAGACAAATGAAACTAAAGTTTAAAATCCAGGCGCTCCCTTCTATTACGTGCCGCAGATGGGAACTGCACACGGTGACTTCGCATATGGGCGACAGCACACTCGCTGTGGAAGGAACGCTGTGAGAGGTAGCAGCACAGGACAACAGGAAGTATCAAAAAAGGGGGCATAGTAACAAGTAGGGTGGCAGGGGACTGGTCACCCACATCCATGTGACCTTGCTGACACCGATTCCCGAATCCAGGACATGATATGGGAAGGAACTGCCAGCTGTTAGCATTATCTCAGAACACTATTCTGTGCTTCTCTACCAGAAGCATGTCTCGGATGTGTGTCCTAATCACATGCCCACCGGCAGAGACTTTATGGTAGCAGGGTGAGACAGAGGCGTGCTGTACAAAAGCTCGAAGAGAGTCTATATGAGGTGTGTGCTCTGTAGGGTTTCCATGGCTCTATCTAGCTAGCCCAATGTAGGGATGTATATGGCTCCCATCACCAAAGTATCTGAGCGTCTTTCCCAAACTTAGTGCATCCTATGAGGGTTTTGGGTTTTTTTCCCCCCCAAGATGCTTCTCCACAGCCTTTTGCAGCAAATGGATTGGGATGAAAGTTGGTTACTGGATCAGGTTCTGATGAAAGAAGAAATAAATTTATGGCTATGTTCTCCAGGGCCATGGAAAGAAGCAACGGGCCCAGCCCAGCACGCTCTCCCACTGCAGCAGCTTCTCTACATCCACTCTGTCGGGTTAAGGATCCAGTGGATTTGCAGTTGAGATTGACAAGGGTGGGGAACAGCTGCTCTGTGCAGCACGCTTCCTTCACCACCCAGTGCATCCTGGAATCATAAAGGAAGCTAATGCGGCTCCTAGCGGCTCCACATGCAGGCCTGAGGGTGTTGTAAGAATTGGGCCCACATGTGTACCTCGCTTATTTATAAAAAGTGTTATAATAGCCTATAGCAATAAATATTGATGGGAAAAGGTGCAGAGGGGAGTCAGAAAGTCTGAATTAGTCCAAACAAAGAGGCCTCCTGATGTAATTAAAAGACGTGTTTAGATCATGTCTGGTAAACAAGAGAAGTGCAGGACTGAAAACTGGACATGTCGGAAGTTAGGCTTAATTGGTGGACAAAATAATGAGGGTGCAACGAACATGACAATATCCTGGATCAACCGTCCTGAATTAAATTAAATCTCACTGAATTAAGTTTAAGTACTTTAGGAGTTTATTGTATCACAAACGTTTATCCATTATCGTGGGATTGTATGGAATTTCTTTAGAAGGAGGAAGACACGATTAATGTTATCTCTGGGCAGCGTTATAAACGTCAGAGATCTGTTTGGGACAATCCACGTGAAGAGGATTTCCAAGGAGATCTTTCAAAGCTACACCCTGGGGAGAAAAACCCATTGTCTACTGATTACCTGCTCCTGGAAACTCCAGCTCAAGGACCCTGAACTGCAGAAAGGA
Organism: Mauremys reevesii; assembly: GCF_016161935.1. Classification (NCBI taxonomy): domain Eukaryota; kingdom Metazoa; phylum Chordata; order Testudines; family Geoemydidae; genus Mauremys; species Mauremys reevesii. The sequence continues at coordinate 3,661,109 of NC_052630.1, forward strand.
CGACCTACACTCTTCAAGTGTGTTCTTGTTCTGGGCTAAAGCATGTCGTGAGCTGAAACCACAGGAAAACCTCTGTGTGAGGGTCTGACAGACTGCTCATCTGCCAGAGATCATGCTAGAGTTACAGCCATGTCTGGTAAGCTTATTAGCATGCATGTAAGTTCTTTTATTCTTTTCAATACGTAGTCTATGTAATGCTTTTATTTTAAGCATAAAATGTTCTTGCTTAGAAAGAGCTCTGCGGTAACTTATAATTATGGCAGCGACATTGTGTACTGTCTCCGAAGAGAAGGCAAAAGAAGCCTGCTTAGGCATCCTGTCTTTTGCTGGGAATATCACCGTATAGTCAGGGAACTGTGCTGCCTGGAAATAGATCTGCTCTAGGAATTATTCTGGGGAGGTTCTCTGGCCGGTGCTATACAAGAAGTCAGACTAGATGTTCACAATGGTTCCTTTTGGAATCTAAATACCCCAGTCAGAAGGGAGAGAGATACTGAGGAGCCCTTGCTGGACCACAGAGGGGGAATACAGGTACAGCTACCCTGAACTGTGACAGAGAGGACAGGCTATTCTGCCCACCACACCCCTCTGGGGTCCTCAAAAAAAGACTTTGGAGGAAAATATGGTCTGACGAATGCCAACGCTGGCTGACTAAGAGACAAGGGAAGGAGAGCACTTCACCATCATGGCTGTCACCCCCACTGTCCCCTGGGACTCCGGACCTTCTTTGTCCTAATTCTAAGAGATGTCCTGACCATACCAGGCCAAAGAGGGACCCCAATGATATTGCCACCTCCACCCCTACAGGCTAAATCCGAGTCACCCCTTGAGATGTGTGACTCTCTCGCTTGCTCGCTCCTTTTTCTTCACCACTTTATTTCTTCTCTTTTCTATCCCTCTGCTTTTGCCAAATGCCGAACACAAGTCTGGCTTAGCCAGCCCAGGCTGCGTATTTTGAGACTGCTGTAAGCCTCCGACCAGAAACACAGCTAAAAGCAATGTGCAAAACAGCCCGACCCTGGTACAAGTTTGCCAGGTCTTGTGTGGCTGACGAGGCCTTGTGCCTTTCCAGCTGGAAAGTTGCAAGTCAGGGTCAACACCAGAGACAGAAGCTGTATTTTCTCTGTTATTCTTTTTTCTCTCTCTCCCACTTTTGTGCATGCTCATTTTGTTTTGTCTTAAAGGAAGCAGGGTCAGACATTTACAACTGATCCAGCCCATCTCAACTAACCTCTTTTCTTTTCCTCAAAAGAACAGCTTATTCCCATCTTTAATACCAACTAAGAGACTGTCAAACAAGGAATTTTTTTTCTTCTAAAGGTTCTCTCCAGCTAAAGGGAACAAGGGATGCTGTTAAAATGAAAACCCAACTTAATACTTCACTTTTCAATCGCTTTAAAGTGTTTTTCATTATTTTCTGTATCTTTAATAAAAGGTTTAAAGGATTTTTAATTATGTGTTTGGCATGGGACTAAGCAGGCTGAGCTCTCTGGATAACAAACCCCAAACCTTGTTTAAAATTGTTTCATGTTGCAGAGTTCCAGAGTCACATTAACAATGTTGACTCTCTGGACGCTTATATTCTGTCAAAATTAATACGGTATTCCTCAGATGGTGTAAATTAGCATCAGTGGAGTTAGACTGATTTTCCCAGCAAAGGATTTCAACCATTTTGTTGTTTTTACAGAATTAAGCTCCGGCTGTTTCTGCAATTACTCCTAGGAGAGAAAAATCAGCTGGCAAAGAGTCAGCAACAACTGCACAAAACTGTGTACATTTATAAAGGAAATGAAGCCCTTAACAGAGCTGCGGAAACAGATACATTTGCAACACTGTGCAACAGGAGGTCCCTGAATGGGCTACTGTGTAAATGGAATAACCATTTGGGCAATTAAAGAAGATTAAATATGCACATTTCAGAAACACACCACTGCCCTGGCTTTTGACTAATTAAACTTTAAATTAACTGGTTAAAACTATGCTAAAGAATCTTTTATCAAAATCCCCTGGTCATTTCTAATAGAAGAGTTTTCAGGGATCCATCTGAAGGAGTAAACTGGTTTTTGGGGAACTGAAAAGACTTCATTTAGAAGGAATTACTGGAGATGTAGAGGCTTACACTTTGAGGTTAAGCTGCCCTTCATTTTCTCAGGAGCAGCCTTTAATTAAATGCAAATAATCACAAATTCCATCCAGGAGATTGCTGTAATTTCACAAGTAGTTACTACAGTATCTCATTTAAAAAGGAAAAGATGAGGGCAGCGCTGTTGGGTGGATGAGAACATGGTGGGAATCCAAAAGGAAAAGGCTCAAATCCCTGCTAGGGTGGGCATACTTTAATCTGTTCCTCTTTTATAAATCTGTCCGTGCTCACCTCATTTTGCTGTTAACCAACCAGGTTGTCCCTTCATGACACTGCAATGGAGTGTGATCTCGCAGCTCTGAAAAAAGGAACTCTAGCGGGGGTAGGAACTCATCTGTCTCTAGAAGCAGACAGACCAGATTATTTTTAATTAATATTTTGCTGCCCGAGTTTCAAGCCAGGTACATATTTCAACAGAGATGATCTTTTACTGTGCTATTTGAGTCAAAGTCTACTTGTGATATTAACATCTCTTTCCTGGCCTCCCACTCCTTTTATTTAGACAACTGAAATCTAAAATCAGCTAGTCTGCAACAGTAAGGCACATAGATCGGTGCTTTGAGACAGGTGGCCTGGTTCTTCACTGCCTGCCTCCTTGCACCTCATGTAATAATTTAGACATACACAATGGTAGCATTTTCCATCCCCTTTGGCCAGCTGTACATGCAAGGAATAGGGTCCAAATGTCTAAGACGTAAATCTTCGCTCTTTTATACAAGTGAAATGAAATGGAGTTACTCCCCATTTACACCATTCTGAGATCTGAATCTGGTCCCAGTTCTCCTTCTCTCTCATCTTTCTTTGTGATCTCCGAAGCCCAGACAATGTTAAGCGGACTTCCCTAAATTCCATGCCATTCACTTAATACTGAGTTCACTGTACCCAGATGAAACAGGGCAGCAGAGTTGGAAGGAAAACAGTTTTCCTGTCCCACAAGAATTTGAAATTTCAGAAAAATTTCCCATTCCACATCAGGACAGAAAGTCAAAATCTCAAAAACTCTTGTAAAAAATAAAAATCAGGTCAACCGAAATGCTTTATTTTTATCATTTCTAAATGTTTTGTTTTCAACTTTTAAAAAAGTTTACTGTAAATTAATTTAAATTTCAAAACAAAGAATTGTTTCAACCCAAATGGAGGCCTATTACACCCAAACCCACTTCACGCTCAACTCTTCCAGTCAACAGGCACTGAAGGCCTGTTGCAAAAGGACAATTTTTGCTTTTTTTCAGTAGAGTTCTTTACAAGACGGCTCTGTACTTCTGGGCACATGGACACTGAGAGGGGAATGCTAATTGACCCAACCGGCAGGTTAGCCTTTAGGAAAGCCACATAGAAAAGGTACTCCAGAACAACTAAATTCTGCTTATAGCAATGCCTGTTAGGTGATTCATCCTAAAAACAAACAGGATATCGGAGGGACATCAAAAAGCACCAGATAGACCAGAAGTATCAAAACAACAGAGATTATCAAAACTAACTATCCAGATGATCAATTCTGTTAAGCAGTTCTTCTACACATTTCTAAATTAAGTCATTTCTTATACCAGAAGCCAAGAATATGAGGAAAATCAGATTATACATGATTCACAGAACAAGCCCATTGCCAGCATTTTACCAATGCTATACACCTTTCACAGGTTCTCTTAGATACAGATCTATCTCTACTTCAGACATTCTAGTCTGAAGATTGTCTTTTGCTGACACTTAGAAGAATGCGACTGTGAAGTCTCTTATTTCTTATGATGAGAGAGAAGTCCAGAACAAGACCCCAGACGTTTGGCAAAGGGGGATTTGGAACTGGAAGTTCATGCCTCATCCCTCTCTATAAAAATGGGCTGAACCAAGACTCTTGAAACTTTGGAGGAAATGAACGTTTGCATTCTTGGCCCATTTGTAGCAATGGTATTGATTCAAAGCGGCAAACTGTGGCCTTTCAGAACTGGCATAATGATCCCACACATTTTTTCATTCCCCCTCTCTTATGCTCCCTTTCTTTACGTCTCTCTTCCCTACCCTTCTAATTACTTAGATTACTGTCACACCTAGGAACCCTAGGGACGGACCAGGACCCCACTGTGATGGGTGCTGTACACACATAGAAAGCAAGATGATTCCTTCCCTCCTTCCTTGTCTTTTAGCCTTGTGTCCTAATGCTACTGCAGATGTAGCTCCTCCCCTTCTGACCACGCTCCACTCGGCTCCTCGCCCCACTGAAGCGCAGCAGGGAGAGGAGCACCAAAGGATCTTCCTTACGCAGACAGGAGTACTCATCAGCCGGCGCTCTCCGCCTGTAACTTGAGGGCAGAGCACAGAGGAGGGCACCGATTAGAGGGAGTGGTACGGGGCCTGCATGTCAGCAGCAGGAACGACGCTCCCAAAGTGCAAGAATTACTGTAAGGCAAGGGTGAACAGGGCCCAAGAAATTGTCAATGTGCAGGATCCTGGCACTGTTCTGAAGGGGTGAGAAGTCCAGTGTTCATGCCAGGTTAATCCTTGGCCTTTGTGATGGAGTGCAGAGGCCTAGAATGTGAGCCAGCTCTCTGGTCACTAGTAGTACTAACTCGGTTCCCCTGGAGAAGGCCTAACTGGAGAGAGGTGTACCAGATTACCAGGCCAGATTCAGGCTAGTCAGTCAATGAGCCAATCAGCCCAGTAACAGGGAAATTGTGTAAAAGGGCACAGGAAGGCATGCTCGGCGGGGGCGGGGAGGAGAGAAACAGAAGGCTAGTAGAGCCTCACAAAGGGAGTTCTCCAAGTAGGAACCTGAGATGGTGCTAGCCCACTGGGGCCCTAAACGGGAATATTTGTGTCCCCACAACACATCATAAAAAGCAAATAGGGGGCCCCTTGAGCTGCTCGGGGCCTCCCACCCCACCTCACCCCACATCTTTTAGAGAAGGGGTTAGAAAGCTGACCTACAGCATAAAGGTGTGGGGACACTGCTATGTATTGGTGGAGGGATTAAAACACTAAATCAGCAAGATGGCGGCGTTTACAAACAAGGAGGTCTCAGATCTGTCTGTGTTCCTGAAGGAGGTGGGGGCGTGACATGGCATACCACCCCATCTCCCTGGTCACTCAATAACAGACCTAAAAGTGGCAATTCTTCAACAACAAAAACTTCAAAACCAGACTCCAACGTGAAACTGCAGAATGGGAATTAATTTACAAACTGGACACCGTCACATTATGCCTGAATAAAGACTGGGAGTGGTTGGGTCACTACAAAACCTAAACCTAATTTCCCCCATACTAATTTCCCCCTACTGTTACTCACACCTTCTTGTCAACTGTCTGTAATGGGCCATTCTCATTACCACTACAAAAGTGATTTTTCCTCCCTTGGTATCCTACTCTTAATTGAATTGTCTCGTTAGACTGACCTCCCACTTTGCATGGCAACTCCCATCTTTTCATGTACTGTGTATTTCTACCTGCTCCTGTATTTTCCAAACCATGCATCTGATGAAGTGGGTTCTAGCCCACGAAAGCTTATGCCCAAATACATGTGTTAGTCTCTAAAGTGCCACAAGGACTCCTCGTTGTTTTCACCCATCAGTGTTCCTCTGGTGAACGTTGCAAAAAAGGATGACAGTTGTGATGCAGACACACCTCACTAGGAACTGTCCCTAGCTCATCAGATCCCTTCATCTACTGCAGGCCGCAGGATAGTTACTGGAGAACAACAACTTTTGGCTGGAAATGAACTTTTGAGTCAGAGTCCAAATGCTCCATATCACATTACAAATCTCCTGCTCCTCACCTCCCTTCCCATTCTATTTTTGTCTCTGTTCTTGGAGAAACTAAACAAAGCAGTAATGTATTTTTCATGTGGTGATGTATTTCCTTGCTGTGTAGATGTGCAGGAACCTGGCTGTTCTAACTCGATAGCTGGGCCTAGACACCAGATCTGCCAGACGACATTAAGTGTGTACGCATGCACTGAACTGCAAGCATATGTTGAAAGCACCACATGTTGCAGGTTTGTGATACTTTGCATTCTCTCATATGAAAATATACTGAGTGGGGGCGGTATATCTGCCCTTGTAATCTCTTTAAAGCACAGAAAAAAGTTCCACATATTTGATTACTGATCTCCTTTGTATTAGAAAAAATAGAAAATAGAAAAAAAAGAATATCAGGGTTGGAAGGGACTTAAGGAGACCATCTAGTCCAACCCCCTGCTCAAAGCAGGACCAACCCCCATGCAGATTTTTGCCCCAGATTCCTAAATGGCCCCCTCAGGGATTGAACTCACAACCCTGGGTATAGCAGGTCAATGCTCAAACCACTGAGCTATCTGCCCCCCAACTCCTGTGCCCTTTACATTTCAGCACTGGTGTAATCTGCTCTATCATTAAACTGACCGTTTTCATTCAATAGGTTGATCAGTGCAGCTCCCATCACAAAATCTCCCTTTATGTAGACCACCCTCCCCTCGAGTGATGGCAGAGGAGTTCGGACTGCTTGGGAATTCCAGTGAATGAGACATTTTTCTTTCAGTCTGAAACTTTTAAATTTAATTCGTGGAGTTAATTTTGGGATTAATAAAACTCAACTTTCTGAAGTCTGTGGGCCTGAGTCTCTCTGGCCTTATACTTTGCCTTATTTATATCAGTGCTACCAAATCAAACAGGAAAGATTGTAACTGAGTCGCTAAAAGGAGCAAAGTCCTTGTGCGTTATGCTGGAAATGTATAAACACAGAGCTGGCTAGAGAGGTCCCTAATCTTGTTCTCTGAGGCCTGCTCTACACACAAAACTGCATGACTTTAACTAAAAGGAGTGATTTTAAACCAATTTAGAAACGTGGGAGCAAGTCCGTGTGTGGACAATCCTTGATGGTTTTAGGAGTGTCTTAAATCACTCTAGTTTAAGCCTGTAATCGATTTAAGCTGAAATGATTTAAGAAGCTCTTGTACTGATTTAAGACCATCCAGTCACAAAGTAGTACCTACGTAATTAAATCGGCGGCCTAACCATATAAAGTCCAGAGAAGCTCTGGACAGAATGAGAAAGAGGCACTGACAGACAGCAGGGGAGTTGGGATGTAGTCATTAGTGAGAGTAAAATAAAGAAATCCTGTTAAATTAACAAACACAAATAACAATCAATCAAAAACCCCATCCCTTGTACATTTAAAGATAAAACCAAATTCAGCCTAGTAGCAAGGTTCAAGGAGCTATTCAAATCAATGAGGTACTCTTCAGAGGAGAGCAATTTAGCCCACAAAAGCAATAAAAAGAGCATAAACTATGGCAGGTGAAATGTAAGAAGGAAATTAGGAGCCCTAACAGGAGATTTGAAGAGCAAATAGCCAAAGGCAGGAAAACAAACAAGAAGTCATTATTTAAGTATATTGGAAGTAAGAAGGCTGCCAGTGAATCAATAGGGCCACTGGACCATCAGGGATAAAGGGAACAATTGAGGAGGATAAGGACACTGCTGACAAACTAAATGATTTCTTTGCAGTAATCGTCACAAGAGAGGAAGTTGGGGAGATGTGAATCCCAGAAGACGGGCTTTTTTGGTAATAAAGATGATGCAATGTCAGAGATTGAGGTGCCAAATGAAACAGATGAACTGAAGAGCAGCAGGTCCTCACGACTGGATGGTATACACCCCAGGGGACGGCAGAAACTTCGTAGTGAAAAGGTTGAGCTACTAACAAAAATGTGCACTCAAATCCCCTACTACACCAGATACCAAATGACTAGAGGCCATCAAGTATTGGATTTACCCTTAAAAAGCCTCTTTTTCATATGGGGTACAAGGAGATTTGATCTCTGATAATGGGGGGGGCGGGAATCATTTTTCATTCTACCAGGGCGTAAATGAAAACTTGGTGTGCAGAATTCCGAGGAAAAATCCATGGGGTGAAATCCTGACAAAACGCTCATTGACTTCAATGGGGTCCGGCTTTCAGCCATGGACTCTTTTGTTGTCTAGCACTGGAGCAAGGGCTCGCAAACGTCACTGCACCACAACCCCCTTCTGACAACAAAGTTACAACATGACCCCGGGAGGAGGGTGGAGACTGAGCCCCACTGCCCTGGGTGGGGGAAGCGGGGGCCACAGCTCGGATGCTGCCACCCTGGAGTGAGAACCACTGCACGAGAGATCCATACATTGCATTGCAGTCGCGGCTGGAGCCTGATAAAGATTAGGGCCTTTACATCGAGAGAAGCAGTTCTGTAGAACTTGGAGAGAGGTGAACTTGGAACAAGGTGAAATATACAAAGTGCCTGAGTGGAGTAGAAAATCTCAAAAAAATGTATTTCTCATCTTATAAAAGGAACAAAATGAATTAAGAGGGGGGAAATGTACAATTTTTGTGAGAGAGGGAGAAACGTGGCCCCTGCAGCAATAAAGCTGATGCAACTTTAAATCTAATTCCAAACCTAACCACTTTCAGCTGATTGATTACAGTAGCTGTAAAATATAGAGGAGAACTTTAAGCCGCAAGGCTGAGTATTTTTACTTCTAACGCTGGCAGAGCAAAATATCTTCTTACCTCTAGGGAGACCCCAGAGAAACCAGCGACAAGGGAGCCCAGACTGTAGGATCACATTTTATTCAGAAGAAATTTTTAATGAAAAAAATAATTAAAACAAACCCTATTACTTTAAACCATTAGTAAGAGAAGCCCGCCTATTAGCTGAGATGAGTTCTCCTAACTCTAATCCATCTTCACTGCTGTGTTATTACTCTACTGTTTTCATGTAATTAAAATGTGGCAGGTACTTTACACACCAGGGGGACTAATTGTATTAAAATAACTCTTTATAACCAACTTTACAAAGCTCTTTTTTTCTTATGGTCTTTTAATAAAGAAATCAGGATAGTATCACTACTCAGCCTTTATACCGCATACACAGCAACATTTAGCCTCTTTCTGTTGTTAACAATTCACTTGCAATATTTAAATACACATTTTCAGCTTTAAATGAGACTTCATTTATTTAAACAAAAACATCACACAGGCATTGGTCTGTTCCTCTGCAATGTTTAACTTTAAGAAATGCCAGACGCTGGAATTAAAGACCCCAAATCCTGTAAATCCTTGAGTGGCACAGGAAGGAGAATGGGGAGTTTCTGTGGGCTACGATTAGGGTAAATCTCTGACTGACAGGGGTTAGCAAGAATCTTTTGTGTGGGCAGATTACTTCAATTTCCTACAGCAGGATTCTAGTCGCTGTTGGAGATAGGCTATGGGACTAGATGGACCACTGGTCTGATGCAGTCTGGTAATTCCTATGTTCCATTTCCCAGAAGGTGAAGAACACAGAATGTAACATGGCAGGTATGGATTTGCAGAAATCAGGTCAGCCTGGACTTGCAGAAATCTCCACACAACACTCAAACTCCCTCTCTGCTCTTTGCATGTGATAAAGTCACACCCTCCTGTGCCGGGGGAAATGGAGGCAGGGTGTGGATGGAGCGTTAACGTGGCCGGGGAACCTAATCTCCCTATATTTGGGTTCTCCTACCCGTGTGAATGAGAGATGCTGGCACACATGCGTTTGGAAGGAGATACTGGCTTTACCCTGTGGTGCGGATTTGAAGGGCCAGCGGAACTTGGAAGTTACAAAATAGTTTCCTTGTAAATGATTTTATAGGATCTGCACTTTGCAGGAATTGTCATCTTGCAAGATGACTTAGGAACAAATACATGTATTACGATAATGTCTAGAGGCCTCAATCAGGGATCAAGGCCACTAGACACTGTACACAAATATGACAAGACAGCCCCTAACCACAGAGTTTACAATCTACAAATAGGATGAAATAACTGACTGCAGCTATAGCAAATAGGAGAACAGGGGGAAAATAAGCAAGCAGTGAGCCAATCCTGATTAGCTTTATGAGCAGAAGTGCAGTTTGGCATTTGGCATTTAATGAAGCTTATTGGCCATTATTCTCTTATCAACACTATTTAGCTGTCTTGCTGTTATCCAAGAGTCTCCACAGATGGGTCCCATGGGAAATGTTTTAAACTGTTACATTATTTGCAATAAAAGGCATCTGATTCTAGCTTTGTGGAAGGTGGCCAATGGTTTGTCATTCCTCATTCTATGAGCCTACCTGGCCTCATGTTATTTGAAATTAGGAACCTGTTTTCTTGTGTGCTTAAATAAGTACATCTTTTATTGTTATATTTGAAAATCTATACAACAGAACACTATTTAAAGATGGTCTAAATTGATTACAGTAATTGTCAAAACACAGGTCCTTAGCATCTAACTACCAAGCATATATGTACATAGGTATGTGTGTATTCATTAAAAGGTAGTTACCAGCAAGGTCCATTGTTAAAGAACTACCTTATTAGACATTATGAAAAGCGGAACTCAAATAGGAAGACAATTAGGAACTTGCGCTACAATCCTGCAATTGGAGCTCCAAGAATGAATCTTTGCCGATCCCACTGACATCATGCGGCTCTGCACAGGCATAAGAATACATGCCCACTGGACACCATGGGTCTGATTATCCTCTGCTTTGCATCTTGTGCAGCCATTCATTGCTGTGCAAACTGGGTGTCAAATCCTACACACAGGCGTGAATGACTTCCCCAGATGCAAGGCAATGGAGATGCAAGGCAAGGCTGCTTAAATCAGTCTGCAAAAAGAGAAGCGCAGATACTTCGTTTCTGTTTTAAACCTTCAAACATTTAACCTTACGAAATACCAAATTACATGAGTTAGGCATTCGTCATTCAATAGCACTGGTGTTCAAATGTCCCGCAGCCAAGACTCATTTGATAAAGGGCTGCACTGGGAAGAATGCCTCCGCAAGCCTGAATGGTGGAAAACGAGTAGGGTGGAATTAAAGAGGTGCAAAGGTATTTCACTTGATTTGGTGCAAATGGAGAAGATTGTTATCTCCATAGGCGCTGACTCTGGGGCTGGAACATCCACGGGGAAAAGTTGGTGGGTGCTCTGCACCCACCGGCAGCCCCCTGCCCCACCCCAGCTCACCTCCGCCTCCTCCCCTGAGCGCACCGCATCCCCGCTTCTCCTCCCAGCGCTTGCCGCCGTGAAACAGCTGTTTTGCAGCATAACAAGCTGTGGGAGGAACGGGGAGGAGAGGGAATGCAGCGCGCTCAGGGGAAGAGGCAGGGCCAAGGCAGGGATTCGGAGAAGGAGTCCAATAGGGGCAGGGAGAGGGGCAGAGACTTTGGGGAAGGGGTTGGGATGGGGATGGGGCAGGGGCGGGAGAAGTTGGTGCCTATGGTTATCTCCAGAAGAACAGCTCTGCTTTGGGAAGGGTTCCCCGCCCCCAACGCTGTCCTTTCCTCCTCCTTTCCCCAGTCTCCATTATCAGCATTCATTAAACTCCTGAGGTTTCCATAGCAGAAGGTTTGCTGTGCTTACTAACAGGCAATGAGCACACCTACTGGATATAATGTGCCCTTGTACTGCAAGGACCTCCCTGTGAAGCTCAACTCACTGGAGCTTTATGGGGTGAGCTGGGGGGTGGGAAGAGGACAGGGGGCAAAGTGTGACCTCATTCACTGCCTACCAGCCAAAGGCCAAAAAACCTCCTCCCCACTCAGCAGTGCTTCTTCCTTTTGCTGCAGATGACAAATCTCCTTCAACAAAGAGTTTTGTCTTTACAACAGAAGTACACAGTCCTTTTGGCAATTCCAGACATGTCATTATCATTCTGCATTCAGCGGAGAGACCTGGAACAAGTACACCAGAGGAGAAAGATCCAGGCAGGACTTCAAACCTCCTCCATCTCTAAAACACACTTCCTGACTTGTAGCAACCTTCATGGAACTTGGAGGGAAGATCATGGGTTGCAGGAGGGAAATGTCTGGAAAAGACACCAGGCATTCTGCGCTTCATGCATATGACAAGGGAAGTGTGGGGGGCGGGGGGTTAAACTGCAGTTTGAGCAGTTCCATACATAATTGATTCAATAGTGAGCCAGCTTAATTGAATAAAAATGGAATCCTTTCATGTTATTACCCTGGTTATTACCCAACCAGGCACATGAAACATGACTCACTGGCCCCACCCATTCAGAGATCAGGAGGAAAAGAGCATGGGGGTAAGGGGGAAGCATTCTAAAAATGTGTTTCTGGACCATCTCGGACAGTTGGGTAACAGAACTGATTATGCACGGATACCTAACAGTACTGAACTCTTTCCTCGGGGACTGATTCAGTCACTCTGAGTCACACACCCCTATAAGGGATTGCAATGCTTGGGAACAAAAGTAAAAATTGAAAGTACTGTGCCCACTGAAACACAGACTTCGCCTGGGTTTTGTGGCTCTGTGTCTGTGACAGAGTTTGGACATTGGTGTATATGTATATGTGCATTTCATTTCACGACGTGATTCAAATGTATTGGCTTATACCTGAGCATAGGTTTTACAAATCCCTACAGAACAGATCCCCTTTCAGGCTTCAGGATTTATAGCCTGAATTATTATCACCACAAACTGTTCACTGCCTACTAAACGTACACGTTATGAAAATGAATTAATTAAATACCTATTGGAATCTATTTTACCCTAGGACTGGTACAAAACCAGTCTCACAGAGTGGCCGGCCCTTTAAGGGGAATTGGACCCAGCCGTATCTGTGACCAATTAGCGGATGCTTTAAGGCCAGGGATCAGGTGATCGCTTGAAGATCACCTCTTCTTCATATAAGCCAGCAAGTAGCGCAGTTGAGCTGAACAGCTGCAGGCACTGCCAGGCAGGCTCCTGCAAGAGTCCCTGGGTCAGGAGGAAGAACCCAGTTTACATATCACTCAAGCAGAGTACAATCAAGAAGGAAGTAGAGGCTTGCCTGGGTTCACAGGGACATAATCCTGTAGGGCATAGATAGGCCCCTGCAGAAGACCTTGGCCAGGGAAGAAGGATACGATTGATGTGTTGAACGTATGTTATTTTGCAGAAATAAAGCTGAGTCTCTGAAGAAAACGGGACTGAAACCCAGTGGCTGGCGATTGTTCTTTGGTGCATAAGCTGGTGAGTTAGAACACTGGCTTACAACCAGGTATTAATAGCTGGGATAAGAGCAGTTTTCCAACACTGCAGCAATATTCATGTCCCAGCAGCTATTTTCTAAAATGTATTACTGTAAGAACACACAAGTTTTACTTAATAAGGGCACTAATCCCATCAAAGTAAATAACTGGTTTGGTAAAGCTTTAATCATTACTAATTTTCGCTCACCCCTTAGTTAACTATGGGTAATAGCTAATTTCTTCTAGATTACTGCTTTAAAAGGTTTTCCTCCCAAAGCACACATGCAGTACAACTGCATTGCCATTTACTGTACATCTTGAAAGTACAATTGTTAGAGCGCCACAAATTATAATGGCATAGTAAAAAGCAACAGAGTCCTGTGGCACCTTATAGACTAACAGAAGGTGCCACAGGACTCTGTCGCTTTTTACAGATCGAGACTAACACGGCTACCCCTCTGATAAATGGCATAGTAGTTAGTCTGTTGGACTCAACCTCTTCCGACTGTCAAAGAGATAACGTAGGTTAGGTCTGATCAGAGCTTGGACTGAATCAAGTGAAGAAAAGGGGGGAAAACAAAGACGAGATGCTTCAAAAGTGCTAATCTCATCAGGCCCCACAGATCTAAGAAACTGACCAGGTGGAATCTGATCTTACAGCTCTCTCAGGAGATAGCTCTGTGGTTACATTTTCAAAGTTAGCACCATCTAAAGACCCTGATGCTCCCAAGCAATTTCCACCTGACCAGCTTGACAAAGTTCTCTCTTCCTCAAGACGTAATCCTATCGTTATTACTCTGCTCAGCTCGCTTTCAAACTGGAGTCTGGTGAGTGGCTTTATAGCAGATCTTCCCGAGATGTGGATTTAGTGTGTCATGGTGCGATGTTTCACTGTACGCTGACTTTTAGTTTATCTCCATGTGTACTACAGGTGAACCTCACTCCCGTGTGGAGGGCCAACTAAAGGTCTATGCACAATTTAACTCCTCACAAAAGAGTGTAAATAGAATTGGCTCCAGAGGCTGGAATTGATTCCTGTGTAGTCTATCTCCCATTAGGTTTGACAGGAGTTTATCCATTGAACTTTGGTGGGAGTTGGATTGGGCCCTGTATCTGGGTCCCAGTCAGCAGGTGATTCCGGCTTGAAGTATTAACAGGAGAACCAGATGGACACTCCTGCATCCAGAGGACAGACTACGCTCTGCTAATTTTCATCTAAACGAGACACGCAATGTGACCAGCTCTTATGATTTTATCAGAAGTTACACAATTTTTTGGCTGTTTTTCATAAAGCCTCAGTTTCTGGAGACATGACATTACGTTAGAATCGCATCTTTCATTTTTTTAAAAAGCTTCTAGCTCTCATGAAGGAAAGCTGAAAAATGTAAAGCAAAAAGGCTCAAAAACAGAGACAAATAATAGGTAAAAAAACATGCCAAATTGAGCATGTTTTCAAATATGACTTTTCAGCCAATTTCATTATTTTGGGGGAGCTAACGCATGATTTTTGAATGCCTAGGCTTGATAAAACTGCATCCAGCCTTGAGAATCCTTCTCCAGGAGATTAAGTAGATTATTGAAGATCTTCACACTTGGCCCATAATATCTGGGAACCCAAACACCATGAAGCTGTATCTTAAATGATGCCTGAAGGAAATTTAATCGGCCTCCCCCAGGATTCACCCCCCGTTTTGAAAACCCCTACTTACAATTGTGAAATTCATAACCTTGAGAATCCAGATGGTCATGGCAAGGTTCACCAGGATTAAAATCATTAGGAGTAGCACAAAGAAATAGAGGCATCTCTTCCTCCAGCCGTAAATCCCCACTTTGTATACCTGCGGGCCTTCTGAGCTCTGCATGGCACTCCTGTGTGCGTACTGTTCCTGAGGCATCTGAAACAAGCACAGAAAAATAAGCATGACCGTTACGCTGCAGGACGAATCAGATGGTGAGAAATGGCTTGTGAGAATGACTTGTCTTGGAACATGGATCTATGCTGATTAGAGCATTTTTAAATTCAGAAATTACCAGCTGGACAGTGCCTCTCCCTGTGGCTTGTTTCTGTGTTGTTCCTCTCACAGCTCATTTTATATACATCATAATACAGTTTTTATAGAAGCGCACGCACTGTGTAAGGGCTTCCCATAGAGACCACTCTCCAGTGACTCTCTCAGCAGCTCCGTTTTTTGCAAGGCAGGCACTCCGGGCCCTCTCAAAATCTGGAGAGTAAAATTTTTGCATGCGCTTGGGCAAAAGAAGTTGAGTTCAGCAGTTTGGTTTGAAGACGCAATATTACTTCTCAGAGGCTTTCATTAAAAAAAAATCACCTCAAATAGAATTATTCTTGGTGGCCAAGAAAAAGGAGAAGTGGGGAGGAGTTTGGCTTCTTTATTTCTCCCTCCTCATCCCTACCCCCTGCCCCAGGGAAACTTAAAATGTGAAGTTCTCCAGCTGCGCATCCCAAATCAAATTACCGCTGAAAGATTTACACCGAACGGAGGTTTCTGTTATTGCTGGCTCTGCCACTTACACTTGCTTTGCTGAACAGGGAGGCACTGCGTGTTTGTGGCAGTGCACTGGGAAAGCCATGCAAGGGTCTTGGGGGTAAAAGAGGAGAGAGAGGAAAGGAAGTAGGTGTAGTTACTAAGGTGTCTCCAAACACCAGCTCTGTGGTGTTCCTGCAAAATGCACAGATTTTTTTTGATTCCACCAACAAGAGCCTGGTTGCGCAACCCGTAGTTTCTTACTCATGTGAACTCTCCCCTGGATTTCAGTGAGACTTCTAGCATGAGTAAAGGCTCCCATTCGTAAGGGGTGCACAATTTTGGTCACAGGAATAGACAGTAGCATATATGCCATAGTCCTGAGCAGGGAACCATGCAGAGCTGCACCCCGTCAGCTGGAGCACCAAGGAGTTTACGTTTGCCTGAGGCATGATCTCTTTTGGTGCTTTCCTGGGCACAGAGGGGGTGGGCATGTTGCATTAGTCATTGTCCACTCCAACATGCTGGCTTCCTGTGCCTCTTTGCACCCTTTTTCTGGCATCTTGCTCCCAAGAGAAGAAGGAGCCACTTCTGCACTTCCAAATCACAGGGGTTGGACGAGGCGCTGGCACAGCCCTTCGGGTGTAAGAGAAAGCTTGTGAGAGTGTGCGCGTGCAACACTCCTTGTACACCCCTTCTCCCCTGTGCACCCAATATAATGGTTGTCACAATCTGGCCCTTAACATCCTAACCACGGCGTGAGCACTACCTGCTGAACTAAACTACTGCTGTATAAAAGGTTCCCGACTCATTTTGCAACAATTTCATAGGATTTCCCCAGGGAACTGCTTCTTACGTTTGCAGGCCTGAAGGGACAAGCCGAAGATCAAAGAATCATGAAAATGTTGGAATGGAAGGGACCTCATCAGGTCCATTCCTCTGCACTGAGGCAGGACTAAGAATTATAACCATCCCTGGATAACTGAAAATTCCTAACACCAAGTAGTTTGCTGAATGTTTTGCAATTAGCCTGCTAGAGACAGATTAAGAGGTTACTGGGAGCTCTCTGGAGCTACAGACTCAAGGCCACTGCCTCCTTGCTCGCTACATTTTCCATCAGTCTTTGTTTTACATGAATTACAAAAGTTGCAACAGAGGATGAAGTGACATACGTCCTCCTCCATACAAGATGGTGAGAACAAAAACCTAATGGAAATGAGAAGTCATTTGGTAGCAACATCTTTATTACCACTATTAGAGTATTTGCCGGCTTTTAGGAGGAGTTTTGCTCAGAGCTTGTGTATTCCCTGGGCCAGGACTGTGCTATTAAGGCATAGTCCTCGGGAGATACTGGTGCAGAGCCTACCATGCGTCCCTGTGGGGCAAATTCCTCCTTCGTGTAACTCCATTTGCTTCAGGGCTGAAGTTCATGTTGCATCTTTGGCAACGGAACAACTCATTGCTCTTTGGCCATTTTGTGCTACCCGCCACAGCACAGGACACAGGTGATGGCAATTCTAGGAGGCAGTCTGAAAGCGTCTAGCTTAGGAATCACTACCAATCTCTGGCCTTTGTGCCAACTTTTGTGCTGAGATGGGAAACAGGACGGCTAAAGGGGAGCTTTTCATTCACAGAGTGAGAGGTCAGCAGGCGTTCCCTCCTCCTTCACTACACCTCACACCTGGGCTCTGAGTCACTCTACTCATCCATTTTGTGCCCCTCCAATTCATACCAATGACAGGTTCAGCCCCTGGCTCTGGTAAGGTGGCTTAGTGTCTGTACTGCCAACTCACGCATTCAAAATTCACAGGTCAGGCCCCCCAAAATGTGAGATTGGTTTAAAAATCACAAGATTTTGAAAATAATAAATGTTGGGGGGGGGGTGTTTATTTGTATTTTAGTTTTTAAGCTGAGAGTACACTTGGGTCACATTTTCAAACTTTTCTCCATAACCTGGAGGGCTAGACATTTGCTTAAAAAAAAAAAGAGAGAGCTGAGTCTCAAGTAATAACATGACTCCAGGAGGTGGGGCTTTATGTAAGACACCAACTATCACAAGAGTCCACAGTACAATCTCCTCTGCCTACTTTTGAGCCCTGCTCAGCGGCAAGATTGAGTTTACTATCTTTCAGACACGAGGGACTGTATTTCCTTGCAAAACTAAGCCTAGAATCATGTGAGGCACAGAAATGTCAGTCAGTAAGAATAGCCATTCCCAAGCAGGGATATCTAAGAGCAATCCAGAAGGTGGAATCTATGTCTCCAGAGATAAACCCAGAGACAAAGGGCCTGGGATTTCCCTTGCAAAAATACACTTAAATATAGTGTGAGGAGCCCCCTCCTGCACCCCAAGCCCCTCATCAGAGCCCTCACCCCCCTCCCTGCACCCCAACCTCCTGCCCCAGCCCGGAGCCCCCTCCAGCACCCTGAACCCCTCATTTCTGGCCCCACCCCAGAACCCGCACCCCCAGCCCAGAGCCCGTACCTCCGCCCACACCCCACACCCCTGCCTCAGCCCATACTCCAAACCCCTCGGCTCCACCCCCGAGCCTGGAGACCCCTCCTGCACCCCAAACTCCTCATCCCTGGCCCCATCTCAGAGCCCACACCCCTAGCCGGAGCCCTCCCCCCCTCCCGCGCTCCCACTCCCTGAGCCAGCCCAGTGAAAATGAGCGAGTGAGGGAGGGTGGGGAGAGCAAGCGACAGAGGGAGCAGGGATGGAGTGAGCGGGGCCTCAGCGGAGGGACAGGGCAGGGAGGCAGGGCAAGGGTGTTGGTTTTGTGCAAATAGAAAGCTGGCAACCCTAAGCAGGGTATCCTGGAAAGCACACACTAAATGCAACCTCTCCCTTGGAAAGCCTGAACTGTCTCTCTAATCTATTGAATCATGCTGCAGGCTCAGCCAGTCAATGAACCAAACACAAGTACCACATGACTTCAACACGTGACTTCAATCCAGCTCCAAACTCTGTGTACATTGCAAAAAAGTTTCCTCTTTTTTTTCCCTTCCCTGTGATTCAGAGAGTGGGGAAAATGTCATGTCCAACTTTGGTAAACGTGCAGACACCAAAAGATTTCTATGGGAACAGCACATAGCCACAGAAACAGGCTGATTGTGAGTATTTCTGTGGTTCACATTTTGTGCAGCTCTCTTCTGAACAGTGATGTATCACGTACAGTACTGCAGCATATATGGGGCCACCCTACGTTTATAACAAGAATATAACATAGGATTCATAGAGAAGGAACGTACTGCACTGACAACAAAAGAAAATGCTCAGACCAGGGCCGGCTCCAGACGCCAGCGCACCAAGCGTGCGCTTGGGGCGGCATGCAGCGGGGGGCGCTCTGCCTGTCGCCGGGGGGGCGGCAGGCGGCTCTGGTGGACCTCTCGCAGGCATGCCTGCGGATGCTCCACCAGAGCCGCGGGACCAGCGGACCCTCCGCAGGCACGTCTGCAGGAGGTCCACCGGAGCCGCGGGACCGGCGACCGCCAGAGCGCCCCCCTGCGGCGTGCCGCCCTGCTTGGGGCGGCGAAATTGCTAGAGCCGCCCCTGGCTCAGACTGTCCATTATCTAGAGGAAAAGAAAAACTGATGGACTTACAGTGCTGAGGGATATTAAACAAATGAGTAGAATGAAAAGCTTTGCAAGGCAACTGCAAAAGAAGCAAGAAGCATCTGCTATCAATATTCTACCCTATGTGTGAGAGAAAAATATGCTAGTTATAGTTTACATCTTGGCAATTTCTCCCAACTTAAACATGAAGCAGCAAACTAAGCACCACGAAGAAGAGTATTATCTGGAAAGAGTGTTTTGTTTTGCAAGGATTCTTCCTTTAGAACTGCATAATACTGGTTTGTAAAGGAACATTCAGAGGAGGGGTTATTTGTTGAGCTTTTAGGTTTTTGTTTCAAGACAGGATAGACATGCCTAGTGTTTGACTGTACGTTAGCGTGTGAAAAAGTTATATGCTAACAGAAGTGGTAAAACCAGAGAAGTAACATAGCCACTGAATACATCAGCATTGAAGCGTCCCACCTTTCCGCACGCTGGGTTTCAAGACACTTGCGTGGAGTATCAGACAGTCGCTGCCACTCTTGCAACCCTGCTCAAAATCCAGAACTGCAGAGGTTGCCCTTTACAACTTTCCGGTTTTGCGCCCGGCTGCCTCACTCCCAATATTAGCTGCTTACCCTAGAGACGCCTTATACCAGATACCACACACAGGGCCTGCTCTAAAGTCCATTGGAGCCATGGGAGCTTTTCCTCTGACTCAATGGGCTGAAGATCAGGCCCAGAAGGAGACAGCTTTATTTACTTCTCAGGCTAAGTTTACACTACAATCTAGAGATGTGACCCTGCAGCTCATGTCAGCTCTCATCTCTATTTATACTTCTGCTGGCTCTAGGGTGACCAGACAGTAAGTGTGAAAAATTGGGACAGGGGGTGAGGGGTAGTAAGAGCCTATATAAGAAAAAGCCCCAAATATCGGGACTGTCCCTATACAATCGGGACATCTGGTCACCCTAGCTGGCTCGCTGAGAGCTAGTGGGAGGATGCACACAGGAGCAGGGGATAGACATACCTTTAAAGGCCACTGGGACAGTGCCACACAGACTTCTCCCTGCAACTTTTTGCAGCAAGGCCTCGGTATCTGCAGAAGCCTTTGTAACAGTTGTTATGGGCTGAGGAGCGCCGAAAGCAGACTCGGCCGAAAGGGATCACAAATAAAAAAATTAATAGAAACCACTTTCTATAAATCACACCATGTCTCATTAGTTACAGTCTCACACGCGCCTTCTCGCTTTTATCAAGCCCTGCTTGCGTGGAAATAGCAGATTGTTGATTTCCTGTTTCATACAGCTGGAGCTAGTCTTGCTCAGGCTGCGTATCTGCATTATCAATTTATTGAACAGGAGTTGTTTTATCTTTACAGGGAAGGATTTAAAAAAAATCATCTAATAAGCAACATTTCCTCTGGAAACACCAGTGTCATCAGATTTCCCGCAGATTTACAAGCGGGCAAAGCTGTGTTGGCTAAATCAGGGCTCAGAGCAGAGTGAGTCCTAAGGAGGAGGAATCAATGCCATTCCTGTGCCTGGGGGGGTTTCTTTTATCTAAATCATTAATGTTTTGCACCAAAATGATTTCAAACTGAAGGGAAATACACTGGGAGCAGGGGAGTTCTGCCTCCGTTGGGAGGCCTGCATCTTTTGTCTCTGCAATGTCACCAGCGTTCTTGGAAATGACCCGCTCCGATACTGACCCACTCATCTGTTTGGAGCTGCAAAGAGCTGCTTGCTGAAGTGAAGAACTGAGGCAGACGCAGCTTCTCTTCTTACCCAATGCAGTCAGACCCCAGCCGAAGCTTTAATCTACTATACTGACATCATTCTACAGCACGTGTGTGTGTGTGTGTGTGTGTGTGTGTGTGTGTCTGTGTGTGTGTAAACAGCTGTACCTCTCTCTCTCCACAGCGCAAGACAATACAATTTTGGGTTTACTCTCCAGAGGGGGTGTGCACTTCAGTGCTGGGCAATTCCTAATTGAGCTCCCCCATGCAGAGCTGATCTCAGCATCTGTGTGAATATAGCTGCAGCTGGGTGAGTCTCTACCTGTGTGTGGTGCTGGAAGGGGGCTCGAGAGCCTGTCACAGCAGCACAGAGTATGGGGAACCCCGGCTGGTGGGGCAGGCGGGCTCAGTGGTATCCCAGTTGGAAGTGGCACCCGGGGGGGAACTCGTCACAAGAATCCGTGCTAAAAGGTGCTGACCCTCTTAGACACTCATCTGCAAGAGGGGCTCCTGATCTGGAACTCCATGGGATTTGAGAGAGGCAGCGTTTGTCCCTGCAGTTTCCCTGCGACAATCAAAGTGGGCAAAACAGCCATTTGAGCTTACAGGTAGTTGTTTGTTTGCACAAAACAAATGCATATGAATCAGAGGCTGGAGCTACAAAAATGGCTCAATACTTTTGCAGAATATTTATTTATTTGCCTGAGTTTGCATGAGCTAGTGGACTGATCAAGAAACTTTTAAATTCTAATCCCCAGCTGTTCTACTGATTCACAGAACGGGCTTGGGCACAGGGACATGGGAACTGCCATCCCAAAGACCATTATCAGAGGAAGGTGGAAAAATCCCCGTAATAGATAATTATTGCATAAATGCCCATAGGGGAAGCTCCTTTCTGACCCCCAGACAACTAATGGAGGGTTTATATCCTGAAGCATGAGGATTTATACCTCTTTTATAGCTCAACCTGTCTTATGTAACTATGGATACTCTCATTGTCTATACAAATGTCTAATCGCTTTTTTTCACTTCTCAATTCCTTTTCCCGCCCATGGCCCTGGTTTATAGGTCTTGGAGTTCCAGTCCTCTTCTCTTCAAACTTCTCTTGGCAGAGTCTTTCCATCATATCCACAGTCTTCTACGTCCTTTCTTCTGATCCTTTTCCTCCCATGCTTTCTTTGCTGGCCATTCTTCTCAAACGTCCAACTTACCTTAAATGTGTGCTCTCCAGCCTATCACTGAGAATCCCGAGTTCATCCTCCTGCTAATTTCTCCCATGCCTGCTCTGTTTAACCTCCACTTGCCTCCCAATCACCTTAGTATATTATTTGCTACTACCTGTATCTTCTTTTCTTCCATCTCTGCATGATCCACCATTTCCAAACCATACAGCAGGCAGGGACAAACACCCGCAGCACCCACATAAACATCTAATCCTTTTTAAAAAATCTTGTGAGTTCCACAGGTCAGCCATGCATTGTATAAAAACTGGGCCTCCACTCCTTCCCCTTTATGCCACTGCTGCATTCAAACACAGTGACCCATCCAGGCATGTCTCTTATGGTCAGAGGAAGTTTATTGTCTGACCTAAGAAAGTCTTAAGCAACTTGCAAAGGGAGCAAACTATGGCATCAAACCACATTCCTTACCTGTGTGAGAGCGTGTGGTTACATTTCTAAACACAACTACTTCCTTCTTGTTTTCCCCAGGTGACACCTGCAATAGTGCAAACTGTGCACAAGTGCAGGTTTCGTTAAGTTCCTACAGCTGCAAGTGCTGTACCATGATCAGCGGAAATGGAGTCAGGGGGCCCGTGTTTGCTGGAGTGACTGTTATTGCAGGACACCAGCAGAATAGGGAATGTGGGGAGTGACTCTGGAAGCAACTCATCCACATGGAAGGAGCCATGCACAGCGTTTAATAAAGTTCACTTGTTCAGCCTAACCTACATTCAGCTTCACTCTCTGTGAATGAAACAGGTGCCCCAAGAAAAGCAGTGAGCACAGGAGTCCGGTCCTCATACGTTGGTGCACGCCAACTATACATGGGAAGAGAGAGACGGGCACAGGGGATATAAAGAGGAGGGAGGGAGAATGGGGAGAGAAAAGTAGGGGACAGGATGAGAAGAAATAAGAGGACAAATAAAGGGGTAGGAGAGCGTGCTAGAGAAGGAATGAGACCAAAAGAGAGAAGAAGGATGAGTCACAACAGAGCAGTTTCAAAGCTGTTCCCTTTTCCCCACAAACCTTTAATGGATTTTCACACAGACAAAAAAATACAGTTCCAAACACTCTGGATCAAATGCCTCTCAGGTGTAATTCCAGCAAAGCTGCTCAAAGAAGTTAAACGGATGAATTTGGTACATTTCGCCACAACAGAACTATGCACTGGCAAAGGGTATACTATGCCAATGGTCCCTCCGAGCACTCGGACCTCCAACATTATTATGAGTGCAATGAAGACCTCTTTGGGACTTTACATTAAGACACCAGGCCATAATGTAGCTGTTTTCACTTGTCCCCAAAGGTTCTATTCAGAGGGAGGAGGCTTTAAAACCAAATTCTGTCCTAAATACATGTGGTCTAGGCTTTCAGATAGTGCTCATCACCACGGTGTTCAAAGCAATGTGAATTTCCTATGCACAGCTGAGAACAGAATTTGGTTCAGTTTTGAGCTACCAAGAAACCATGTTTTCTCTATCAATGGTATCCCTCTAGCCATGAAACACTCTCCCTCTTGTTGAGATGAGTTCCTGTCTGCATCCTGTAGAACTTGCCATACCAGTATTGCCCTGGCCTCTTCTTTTGTCATTCAGTGTATTCTATACCAATATGCATTTCCTCACCTTTTGCTCCCTACATGGTGTAAACTTTGCTTGTGTCAATCAGAAACACAAACAGGTTTTGCCTGCCATGTGCAGGCAGTGGTTTGTATTTGTAAGTATCAGTTATTACTAAATGCTGCATCTTTGTTTATAAATATTGTTAGTAGATATTTTAGTCATTGTGTGTTTTAAGTTTCATTAACTCTATTAGCTAATCATACACTTTGTAATTATCCCCAATAAAACTTTTAAATTGATTAAGTTTAGTGTGTGTGTGTGTGTCAGCCTGGTAAATAACAGGCCTGCATTTTCTTTCGCCCCTGCGAGTCCCCCTCCCCTCAGCTCATTAACCCATTAGTATCATTAGCCAAAACTATTTACAAAACCCATTCCAATTAACATACATTATTTATACCTGGGACAAACCACAGCACAAGCCGCCTCCACAAAGGATCTAGAAAGCAGCAATAAATTCCAGCCTCCAGCTTGCCTAACAAAGCCTGAACAACAAGAAGCAGATACAAGAGTGAAATATATACCAAGATATTTTACTCCTATGTCTGTTTTCTACAACACTGTCTAGTCCATTCTCTGCTCATCAGACATCTGCTTTTACACATAACTGTGAGGTGCATGGAGTGGTTTGGTGAAAGAACTGATTCTTATGGGAACCTTTTTTTTCTTTTTCAGTAACCCTTATCGGTGAGTTTCACTGTGAACAAAGGACATTATGCTCTTTCAAATACCCACCCTGATTCCGGCAAGTGTAAGGGTATCACTAATCCGCTTTCTGTCTCCACAGTCAGAAAACTTAATCTCTGATCTCCTTTGTACATTAACCTCTCTTCCTCCACGATCCTCTGAAATAAAACTGGTCAGGAATCTTTTGTCACAACTTTTTTTGGGGGGGAGGGGGGGAGGAAGGGGTATCAAAATATTCCAATTTGTCAAAACCAAAACTTTTCATGGGAGGTCAGTTTCAATGAATTTGTCGACTCAGAAAAAAACATTTTAAAACGTTTGAAATTGTCAAAACAGAACATTTTGAAATGTTCAGAATGAAGAATACTGTCTGTTCAAAATTACTTTTTGGTTCAAAAACTAAGCTTATTAGAATTTTTTAAAAGTTTAAAAAAATTAAAATGGTCAAAATCAAAACAACAGGTTTCAAAATTATCAAAAGAAACTTTTTGAATGTCTCAAACCATGAGTTTTTTTGTGGGGGGTGGTGGAGGAGGGAATTTTTCAAAAATTCCAAGATTCCGACTCTTTGACCCAATACGGAACAAGAATATTTTTTGAGACCTCAAAAATTTTCAAAGCCCCCCAAGCTCTATTTTGAAAACTCTTGATGTAAATGGACTCACTTAACACAGATTTAGCTCTTGATAGTCTCTGGAATCCAGCTCCTCCTCCCTTCCAGCCATCATCTTCTACAAACTTGCGTGTTAATGTAATTTCCATAGTAACTACAGGTGACTTTAAAGATGTGCTCTCCTTGCTCAGTGAACTGCACAAGCCTTTAAAGATGTGCTCTCCTTGCTCAGTGAACTGCACAAGCCTTTATTTTAAACCAATGTCTCGCTGCTAATGGACCAAATGAAAATCTGAACAATGCCACATGAATCTTTGCTCTCCAGCTGCTACGCCAGAATCCATGTTGGACATAGCTGTTGCTAATGGAGCTACAGTTTTCTGCATTTCCTTCTATCCTGGGATGTCACCTTCTCCAGAAAATGCAATATTTTATCCTCAGATGCCGCAGGAGTTTTATTTTACAAAATATGTTTCAAGCCCTCCTGGTGGCAAAGGAAATCTTGAAAACGTGACCTGGACATAACTTACGCACCAACGTCTGCCTGAGTCTGCAGACAGCCTCCAGCAAAGAAAGAAGCAGCAGCCAGTATAGCCAGTGAGGAAGCTGCCACACCTCCCCCATAAATCTGTCCCTCCCTGCCCCATTCTGAAGCTAGGGAGATACATGGGTGTGTTGGTTACATCTCTGTGAGACTGGCTCTCTCATGGTGCGATGCACCCCCCAGGGCTCCGCACCAATGCTGCCCAAAATTCATTCAAGGAACAAATCTACTTTACACCACTGCGTCTATCCACAGGTTCCTGACTATTCAGCCTTGCTCCGGCTTAGCCTACAAAGCAGTCCCTCATTGGCGACACAGAGAGAGGCTCCGGCCAATCCCACACTGGGCTTGATCGGCTCATTTTGTCACTGAGAATGGTGTGGGTCACCAAAGGGAATGGCCACTCGGCTACTGTGTGTTGGGTCCTGCTGGCCAACAGGAAGAGCAGGCTCTGGGTCTCTTTTCCTGTTGACTCAGCCCCCCGTTTGCCCCGTCCCTTTTGGTAATGCAGCGCTATCTTACCTTCCCTTCTTAACCCTACCCACATAGCCTGGCTCAAAAGCATCCTCGGCCCATCAAACGTCAGCTCGGCGAGTGTCTGAGGCGAGGCAGGCTGAAGCTAGGAAAGAGCCTGCCCTTCTGACATTTTCATTGGCCCTGGCAAACAAGCCATCCCCTAACTTCCAGACACTAACAGTGCATAGAAGGAGATGCTCTCACGGCAGAGGAAAGCCTCCAGCTTTAATGTTGCGACGGAGAGGATGAGGGAGTAAAGCACAAATCTGGCAGTCTGCTAACCAGGGAAATTAGTTGTCACTAATGTGTCTTAGTTATTCTTGGAAAGAAGCTTAATCCTAAGAAAATGTGCAACTAGAACAGAAACACAAGTTAAATTAAAGTCTTAGTTCTAATCTCCTAGACTGGGCTTTGTGTTGTCTAATGTGCTTTATTCGGCTGGTGCTCTACCAAACACAGAAGCAAGTGTTGGAAAAGAGAAAAACAATTGCTGAAAAATCATAAAGTGATGATTGGCATAGGACTACCTCCTGTTCTAACAATCTCGATATATTATTTGGTGAATCCGTAACAGGAACACTTAGTAATAGCCAATCCCTACACCCCCCAAGCCCATCAAAAACGCTACTTTCCATATGCATTTATTACCACTGCAGACAATGTGCTGTGTGTAATATCCACCGACTGCATTTCGACTACAGGACTTTTTGTCTTGTATTTTTGCTACACAGACACATGCTGATACCCTTAAAATGCTCTTTGGCTGCACTCAGACTTGTGTTAGAAAAACAAAAAGTTGGGAATCATTTGGTCAGTGTGTCTGCAAATATCTGCACACTCAGAGGCAAGAGCTGAATTGGCTGCAGGATTAGCGTGAAAGAAAAGTTAGAAAGAAACTGCCACCCAACCCAAAACTAGTGGGATTCTTTAGCAAACATGCCACAACCGCATAGTCCCAAATTCTTCCTCTCTAAACAATTTGCTGAAAGGAAACAGCTTCTCCTGCACCAGAACAAAAGAACAGCAAATCAAACCAATTGTACAGAGAAAGAACAATAGCCTTCTTACCTCTCTTTCAGTTCCCAGATGCAAAATATACAATCGTGGCGTGTGCTGGGGGTACACAAGAAGATGCTGCGTTGCTTTCAGAACAGCACGAGGCCTAGCCCGTGCCTGTGTTTAGAAGCTGCCCCTGTCAGATTTTCCACCAGCAGAATTGCAGCCAAGCCCCTGCCCATGCCTGAAGAATTTCCTGCACAGCATTCCCGTTCTTTTTCTAACTGCTTTGAAACTACACTCTGTCTGTACTTCAATAAGGCTTTGTCAGGCCAAGTTACAGCTACTGGTCTGGCTCCAGATATCAATTGAAAACACATGTGTTTTGCATTCAAGAACCCTTCCCCCTGACACACCCCTGCACTGAGCCTGGGGTGGGTGATTCTGCACATCTTGTGTTTGCAACTACAAAGCAAGCCATTTTGGCAACAAATTTGAATGTTAGAGTCATTTTCTTCACCAACTTTTCTTGAGAGTGGTAGGTTTTGCAGCTAATATCTCTACTGTTTCTTAACATTCTGCCAGTATCAACGCTCTAGGGCTGACCTGGGTTAGCAGGCAGCTTTTCCAGCCCCAACAAAAGCAAAGTAAGATAGGGATTCAAATTTCAATTCACCACCATGTTCCCCTTACCTTTGCCTCTGCCTCTAGTGAAATTTCAACTGCAAGAAAAGAAACGATATTTTTATCCCCTCTAGACTCAGCTCAGCGCATCAGAGCTGTACCCTAATCTTGACATACACTCCTATAGCTGCTTATACCAAAAATAATACAATTATTTTTCAAGCACTTTAATTCCTCCCTGCTCTCGAGCTGTGCTAACCCCTGAAAAATATTTAAAGCACTTTGAATCTCTTCTTCCAGGAAATTAACATTACTGTGGTCTTGGCTTAAACAAAAAACATAACGTTGTACCTTTAATCAGAATGGGTCCCAGTTCTTAGTATCTGTAATAATTTCCAGAGGACACCATAGGTCACCATAATGAACACGGCTTTCTGTTGCTTTAGATGCCCTGGAATTGACACGTGCCTGTGAAGGAGACTGGAGTAGATGTGGAAACATACATGGATGTCCCCCTCTTTCACCACAGTTAAGTCCCACCAAAGATGAAAAACAGCAGCAGAGTTGTCAAGGTAACAATACAGAAAAGAGACAGTTAAAGAGAGAGAGTAATATTTTTTCCCTTCACGTTCTCTTTCAAAACCATGTACACCAGTTTATTCTTTTCTGTGAGTTACTGAGGCGCGTAGTCCGGCTGGAGTGTTTATATGAGACTTAAACACAGTCAAGAGTCAAACGTATACAAACCTTGTAAGTGAGCGGTTTGTATACGGCCTGATCCAACGCCCATTGCAGCCAATGGAAAGTCCACTGACTTCAGTGGGCTTTGGATCAGGTCCACAGTAAGGACTTGTTCATCATTCAGGAAGGACCCTGTAAGCAGGATCTTGCAAAACCTCCCTGGGAGTTACCTGCAGGATCACATCTGTCCGCAGTGCTTTAAAAGACCGCTGACGTTACAATAACCGGGCCCGCTCCCAGTGTCTTGAGTGGAAGTGGGACTGGGCCCATGCTGTCACTTTCTGCAAGATGGCATCATTTGGCTCCAACGTTCCCATTAAGTAACTTCTCCAAACAAAGCAGTTTAAACCAGATATTGCATTTTCAAACGCGCTGTGCAGTCTACATACATAGAACAGATTCTGCAACCCTCGGTACCTTAATCCCACTGATTTCAACGGCACCACTTGTCTCTTAGCATGAGTAAGACCAGCAGGTTCTGGCCCAAAGTGAAAAAAATCCTTCAGTCTGCATGAACTTGCACAACACTAAGCTGAGCAAAAAGGATACAGCTGTCCTAAGTGTTACCGATAGCAATAGCATTTTATTCTTATTTGCACAGCTTGTAAGGATTCAACTCCTGATAGAGTATGAATCACAGTCTCTTCAATCCAAAATAGGAAGCACTATCATTCCAGCTAAAGGAGAGTCTCCTATAACTTTCTGCAATGGACACAATGATATCCTCTTTCAGGGCCTCCAGCCAATAACAAACCACCACCACCGCTGTAAAACCCCAGGTATCTGTTAGCATAAACAAACTAAAATAGAATAAAATGAACTGCAGATTCAGATAATGTAGATATTTTGTTATACTGGAATATCAGACACTTGAAAAAGTGATTGTCAGACTAAACCACTCCTTTGCCTTCTATCCTATCTCACCTGGACCCCCAGTAAACAACATACTTAAACATGGTGACTAACTTTCAATGGGACTTCTTATGTGCTTAAATTTAAGCATGCGCTTAAGTGCTTTGCTGGATCCGGGCCTCAGTGAATAGCAAGGCTCTAGCACAGAGGTCTCGAACTCCCGGCCCGCAAGCCTCCCCAATGTGGCCCGCGGGGCTCCAGCAGTTTTGGGGTCGGGTCTCTCCCTTGGGCCCACCTGCCACCCCCAGGCACTTGCCGCCCCACTCAGGGGCCTCGGCAGCGCAGCAAAGCTGAGTGAAGTCTCCCTGCTCGTTCCAGTGGCTGCCGGCCCCCCTCTGCGGCCCAGGGGCAGGGCGGGGTGGGGCTGTGCCTCTGTGCACTGCCCCTGCCCCAAGCACCCCTGCGGCCAATGGGACACTCCGGGGGCAGAAGCGCGTGGAGGCCCACCTTGCTTTGGAGCCCCAGGTAAGCGCTGCACCCCCGACCCCCTCCCAGAGCCTGCACCCCCGCACAGACCCCCTTCCTGCTCCCAAACACCCTCCCAGAGCCTGCACCCCATCCCCGCACTCCCTCAGCACCCAAATTCCCTCCCAGAGCCTGCACCCCATCCCCACACTCTCCGAGCCCCCAAACTCCCTCCCAGAGCCTGTGCCCTATCCCCACACTCCCCCAGCCCCAAATCGACCAGAGGAGCCAGTGAACAGGAACAGCTAATGGGAGTTTTGCGAGGCAGTGTGTGTGTGTGCGGGGGGAAGATACACTAAACATTTTTTAAAGCCATAAACACCCCCTGATTAAAAACAAAACATCAACAAAGCAATGAGCTGCAGGAGTAAAAAGAGAATGCAGTCTAAATAATAAGATCGATGAACTAGAGTGCCTCATATTAAATGAGGATATTGATATAATAGTAAATAAGGAAGCATTAGTTACTCCTTTTCATAAAACAAGAACTAGGGATCACCAAATGACATTAATAGGCAGCAGGTTAAAACAAACAAAAGGAAGTATTTTTTTCCACACAATGCACAGTCAACCTGTGGAACTCCTTGCCAGAGGATGTTGTGAAGGCCAAGACTATAACAAGATTCCAAAAAAAACTAGATAAGTTCATGGAGGATAGGTCCATCAATGGCTATTAGCCAGGATGGGCAGGGATGGTGTCCCTAGCCTCTGTTTGCCAGAAGCTGAGAATGGGCGATAGGATGGATCACTTGATGATTCCCTGTTCTGTTCATTCCCTCTGGGGCACCTGGCATTGGTCACTGTTGGAAGACAGGACACTGGGCTAGATGGACCTTTGGTCTGATCCAGTGTGGCCATTTTTATGTTCTAGAGACACGTGTTGCGCTCCCTCCTGATCAGGGTATCTCCACGCTGCACAGTTCCTTGACTATACTGTGATTTTCCCAGCAAAAGACAGGCTGCCTAAGCAGGCTTCTCTTTCCTTCTCCTCAGAGACTAACAACAGAGTAAAAGTCAGTGGTTATAAGTTACCACACAGCACTTCCTAGGCCATTATATTTATTCTTAGGGTATAAGCACTACAGAGAAAACATTAAAAACAATAAAAGAACCTACACGCATACTACTAAGCTTACTGGAAATTCCCCCCAAACCGTCTTCAGCCCGGGCCCTGGCAGGCAAGTCTCTTATACACCCAAAGAGGTTTCTTTTGTGGTCATAAGCTCATAACAGTCTCAGTTGAGAACTAGCACACACAGGAAAAGTGTAGTCCACCCTTTATACAGTTCCAGGATCTTTGATCTGAAGTTTCCAGGAGTACATAATTAGCAGACAATGAGTCTCTCCACAAAGCATAGTTTCCAAAGGCCTTACAAGCACCTCCCAAGAAACCCACTTCCTACATATTGTCCCAGTTCTTGCAAATTCCTAACATTTACATCAATCAAATCCCTAGAAAAGTTATAGATAATCCTACAATAACACAGAAGCAATTGCATTTTTAATACACTGGACACCAAAGGTGTTAAACCAAATACAATAATTCTGTAAAGCTTATCTTAATTTTGTAAGGTTAGTCCAGGATACGGTCAGTCTGTCACACCATAATTCCTAATTATAGCATATTTTCTGCGTTAATGGCATGATGGCAAGTATAGACATGGAGGGTTGACGGCATTAATATTGCCTCTCTTTTTTTTCCAATGGTATAATTAGTAGGCCAAGTGTATAAATATTGACATGAAAGCTGTGAGGCATCACACAAACCTCATTGGTACTTAAGGGCATCTGAATGTGAATTGCGTTTCCGTCTAACTATTTTGTCATCAAGAAACACATAAAAAGATCCTTGGAGCCCAGCCATTTTGCCGGAGTTGTTTTCATCCCTTCTCATTTGTACACATTATGTTCAAATGTTTTCAAGCCTCAGTACTGCGGCTTACAGGCACTTAGGTTTATAATTATTGAGCCGTCCTTTGTGTTCCCTCCAATGCTACCTAAGCTCTATGAACTGTGAAGCATAAACTTGAGATTATATTGACATAATTATCTACATACCTACCATTATTTCTCAGTGCTGACAGGGCTTGGAGGACTCAAAGAACACTGGAGATCTTTGAAATATCAGAAATAAATAAATAAATATAAAAGCTCCAGTATCCTAGAAATCAGAGATCAAAATGCGTCAGGATTTCCATTTTTTATGGCATAGCTTTGCTACCTGGCAATTCACAGAAGCTCTGGCTGCTGCACTAAAGTTATCCATGTAAGGTCCACAATAGTGTGTGTTACTGATAGGAGGCAAGAATATGCCTCCTTTATTCATACTGGGTAGCACCTTGCTCCACAAGTGGCACCTTTGTCTTCAATGGGACCATTTGTGTATTAAAATGTTCCTCAGTGTAAGGCCAAAATCAGGCACAAAATTGGCTGGAACCAGAACACAACAGGTTTAGAATACTCGTAAAAGGAGAAAGGAAATAGGAAACTTTTACTTAAAGTTTGTTGCATTTAAGCTTGACCTGTAGTCAGGCTCACAGTGTTATCCAGTGGTAGCTGAAACCACATTCTTCAGTACTTGCCACTGATATATAAGTACACAATTAATTCAGCTTAATGGATAATACCTATCTGCATACCACCACCACTACCCTGCCCCCTACACACACAGCTCTCGTGCTCTGACAGTTTCAAAGAGTGAGGTTTCCAATGCCTCATTGAGACATTCCAAAAGCTTTCATATAAAAACCACAACAAATCAGAAAGAAAGCACCTGCCAGCTGAGCTACAGTGTGTATGCACCTGAGGTGGAGGAAGAAATCAGCACAGCATTTTTAAATTTGGAATTAGATAATTCAGCAATCTCTAGTTTTTTCCCATCCTCTGAATATTCATAAGTATTAACCCATTAACTATTTCAAAATATGAGAATGAGGAGAAAAGGTAATTTCTCACACATTTTTATCTTGGTTTTAATGTCTTCATAAGCAGTTGCAGGCTTGGATCTTAGTTACAGATGTGTGACAATTATTCATACTTGATATATGAATTCATGTAGGATAAAAGTCTAGGATTGACAGAGCCCGGTCTCTTTAAATTCAGAGGTAATGTAGATGAGCTCTCTGATAAGATAACTCTTTTGGTCAGGGATAGCAACCAAAAGAAAGGAGATTATATTGGCTCTGTGAAAGGACTTCTCCCAGCAGTGCTCAGGGAGGAAGTAATCAGAAAAAAATACAGGGTCCCCATCCTTGTTTACCCAATGGCAATTATTACAATAGCAGGCCTTCATTAGTATTCTTTATTATTTGTATCACTGTAGCACTTAGGAGCCCTACTCATGGTCTGGGACTCTGCTGCGCTAGATGCTGTACAAACAGAACAAAAGAGATCATAGAATCATAGAATATCAGGGTTGGAAGGGACCTCAGGAGGTATCTAGCCCAACCCCCTGCTCAAGGGAGGACCAATCCCCAACAAAATCATCCCAGCCAGAGCTTTGTCAAGCCTGACCTTAAAAACCTCTAAGGAAGGAGATTCCACCACCTCCCTAGGGAACCCATTCCAGTGCTTCACCACCCTCCTAGTGTTGGAAAGCTTGAAGAACTCAATAGAACAAAGGATGTGTATCTACCTATTTCAGCTATTTGTTTATCAGCTTGTTTGGCTCCCCAAGTGTATGCAACTGTTTTCCCATGTATGTCTCCAAAGCATTTAGTACAAAGGGTCAACAGATGTATCTTGTTTCCCCCTTAGAATGATAAATGTATCCTGTGTATCCTATTATCCCCTACAGATACATTTACAGGTTTTATAGGTCAGCCAAATGACGTAGAAGGATGTAGGCTAAGTTGTTTGTTACTGGTTATAAAAGGGGCCTGTTCGGCCTTGTAAGGTGTCTCTCTCTTCTGGCACTAGCCGATGAGAGCACCCGCTCAGCTGACCGATCAATAAAGGGAGTGGTACTCGTCTTCCTGTATTCCGTGCCTCCTTGGTGCAATTAGGTAAGCTCCGGGGGGAACGAGCCCTTTTGGCTAACACTAGTGAAAAGATTTTTCCTACTATCCAGCCTAAACCTCCCCCACTGCAACTTGAGACCATTGAGATGGCAGTCCCTGCCCCAAAGAGCTTCTAATCTAAGTACAAGACAAGAGACAACAGGTGGTTACACACAGACAAGAAGGGGGAATACAAGACAATATTGGTCAGCATGACCAATGGGCAGTAGTCTGTAAAATATCCAGTGGATATTTCATAGGAGATAGAGAGAAACTCATCGGAGAAAAACCTGTATGTGTGATGGGGTTGGGGGACGAAGGAGGCGGGAAAGGATGCGATTTTATAACGAGTAAAGTGACTCCTGTGAGATCCAAGGGATCACAGGCTATAATTAAGTGAGGGCACAGGTCACCAGGGAACCAAAACCAGGGATTTGACTCTGCCTGGCTGGGCGGCCAAAAGGGTCAGAGGGGAGAAAAGGAGAAAGCACTCTCTAGAAATCTGAGGTACTGTTTATTCCCTGTAACTCAACCGCAGGGGAAGATACACAGGGGCTCGATCCCGGGCGGTGCGGAGCTTTCTGGCCCTGTGATAGCCACCTGGGCAGCCCCACTGTATCGGGATATGCACGTGACAGAAGATCCCCGTAGTGGAATGCTAAACTGTATTATACTATTCAGCCTCTCGGTGGTGGTGTGTACAACATGCCTTAGCGTTAAAGCACCTTGGGGTACCTCTACACTGAGATAAAAACCCTGGCATTGAGTCTCAGAGCCCTGGTCAGCTGGCTTGGGGAATACGGCTAACACCTTCAGTGTAGATGTTTGGGCTCGGGGTGGAGCCCGGGCTCTGAGACCCTCCCTGCCTTGCGGTGCCTCTCTCTCTCTCCTGGAAGGAAGCTCTGTTACCAGCCCATATCTGGTAAAGAAGCCTCACCTGCGAGTAGCAGCCCTGCAACCTGCCGTGTACAAGGCATACATGACAATCCCAGCCTTACCTATCCCCCGACTTCAAAGCATTCTGGATCTGGATCTGATTTTTGCAATTTGTCCCCATCTGTAGTTAACACACAGTAGCAGGCTGACAGCTAAACCGAGACAGGGTAAAAATGGGTCCACAGAATTAGACATCTTAAAAGCAGTGCTGACAGTAACGCTGAGTTCGTCCAGTAGTCTGAGTGGCTTCTATAATACTGTTAAAATAACAGACCCTCCAGCAGAGCCATTCTGAGAGGAACAAAAACTGAAATCTTAAAAGAGGACTGTGGGGCAGATTCTGCCCCCAGTTACACCTTGGTAAATCCAGAGTAACTCCAATGACCTCAACTTTGTTACTGGAGCCAATGGATTTCCCCCAGATTTAGATGGAAGCTGGCCCAGTATGCAGAGAGGTGAGGCTCTGAACGGCATGGTTTGCCCTAACGCCTGGGGACAACCCAGTGAAAGTGGATCCGAAAGGTACAAATCCTCCCATCTCTGATCTGTGATGAAGCACCACACCCTGCTGACACAAAACAAGCATCACGTTCCCAGGTGTTAGGCAGACAGAGATTTAGCGCATTGGCACTCAGCGTTTGGAGAATTATCAGGTCCTTGCCATTACTGCACACTTGCTGCCAAATGCCTGGATGTGACAGAGGACCCTTCTGCACTCCTGCTCCCACTGTCAGACAGGCACCCGAGGTGGATTAGAAGCCACGAGAGGAGGCAGTGGGTATGGTGAGGTATGTCTACATTGTAATGAAAAGCCACGGCTGGCCCATATCAGCTGACTTGGGCTCGCGGGGCTATAACATTGCAGTGTAAATGTTTGGGTTTGGGCTGGAGCCTGGGTTATGGGACCCCACATGGGGGAGGGTCCCAGAGCCCAGGCTCCAGCCTGACCCCAAATGTCTATACTGCAATGTGATCGCTCCGCTGCCTGAGCCCGCTGGAATGGGCCAGTCACGCTTGTTTTCTTGCAATATAGACACACCCACAGAGTTTTCATTTCCTGCATGGAGAAGGGCTGGAGGCAGGGGAGATTTCTGACTCGGCTTCCCAGGTGTAACCTGCCAATAACATGGACAATGTTCAGTGTTATACATGCTGACCCAAAGTACTTGTGTTAGGCGATTCTCCAGGTCGAGGACCTGTGAATTCCCTGAACTCATTTATAGATCATAGCTTCACTAATCAGAAAACCTCTGCATCATGTCTCACCATGGCTATTTCCCCAGTAGCTGACTGCCCCTTCAGCCAAACACAGATTGTCATGCAATACACTCCGCCCCCACCAACCCACACCTGCTAATTAGTCTGATGATTTCTATCATTTGCAGGTTCTTCATGGAAATAATTTAAGGCGTACAGACCAGCAGAGCTTGTTATTAGGTAATATGGAAAGTGTTCCTTTTCATTTCTCCAGCAACACTAATGTAATTACCCTGAATCATTCTCAGACTATGTAGGCTGTAATTTTCAAGGCAATATTACCATTAGAAAGTCCTGTTCCGTGCGATGGCATGGGACTTTCTTACATTCTAGATGACATCAATAGTATGAAATGTCTTCATTTACATTTTTAAACAGAAGGCATGTCCCCATACACAGACACACAACCTTACCCATCCCTCCCTCTATTCTTAGCAGGGCTGTCATGAGAAATGCAAAAAAAAGAGACCTTCAAGATTAATATTATACAGATGTAAGAGCAAATATTCTGTTGGCAAGGACAATAATTATTCTTCTATTAAAGTCTGAATGTTTCCCATACTTGTTACCCTTATCTGAGCAGCCCTGGCCTTTGTTCATTCAGAAATCAGGTTAAATGCATGCAGCTGCTCTACAAGCTTCATTCTGATATACTGCCCTGATGAAGAAAAATCTCCACCTTGGCCTGAAATAATTATCTTCCAGGGGTGAAAGGTTCGGTTTCCCTGCTGGTACCATCATGCTCCTCTTTCTGAGTACAGACATGTCATGCTACCTAAAAGTAATGCAGGTACAGTCGCTGGTCAAACTAGCAGTCTGTTTATAGCACAATCATTTCCCTTCCACTCCTCATTATTTTTATTCTGTTGGGAAAGAAAGCTCTGCTTGTTTCTGTTACTCTCTGTACTTGTATTATATCATGGGATAGGAGACCATCTGATGCAAGAGAATTTGGTTCTACAGAGCACCCTTCGTAAGCAGCATCTCTGTATTTTTACTAAGCAATTAGTGAGATATTGGTAGAACAGTAACTAGACAATCTGTTAGCCCACAGACTGCCTCGGACGCTGCCATCTAGTTTAATGAGCTCGGGTACATCATCCTGGAGGCCACGACTTGCAGATAATACCATGGAATCTTTCACTGCCTTCTTGATAGCTACTTGAGATGAGCAGAACTGACCGTGGTGCAGTGTGTCTAGTAGAAAGGGGAACACTCTGCTAAATGAGCATTGGCATCCCCCAAACCGTCTTCCCGCTGCAGTGTCAGCCACTGGCCATGAGGTCAGTACCCCACCAGGTGTGGGGTTTGTAATCCAGACCCTGCGGCAAGGAGACAACAGTGCCACTAACTGAGTGATACACACCTTTTGGCCAAATGTTGCAGATTCTTCTCCTCTGCCACCACCCCGCAACTCGTCAGTAAGAGGAGATTAGACACCTGCAGTGGTACATAGCACATCTCATGGCTCTATACAGGTATAGAGGAAAGGGCGGATACTGTGGTGCCTCTCAAGATAATATATCAAGTCTCAGTAAAAAGAGACTGAGAAGAAAGCCTTAAAAGGGCACTTGACAGGATCATCAAACTAGACCAATGTCCCCTGGGGCCCAGTGGAGAACAAAGGCAGTGCTCTAAGAAACCTTTCGATGACTGGCTGAGGGGAAATCTTGCCTGGTCTCGATGATTCCAGAACTCTGAATAGGGGCGAGGGATATATTCTCAGGGTGTTTACCTTGAAGGTCATGGAGACACCACTGGGCAAAAATTCCAGAATCTCACCAATCCTTACAGATCTGCATCAGCTCTGTTGATCCCTGAATCTGTGTTTAAAATCCAACCAAATGGAGGAGTGTTTTCCATTGGCACAATGTCCCATAGCATGGAAATCACTGGAATGGAGAATCCTTTTCTCTTCTGCTGTAACTGTTCTTTCTCAAACTCCAGGCAGATAAATTTTGCCTTCCAGGTTCTGGATGACCTACTGGCCCCCGAGTTAGGGGATCTTTTCTGTGTGGCAGAACCTTAGCAGTTCTGTCAATTAGAAGAGTCAGAATGGCAGCTTTTGGGGTTTGCTAGGAACAGAGACCCTTGAGACGGGCAAAGAAGATGCGTGTCTTGTGAATGATCTGGGGATTCAAAGAGGGTCTGTCTTCAGTTATCCATATCTTTCTGTTAAGAGGGATGATGCTATTGGATTGAGGCTCCACTTTGCTGCCGCTGAGTTTGCCCTTGATGTGGAGGGTGTGCAGGGATGGAAGCTTTCTCCCCCTACCAAGCTGGGGAGAGGATTGAGCTTTCCTGGAGTGGAGGATCAACCAGGACCCTCCCTGCCTAAGGAGATCTACCACAGCAACCAGACTCTTTGTTCTAATTCAAAGTCAGTCTCTGTCTTGTTTAAAAGTTATAAATAAAGCTGCCACAGCTCTTCCAGCCCACCGCACCAGACTGCTGCAGACTTTAGCTCCAGCGTGACACACGTTACACAGGGTCTTGCAGATGTAGTGTTATGGCAATGAGCTCCGGGCCCTTCCCAGGCAGAGGTGGAGGGGAAAAAACTCTCTCTCTCATCAGCGGGAGGGGCTTATGGCCAGATTTTTAAAAGGTATTCTGGCACCTGACTCCCATTGAAATCAATGGGAGTTAATCAACTAAATATCTTTAAAAATTCGACCGTTAGTCTTCACTCCAGTGATGGACAGGTCTGGTACTGCCCCAAATCTCTGTGTTAACTAAAGACCCCTGGTAAAGATCAATGGATCTGAATATGAAGAAGAATATATGGTTTCAAGCCAATAGTTGAAGTGGAATGTGTGTATTCCCTTCTCTTCCTCTAAAGATTTAAGATTCAATTCACTATTCAGTCCTTGCAATTTTCTTTTTCTTCTAAGCTTCTTTCTCGTAGGAGAGCCTATAATTATAATCATGGATTGTCTACGAGCACAGTGGTTCACACTCCAGCAACCTTCTCCTATACGAGACTGCAGAAATCTTTATTATGGCTCTGGAAGAACAGATGCACTTTAACTCCTTAACAAACTTCTGTGGATAAATACAAAGTTCATCTTTACATCTGGGCTTTATTCCTACTGTAACCAAATGCACAATACAGGTGGAAACCTCTCCAGGTTTGGCTGCTTTGCAATTTTCATCGCTGCCAACCACTGTGAACAGCAGTGACGCATGTCATGCCCTGCCCTTAATGCTAAAAATAACCCCCCAGGTGCTCCAGATACTCTCCAATGGGAGAAATAGGTGAGGAGAAGGCAAGCAGGGCTGGGGATAGCTGGGGGTTGGACTAGATGACCTCCTGAGGTCCCTTCCAACCCTGATATTCTATGAAGCACTGGCTCCTCCACCCAAGCACTCGTTGGGCAGAGTAGCAGGCGCAAAGGCAAGTAAGCCGTTCCTTTTCAAGAGTTAACATTACCTGCAGTATAACAGGGAGCAATGTCTCCTCAGGCTTCCCTGGGCTGGTGCCACTGACATACCACCCCTTGGAGCAGCGCTGTACCTAAAATCACAATCTAGCCCATAGAAATATTGCAGTTTTACCCTGGTAATTAAAAGTCCTGCATGGCATCCTCTAATCATTCGGAAATGCCTGTCCATCTCAGGTCACATCGTTTAAATGGTACGGTGGCTTGGGAGTAAACTTCCCGCACGCTCTAAGGAAATAAGATGCAGTTATATTCCAAAGTGTTAAACTAAATCCCTTTCCCACTAAACCACTTGCCAAATACAAAGTTAATCTAATGAATGGCTTAATGGTTTGCATCATTCTGCCTTACGGAAGAGATGCGTAGATGAAATCAATGTGGGGCATTTATTCACTATTGCTTATGAAACATTTTTTAAAGGACGCTGAAATTTAAGTAATAGGTAACCTACTGTGCCGCCACGATGCCATGTAACGTCTGCAGCAGCACCTACTGCTTGAGAAGGCCAGAGGTTGAGAGTTTCTCAATAGAGTAGTAAATGAGTATCTGAACTACTGGCCTGAAATAGCACTGGCCTGTTCTCACATCAGCCTCACTGACCATTCTCACTTAACTAGCACTCTGGCTATTCATCATCACAGAAATAAAAAAACCAAAACAGCACTGCATTGACTGTACAACTCCCGTCCGCACAACCACAGAGAGGTTAAATCCATTCACTGTAACAAAACAGCAAAGAGTTCCGCTGCCTTCACAGAAACCACACAGGCTGTTAGGCCTTCAAAAGAAAGGAAGTGGCGGGTGCAGGGAACACCACATTGAGTATTTTCTGGAACACTGCCAGAGTTTTGCAGGTTTTTCATCTGATACAAACTATCTGCCAGGCTTGTGCCCCCATTCACTTACCTGTTTTTATTATTTTACTGCAGAAACTCCACTGCAAATCTTTCAAAGGGTAACAGGCCTGTCCAGAAAGCATAAGAACCAGCCTTGATGGTCAGAATTTCCATGCCCTGCATTACCACAAGTGAGTTATTTCTATAACCGTTAGCAGCCCGCTATCACCAGCATCCCAGTAACTGTGTACGATATGACAGGGGCTGGTAAAGTTATAGTGCCTGACGACTCCAAAAACAAATCAATAGAAACAAACACATGCATTAGACGTGCTTTTGTGCGCTCAGGATTTATTTAATATGTCACGACATGTCCCAGAAACAGCAGGAGAAACCTACATGCTTCAAAGCAATAATTACTTTGCTGTGTCTCCTTATTCATAGCATCAGAGCACATAGTAAAATGAATACTTCATCCTGGTGGGCCTGTCATCTATGGATTCCTAAGCACTTTGCAAAGAGGTACCATCGCTGGGCCTGATTCTGACCTCACACCAATTCCACAGTGGTGAAACTCACCCTAAAGCTCTCTGACGTTTAACATGTTTGGCATGTGTACACTCCTGATATGGAATTAACCTCCTATAGCTGTCAAATTTAGCACGTAGCTATCAAGTACTTTTAAATGTGGGGAGTGGGAAATCTTCCATAAACAGATACATTCCTCTTCAGGGATATTTAGAATCATGTGTCTTTGCCCACAAAACAACTTTGGAATAATTTTGATTTGAAATCTGTTCATTCGTACAATTATTATTACATAATAATAGCGGCTAGAGGCTCCAACCAAGATCAAAGCCCCAGCGTGCTAGGTACTGTACAAACACACAGAGTAAGCCATCACTGCACAGGTAACTCGGGTCAGATTAGCCCAAGCGTGAGTGAACACCAAAGCCTTCCCCGTGTGACTGTATCCTCACTGTTTCTGCACTCATCTGTGTGTGTGTGTGTGGGGGGGGCATATCCCATAGTTCCTTGTGCTGAGATGCTCCAGGATTCTTCCCCAGTCAATTGTGTACATTGTGAGAGAATCTGTGTGTCCTCCTGGGCAGGGCGGGGCGGCGGATTGGGGAAAGACATGGGAGGATTATCAGTACTCACGGGATTTTAGCTGCATTCTCACTGCAAAATGGGCAAGTTCCAGTCTGAGTGAAAGCAGCGCTGAGGCTCTAACCAATGCTCCAGTCGGGTCAGCTAGCCCAGGCTTAAAGCACTGCTAACTCCATGTCAGAGGATGGTGTGTGTGGATGGCTTTAAGAGTCCCTGTAAAAGCCCAGGTTAACTGTGTAGTGAGGACATGGCTGAAGTGAAAGTGAATCCCTGTCCTTATTTACAGTCTAAATCAGGGGTTGGCAACCTTTTGGAAGTGCTGTGCCGAGTCTTCACTTATTCACTCTGATTTAAGGTTTCGCGTGCCAGTCATACATTTTAACGTTTTTAGAAGGTCTCGTTCTATAAGTCTATAATATATAACTAAACTATTGTTGTATGTAAAGTAAATAAGGTTTTTAAAATGTTGAAGAAGATTCATTTAAAACTAAATTAAAATGCAGAGCCCCCCAGACCAGTGGCCAGGACTCGGGCAGTGTGAGTGCCACTGAAAATCAGCTCGCATGCCGCCTTCGGCACCCGTGCCATAGGTCGCCTACCTCTGGTCTAAATAGACAAGACAGAAAAAGGGTGAGAGGGGCAAGAGATATGAAGTGACTTGCCCAAAGTCACAACAGCAGAAGCAGGATTAAAATCCAGGTCTCTAGACTCTGAGTCCAGCTCTATCCACCAGGCCATGCTGCTGCCAAAATTACCCATAAATCCCCAGTCTATTTGTTTAGGGTATTTTGCTAAACCAAATCACAAGGTCGGATCCTCAGCTGGTGTGACGCTGTGTTGATTTCAGTGGGACTATAGCCATTTACCCCTGCTGATGAGCTGATACTTGAACTTAATTAGTACAGTGACATCTATTGGTTCTATTTCATACCCTAAAGATAAAAGCTAAATATCTGCCTCAGTGATCCGTTTTTAATAACCATCCTGTTTGAATTTATTAACACTCGAAAAAATAACTGCATAAATCCTCCCATCTTCCTACATGCAAATTTGCATGATTAGCTGAAAAAAAATCCACACCTGTTCCTTTTAACAACAAATAGTGTTTATGATCAAACAAAAAATATCATTAAGTAAATTTAACTAATTTCAAAATAAACTAATTAGAAGGCAAGGATTGTCTCTTTATGGAACATAAAATGGGTCTACTCTTTCCAAAATACTATCAAGCTGTATATTTATGCCTAGGCTTTGCATGCCACATATTTACCTGAAGTTTATCACATCAGCCAACACATCCATAGTATTTTTGACATAAGACTGTAATTTCATAATAATTAAATGATAGAAGATGCTCTATGATTGTTGCTGAGTTCTCATCCTTGACAGCAATGCAGAGAGGAAGATTAAGTCAATAGGACTGCTTGTGTGTGTAAAGTTACACATAAGCTTAAGTCTGTGCAGGATCAGTGCCAAAATGTGTAGAAAAATGTAGCAGTCATGATGCCTTCAGTAATAGTCCATACGCAGCATTGGACACTGGAACCTGTGTTCCTCAGAGAGGGAGTTTCAATCCAATGAGATTTCACCCAGGTGAATAGTTTTTTAAGTACTTGTTAGGAAACTCCCCAAAGTAATCAAGCACACCAAATATCTTAGCAAAGAATCTAGACATGAATGCATTGGCAAAATACTTTTCTTCCTCCTGAGCTGATGCTTCAGAAGGACAGACATGAAATAAATTTAGCTAGCACTCTGTCTGCTTCTTCAATGCAAAGATTCAAATGATGAAGCTGTTCTGAATAGTCACTAATAAAGAAACTGCAGCAGTGCAAGAAGTTGCTATTGATTCAAAGTGAGAGAAATCACACTGGGTTTGAGTTAGCTGGCAAAGTGCTTTGAGAAGAATTTCCATGATGTCAAAAATCCTTTGCTGTCACTGATCTTGGCATTACTTCCTCTTGACTTGATAAGAAAAATGAGCTCTGATCATATTCCTCTGATGCCTTTTGTTGCTTC
Source organism: Mauremys reevesii (assembly GCF_016161935.1). Taxonomy (NCBI): domain Eukaryota; kingdom Metazoa; phylum Chordata; order Testudines; family Geoemydidae; genus Mauremys; species Mauremys reevesii. The sequence continues at coordinate 3,704,555 of NC_052630.1, forward strand.
TTAGATGAATATTCTGCAAGTGCATATAAAATGTTTGACAGCAGCAATTTATTTTCTGTCTATTTCAAAAAAGGACTGCAGGTAGTAAGGGTTTGGTAGTGGGAGCTGGAAGCAAAGCCTCCCTTACAGCAATGAGTTTTCATTTTCCCCCCCTTTACCTTTTGCTACCAACAAGGAACAACAGGATGCACATTAAGAAGCTATTGGCTCTGACTCACAACCTCAGTGGCTACACCACCCCATACCACCCTCTCACTGGGCCAGGTTCTCAGCTTCACCTGGTTTGCACTGAACACTGCTTTGGAAGGGTTCCCCAAGCCAAATGGTCTGCTACACTAGCAGGCTGTGGCCCGAAGGCATAATACAACCACCAGGGAGGGATAGCTCAGTGGTTTGAGCATTGGCCTGCTAAACCCAGGGTTGTGAGCTCAATCCTTGAGGGGGCCACTTAGGGATCTGGGGCAAAAATTGGTCCTGCTAGTGAAGGCAGGGGGCGCTGGACTCAATGACCTTTCAAGGTCCCTTCCAGCTCTAGGAGATGGGTATATCTCCCTTTATTACTGGAGTGATGTGCGTTACATCCACAACCCCCTTCTCCTGCCACCCCCTGCCCCCCCGACACATCCTTTGGACCAGGGCTGGCCAAACTTACTGGCCTTCCAAGCCACATATGACACACTTCAGACGTCCGAGAGCCGGAGCACACCTGTTGGAATCGTGGGTTGGGGCTTCATCCCTGCTCCTGCTGAAGCCCCGAGCCCTGGCAGATGCGCCCTGCAGGGCTGAAGCCCCAAGAACCCCCTCCCAGCTAGGCAAAAGCCCCTACCGCACCACCCCGCTGCAACACAAGCAGCACTTTCAAAAGCACGTGGGTGCCTAATGCCCATTGCCTTCCATGGAAATTAGGTGCTGAGGAACTTCCATGAGGGGCCCATCTTTACTTTTAGACACCTAAATACCTTTAAAAATTGGGCCTCTAAGTGATTTGTCCACAGTTACCCAGAGAGTCTGTGTCAAAGCTGGGAACTGAGCCCAAGTCTCCAGAGACCCAGTTCAGCGCTTTAACCACAAGAGCACCCTTCCTGGGTACAGTCTGCAGACGCCTCAGTGTGTTGCTGCCCGTCCTTAGTATTGCACGTAAGGCAGAATTTGCAGCACTTGTGCACTGGGTGGGGTCAGAGTTGGCACATTCTCCCACACTCAGTGCACTCTGGAATAGCGGAGGCAGTTCTAGAAGGCCACAGCCACTACGAACTCTGATTTCAAGGGGAGACAGAGTAAGACTCCGACCAGAGAGAACTTGGCACGGGGTGTGGGTGCGTCCCATGAAGTTTTCAATGGGCTACCTATAAACTGAAGTCAAAAGGTTGCTTTGAAGCCCCACACAGACATGAGAGCAAATTCATCTCCACAGTGATGTCACTCAAGTAGGTAAGGGTACTGCAAGGATGAATGCAGCCTTTTCCCATATTGTGTATATTTTGCTGAGGGTTTTATTTTAGTATTTGACAAAATCATTTCTATTCTTAAAGTGGCTGCTCCTTGGAAGCAGGGAGATTGTGTCTGCCTTCCAACCTTCCTTATAGCTACAGATTTTTAAAGCCAGAAAGGACCACTGTGAACATCCACCCTGGCCTCCTGCATAACACAGAGCAAAGACCCTCACCCCATGCCCCATTCTTTTCAGGTGTACAACCAACTTAATAGGTGTATGGCTAGAGTGTCCCCCATCTATTCAGCTGCTGTATTCATGATGTTTAGTTCGCTTTTTTCTTTCATGCCCAATTATTGTTTTTAGGGGGCTGTTGGTCACTATCACTGGTCAAAGGTATGAAAGGAGGAAATGCAGATGCCCAAAATCCAGTCAGACCTGCAGGGTGATAATCGTCCACTATACACGGGGTACTGCAGCCGGGTCCTGGTCTAAGAGTGGAGAATTGCAGAATTCTACCCTGGGATAGATAAAGGCACACGGCCTGACACCTGAGGGGGCTGGGATCATTCAGAGAAAAGGCACAGAGGAAAAGCTAGCCCTGCAACCATGAATACCACATTTGAAAATCTAGCTCCAGTCATGAAATGATGAGCACTTTCAAATATCCAGCCTATAACTTCTTAATCATTCCCAATATTATAAAGCAGCTCTGAATATAATCTTCTTTCAACTGCATCATTCTCACAGCATAGCTCAGTTGACATGTCATCATATTTGACGTGGCATCTCTAGTTCGCATCTTTGAACTTTAATTACTTAAATGTAATAACGTACGGGGTGTGTGTATACATAGCTTTGTAATATTAAATTTAACCAACAGATTTTTCATTTTAGAGCTCAGTTTCTGCAGGAGTTCATGCTCGGATAATTAAAAATGTAGGAATAGCTAAAATCAGTATTAATTAAAACAAAAGTAGAAATTAATTCTACATCTAACCATTGTTTTTGCTTGAAAAAACTGACCTTGCAGACAGTATATCAAAAGCAAGTAGGTCATGCAGAGATGCATAGATACAAAAGGTACACACCACAGTAAAGGTGCTTTTAAACTGAACAAACATTAGTTTCAGAGCTCTTTTCCCTAACTCACTGGGATTCCATTTGATATCACAAAATTGCCAATCAAGCACCGAGAAGAAGACTGATTAAGGTGAAGTCAGGAGAACATAAAATACATAATGCTACTATTATGCTTATGATTGAATGTGGGATTAGAAGCACATGATTAACAAACTCAACTTTGTCTGTTTCCTGCTGCACAACAAAAGGAGCTTAGTAGTATAACTGAGAGACATTATTCTTCAGTCTCTCCAAAAAGTCTGAAATACAGGCATGCCTGAGCTGGGATTAAGTACTGTGCAATGAGATGCCAGTTGGCTACAACGGGCATGGAAGCAGAGGTGGTACATACACCTTAATTGCCTTAACTAAATTGAACCATGCTAAAAATTGAATTAAATCCTCAGTGTTAAAATAACAGCATGAACACTTGAAAGAATCTCACATTTTTCCACTGTTCGCCCCATGGGAAAATTATCGCTTCATATCACAAGAGTATGTGGGACTGGGACATGTGCAAAACGCCCGGAGTTCTCTACTTTCCAATGATTTGTATCTTGCTTTTGCTGCTTTGAAAATTCGAGGCTGGCAAAATCGATGGCACAGCAAATGAGACTAAGCAATCTACAATTGTGTCTGCCACATACTTCAGTCTAAATTTGCTGGAAAAGAAGAACCTTTTTCAAAACTGTAACGCCGCAGGAATCATTGGTTTTTTAAAATGTATTTTTATTATTATTATTATTTAATATTTATAGTGTGGTAGCACCAAGACACCTAATCCAGTTTGGACCCCATTGTGGTAGGTGCTGTTCAAACATATCAGGGCCCCATGTAGAGAGGGTTCAGAGAAGAGCCATGAGAATGATTAAAGGATTGGAGAACCTGCCTTATAGTGATAGACTAAAGCAGCTCAATCTATTTAGCTTAATAAAAAGAAGGGTAAGGGGTGACTTGGTTACAGGCTATAAGTACCTACATGGGGAACATATATTTAATAATGGGCTTTTCAGTCTAGCGGAGAAAGGAATAACATGGTCCAATGGGTGGAATTTCAAGCTAGGCAAATTCAGACTGAAAATTTGGCATACATTTTTAACGGTGAAAGTAATTAACCATTGGAACAATTTACCAAGGGTTGTGGTGGATTCTCCATCACTGGCAATTTTAAAATCTCTAAAAGATCTGTTCTAGGAATTATTTTAAGGATGTTCTATGGTCTGTGCTGTATAGAGCCAGACTAGATAATCACAATGGTGCCTTCTAGCCTTAAAATCTATGAATCTATACTAAGGGCTGGTCTACACTAGGGGTGGGGTTCGAACTAAGACACAACTTCAGCTATGCTATTTGCGTAGCTGAAGTCGAAGTATCTTAGTTCGACTTACCTGGCCGTCCTCACGGCGGCGAGTCGACTGCTGCAGCGCCCCCGTCAACTACACTTACTGCTCCTGCCAAGGTGGCGTACGGGCATCGATTCGAGGATCGATTTATCGCGTCCAGACGAGACGTCATAAACCGATCCCCGATATATCAAACACTACCTGCCAATCCGGCATGTAGAATAGATGTACCCTAAAGAAAACTAGTGGCCCTGAAAAATACCTATTAATTAAATGAAGGAAAGAATAAACAAATCTCTAATGGGAGTCTCAAGAATGTCTCTCTCTGCTGACGCATCATCAGCCACTTCCCAATAAAACACTGAAAATACCAGTGTGCCATCTCAGTGGAAACTTCAGTCTTTGGGAAAATGAGGCCAGCTAAATAGCGTAAGAGTTAAGCACTCACTAACTAAAACACTGAGAAACTTATACTGTAATGTTTGCAAACACTAAGAATGGATAACTGCAACTTTGGTCATGACTCATGTTCTAATTCAGTCTGGACAATGCTTCCACAGGAAACAAAACTGGTCCTCTGTCAAGATAACAATGCCAGCCCCTTTTTCAAATATCTCAAAAGTTCACAGGTTTGACCACAGGTCCCATCAAATTCAAATAACTGCTCTGCTCTATGTCACTCAGACCGGGATCCTCCAACACACTGTACTTCCATATGCCAGCAAACTGAAGAAGGAAGTCCATGTAATTTTCCCCGCAGCAAGCAACTCAGAGGAAATAGAAATGCTACGTTATATTTTAAATTCAGGACAGTTTTCCCTTGAAGACGTCAGGCAAATGACAAAGAATGATACTACTATAGCTAGTCCATCCTTCAAGACTTGCCTTTTCTGTGACAATAACACCACAATATTATTATTTTTCTCTGCTGCCACCAATAGCTCAGGCTGGAAAACAGACTCTTTGCTGGCTCAAGCCCACTTCCTATAGCCATTCACAGTCTTAACAGCTGGGTTTCATACTCACACAGGGTGAAATTCTCCTCTTGGTTACACTTGCACATTGAAGTTAACTGGGATACACCAGTGTAACTAAGATGAATTTTCCCCAGCGCTTCTGATCTTTGTTTAATATTATTCATGTTTTCAAAACACAAATGCAAAAAAGTACATCGAGGCAATACACGGTATTTTTGAACACGCAAAAAGTGAGCTAATACAAAGGCTCCCATGACAACCTTAATTACTAATATCATTTGCATTATAGCAGAACTTTTACAGTCGAACCAAGCGTGAGAGTTGGGGAAGGGGATATAAAAGAGGAAAGAAAATACAGAGAAAGAGAGACACAGGAGGAACCACTGGCAGACAAAGTAAGGGTGGTGGGCAGAGAGAAGACAAAAGCACGGGAGGAAGAGGTTTAAGATGACAACAGAGAAGAGAGAAAGGAGGAGGGTAAAAGAAATCGGAGCAGGGGAAATTAAAATAAGGAGCTGGGGTTCCAGGAACAAGGATTAATTTGTTTCCCTTAACTAGATTTATAACAGTATATAGCACATGATGGATATATTTAACAACAAGCAAGCAGAAGGCAAGGGAATGACCCTTGCATTCCTAGAATTTGAAGTAAGAGAGTTAGCATAAAATACATTTACCTCCTAGCTTTAGTTTGGGAGGAAGGCCGTTATGTGTGACGAAGTAAGATTGTAATGCATGTCTGCCTATAATTATTTTGGATACACTTTGTATTAAGGCTCCATTTATGAAACACTTACAAAGGGTTAATAGAGGTTACAAGCATATTAAAGATATGAATAGTATGCATGATAATAGGTTATGGGCACATGTACTAAGATGATGATAAGCAACACATTGACTTGTTGGACTCTAACACGATCAATTAACCATGTATTAAAACATCTGTTAATCGTTGTTAACCCTCTAAAAATTATTTATAAATGTATCCTAAGTAAAATTGTGACTGTTACTATGTTTTCTTACACATTTGTGTAATCTCAACTGGTTACTAAAAGGAAATGTTTTACTATAACTTGCAAAGCACAATAAAGAAATCAACTTAGGCAGTACATGGAAAACAGCAGGGGAATGAAGAAAAGATAAAACATTCTCTTTATTATGCTGCAGAATTTGTTTTCAAAGCCTGAAATGCCATATATTCTAGTTTATTCTAACCACAGCAACCTCTTATAACCTTCTACTTTCTTCACATAGAAACCAGAATTAGTACACTATTGACAAATACACCTGTCTGACACTACTACTCACACGAGAAGGAAAGGTTTTCCAGCAGAAAGGGTTTCACTCATGTTTTTTCTCTTTCACAGACACAGGAAAATGTATTCATGGATAACTCAGAGAAGCACTCAAACCCTTGGGCAACCAACACAGGCTTCCACAGACCATCTCCATAGACCTCTAGCTATCACGTAATGTTCTTCAGAGTTTGCCTGACTTTATGTGTTATGAACTACTCCTAAAGCTTCCATTCCCTAAAACTCAGCCCTCCAGCTGCTGCTGCAGTTATTGCACAGAATAAAATGGCTCAGCAACTACATACAAAAGCTTAAAAGAAAGTAGAGGTTATGTCTGAATCATTCTAATTCCAGAAGAAGAAAAAACATCTACGGGCCACAGATTATTCGGTGGCTGAATTTTCACATCACTGCAAGAGGAAATTAAAGAGATACTGTCAAATTTATATTTCTCTATCTGCCCTATGCTCATTGTTTTTTAGTGGGGTTTTTTTATGCATCTGACAGCTTGGGAAACAAATGTAGATAAAACAGATTCCCATTGTTAATAGTCTGTTTCTAGTCAATTTCACTTTCAGATTAGCAGGCACCTTCAAAACGATTGGGGAATGTTTTTAGGTTTGTGGGGGAAAAGTTCCCATTGGAATTTTTCTTTCTTTACTGGAAATATATCCAGTCAGCTTAGATTTCCAAAAGCTTGTTATTGCAAAACCTAAATTTGGGGCCAAATGTAACTTAACAGCATTACTTTAAGGTAGACAAGCTGGGTGGGGTAATATCTTTTGTTGGACCAAACTCTGTTGGTGAAAGAGAGAAGCTTTCAAGCTACACTGAGCTCTTCCTCAGGCCTGGGAAAGGTCGCAGCTAAAAGCTCGAACAGATAATTTAGCATAAGTTGTTAGCAAATATTCTAAGGGGCCATTCAAAGTGAAGTGGCCCATTTCTTTAAGGTAGAAAACTGGCAGTAAGTTATAACTGAACAGTAAAAAACATCATCAAATATTTTCCTAATACAGGCCAGTCAGAAGTGGCCTGTTAGTCTATAAGGTGCCACAGGACTCTCTGTTGCTTTTTCAGAAGTGACTGTGTGCCCCAAGATACACCTTAAAGGAGCCTGAGCAACAATCCTTTGAAAATCAAGTCCCTTTAAGGTGTCTCAAGTTGGTAACAGAAAATCACTTGGCACTTTTGAAAATCTTGGCCACAGTCACAGGGTTGCTCACCTCGGGCATTCAAAAAATCATGAGTCAAGTCACAAGAAAATCACGAGATTGGCCATTTTAAAATCTCATGATTTTTAAGCCAAACTGGAGTTATTTTTGTCTGACTTCTGAATGTTTGGACTACACTTGGGTTGCACTCACAAGCCACAAATGTGTGTCATGGGAGGGAGCGGGAACTGCTTGCACTCTACCCCTCCCCCATGCACTCTCAGAAACACCCGTCACAATCTACTTTAAAACCTCCACGAGAGGCTTTCCATCTGCAGTGATTGTAACGCACCATTTAAACTGACTGTGTAAATACTGTCAAACTAGATACATGGCATCACATTTAAGGTTGATTTTTTCCCCTCTTCTCTTAAAAAAAAAAATCTGAGCTTCTAGGCAAGGGAAAATAGAATGCGGAAGAGCAGATGGCTGGAAGGTAATTGGTACGTGGCTGGTGGGCTTGACACTGCTTGCTGGGTGAAAGCTGCTCATTAAAGAAAGGTGACTGTGTAATAATAGGAGATAATTGAACTGCATCTGAGCACATTTGATCCCGTGCTTGTCTCATGTGCACACCTGGGTGAGCAACACAGGCAGTGAGTACAGGCGCCGATTTCATGGGTGCTCCGGGGCTGGAGCAACCACGGGGAAAAATTAGCGGGTGCTCCAGACAAAATGGCGGATACATTTCCTTTTCAATAGAGCCTTATTATGTAATAACATGCGTGGACACCCAGTGCCCAGGCCTCTTATGTATCCATTAAGGACAAGATGTTAACACAGTCTGCTGGGCCAGGGGTTCTCAAACTTTTTCTTTCCGAGTGTGCCCAACATGCGATAAAAACTCCCTGGCCCACCCTGTGCCACAATAACTGGTTTTCGGCATATAAAAGCCTGGGCCGGCGTTAGGAAGCAAACAGGGCAATCGCCGGGGGCCCCACACCACAGGGGCTCCCATGAAGCTACATTGCTCAGGCTTTGGCTTCAGCCCCATGCCGTGGGGCTTTGGTTTTCTGCCTTCGGCCCCAGCGAGTCTAACACTGGCTCTGCTGGGCGACCCCCCTGAAACCTGCTCGTGGCCTCCTACGCTGCCATTAGTGGGAGCAAATTCCATCGTTAGGGTGCGGATCTAGGGATGGTCCACAGATGCATCCCAGCTGATCTCAGCAGTCACGGTGATGCATAGGAGAGAGCACAGTCTCGGTACACAGCCAATCTCCAAATATCGGTTGCTTTAGTATAGACTAAAATTCACACTTAGAATTGCACCCAGAAGCAAATGTGAAACCACTGCAGTCCACAAGTTTCAGGGATAGACTGCTTAGGTCAACTTGCTCCACTAATCAGTTCAGGCAGCTCTACTCTGCACTAGCTGAATCCTCAGTGTCTTAATTTTTCAGACATTTACGACAGCTGTCTATCCCAAGCACTCAAAAACCACAAGTACAGACCCGCCCCCAAAAAATCATGAGACTGAAGTAAAAATCATGAGATATTAAAATAATAAATAAATGTGGATTCTTTTTATTTGCCTCCAGGTTTCTTGGCTTTTGGGATGCACTCACTCTGCATTTTTCAAGCTTTTCTCCATAGCCATGAGGGCTAGAGAATTAATTATTTTTAAAGAAAGGCTGAGATTTCCATGCAATCTTTTGATACCAGCCACTAAGGTTGTAAGAAAAACAGAGAGCTGCAATCAAATCATGAAAGTTGGCAACACTTTACGCACTTAACACTTCTAAATATCCCAGCCCAAATGCACCTGAAATATTATTTTCTGCAGCTTGTAGAGAATGACAAGCAAGATACCAATTTTCACGTTGCAGGTGAAACTCATGAAATTCCCAAGCTCAGGAGTCAGAGTGGTAGCCGTGTTAGTCTGTATGAGCAAAAAGAACAGGAGTACTTGTGGCACCTTAGAGAAGTGGGTTCTAGCCCACGAAAGCTTATGCTCAAATAAATGTGTTAGTCTCTAAACTCAGGAGTGTAATTATAAACTAAGCAGCAGAATCCCGAATGGGCAGCTGCCACTTTTAAAATCCCCCCCTCATTAAAAAAAAAAACCCCAAACCCTGTAAAATGTTTTTTGTTCACTTTATTTTCAGTTAAAACTCTGATAACACAAAAATATGCTACTCTCCACACGCCTTATTGGCACATCAAGTGCTGCAGGAGAACTCCCCACTGAAACCAACAGGCGAGTTAGCTTGAAAAATTCAGTGTGCAATATGGCCCCATCTTAACGCATTTTTAAAACCTCAGTCCTGTGCCAGAGATCATGTCACAAAATGAGTTTAATACCAGATGCAATACAAATCTTTTCCACTTTGTTAGAATTTTTTTAACTTTATGGGCCAGTTTCAGCTGAGATTTGTGTCATTTTTTTGATGGCACAGATCCCGCTCCGTAACCTCTGGGGCAGAACGTGCACCAGAAAAGGGGACTGCAATGGTATAAAGCTGCCACAACCTCTTACTCCTATGAGGCCCACAAGGGACTTCCTCAGTGTAGCCCTGAAACTAGACAGCCCCTCAGTGACTCATCCATCTCAGAGACTTCCTCTCAGGTGAGCTTCGCAGTCTCTTGGAAGTAACAGTAGATAGTTAAGAGCTGATTGGGTCATGATCTATAGGTATCAATATGAGGAGCTCAAGCAGCATCTGGAAGCAGCAGCATGTCGCCCCTCCAGCTCCTACGCGAAGGTGCGGCCAGGCGGCTCTGCGCACTGCCCTGTCTGCAGGTGCTGCCCCTGTAGCTCCCATTGGCTGCGGTTCCCGGCCAATGGGAGCTGCGAGGGCGGCGCATGGGGCGGGAGCAGCATGTGGAGTGGAGCCCTCTGGCTGCCCCTACGCGTACGAGCTGGAGGGGGGACAGGCCACTGCTTCCGGGAGCCATGTGGAGCCATGGCACACGCAGAGTGGGACAAATCTCTGACCCCACTCCCCGGCTGGAGCTCGAGGGCCAGATTAAAACATCTGAATGGCCGGATGCGGCCCCTGGGCCATAGTTTGCCTGCTCCTGCTCCATTTGCTAGAAAAGTGCTGGGATAGTTTCAAAGCTTAGTGCAGACAAGGCCTTGGAGACTGGGAAGTTGCGGCTATCTAAAGAACAGCCAGAGTTTACAGGTTTTTATGATTGTATTCAGTAAAGTGAATGTCAATATCAAATACAATGCGATTGTTGAAAGACCTAAGTTTTGTACAGTCTCGTTGTCACTGTCGGCTTTGCGTACTATAGCATGTATACCCTGCTTATGCACCTATTAATACATAGCTCCTAATAATGAGATGCACCATTATGAAAGTGCTGTAACACAACCTATCCATGGGATATAACAATTACTTTGAGATCTGTTTATACAGTTAAAAAATAAAACACCCTTCTGCTTCCCAAGGAGGCAATTTTATCTATTGGTTGTCACATGGTGAATTTACCATCTCTTCTTAGACATTGGCCAAATCATTCAATCTCTGTGTGCTTCAGTTTCCACATCTAAAATAGGTATAATAATCCTGAGTGACCTCACAGGAGCATTGTGAGGCTTAATTAAATAATTAAAGTGCTTTTAGTTGCTTGGATGAAAACTGCTACATACATATCAAGTATTATTATTAGTGTAGGTGGCTATACATGGCGAGCTTTATGGGATCATTTGGTAACAGGCTAATTTTTATTCTGAAAGCAGTCGTTAAGTGCAATACAGCAGTGGTGTAATTATTATCATCAGATCCACTTTCTAAAATTAATGATGAAATGCTGTAAATGAAAAAAAATCATGTTATACAGCAACTGAACAGTGGCTCTGATTGGTGATTCTCTGTTGGGTATGTTAATTAAGAATGCTGTTGAAATGTTACTCAGTAATATTTCTTAGTGGAAATGCTCAGTGCTGGAAGATTAATTATGTGTTTCATGTCTAGAATGGTCATTACTAAGATATAAGCGGTAGATATTCATGGTATGGGTGCCTTCTTTTTCACAGCAATTTTATCTGAAGTCTGGAACTGGAAAACTGCCAGAACATGTAGAAACTTCTGCTAACGTAAACTACAGTGTATTGTACAGCTGATTTCCCACTACATCTTGCATCTACGAGCACGTTTCTTCCAAGTGCTAGCCATTCTTGTTACAGCGTCAAAGATCTAATTCAATTATGAATGTGACCAGAGGATGTTGGGGTTACCATCAGACAATGCACTATTTCCTCAGGCTACTGGCAGATGGTAGTGAGAACAAGCAGGCCAAATCCTCCCTGCTTTACTCAGATGAGTAGTCCCATTCTGCTCAGTAGGATTACTCTCCTGAGCAAGGCCATTAGGATTTGGGGCCAAGGGCCTAACTCACAGTGGGTCTGATTCTGATCCGACTCACGCTGCTGTATAATGCATTTGACTTCGATTGATTTTCTCCTGCTTTACACTGGCATGAGTGAAATCAGAACCAGGCCCACTGGATGGTTTACCTGAGTACAGCAGATTTGTCTGAGTAAATCATACTTGGGCCCTAAAAAATGTCAGTGGCTATGCTTCTGCAAAAGTGCACTGGTAACCAGATCCTCAGCTCCCATAAGTCAGTGAGCACCGCAGATTTCAATTAAGCGATGCCAATTTACAGTAGCTGAGGATCCAGCTCCAGACTGCTCTCAGTCATGGAAAGGTTCATAAAAGCTATGACATGATGCTGTGAAAGACTAAGAGGGCAATTCTCCCATCACTGTGTAGGGGCTTTTCATGCTTGCCACCAATTAGTATGAGTGAAAGTTAGCTGCATCAATTGCCTATACAGTGACAGAATAATAAACCCCTTAAGAATTTCATTTGCCTTCCCACAAGTGTTAATGGTCCACATAAGTATTTGGTAATTTAAAAATATATATAAGTAATATTTTTCCCTCACAGAAAATGTTCCCACCGCTATGTTCAATAAATATATGTGTGTGTGTGTGTGTATATATATATTTAAAATCTGTTCGTCCTCAGCTACCAGCTACTTGATTTGTTTCTATGATCCTGCTATAAAGCTAAGAGGAACATGTGCTTAGCTCATGCAACTCCAGCTGACTAGAGAGTACGCTCCATAAAAGAACAGGGAAGAAATACAAACAACATCAAATATTGATATCATAGGAAAACATCAAGAGATGCTTGTGTGGCTTGTTCTGTATATATTATGTATGTAAATTATGCTTAGTAGCTCCTCTTCATAACTTCAAGCTGCTGCTAATGTGTCAGATTTTTACGGCAGATTGAAATATTGGTGAAAGCAGTTATCACATTCATAGAAATGATTTATAGTTATATCTGAACTAAAAGTCTGATCTCTAATGCTCCGACGAGTGGCCTTTGACTCTGTCAATTGAGGATGAGTCTCAGAGTAATTTGTACCCCAAATTTAATGGCAGTTTCAATGTAAATCATCCTCTGTTTTAATGAAACCCAGCCACATTTGATATTAGAAATGAATGCATGGTATCAGCTGGTGGCTTGTGCAGCTCAGGTTTCACTTACACTAGGCTGGATACATGTTTCAAATGATTTTATTGAAAAATAAGATTTGCAATTAAATTATTATAAGTAAAACTGATGGAGTCTGGGGGAAAAAAATCGGAAAGTAGGATCTCTCTCTCCTCCCCTCCCCCTCCAAACAAAGTTCTCCGAGGTGGCCCCAATTAAAATATTTGATAGAGAAATGGATAAAGATAAAGACTTTTAAAGTGCTTAAGATGTTGGTTTGGTTCTGCCACTGTGCTGTTTCTACTCTAACGACGGAGTAGCTGTACGAGTGCATGGCCATCCCTCCCTGTCAATCTCGGAGGAAGGCCACACTCCTACGCTACAGTAGCATTGATACACGATATAAGGTAATAAGGATATAAGCACTTATTATGGTGATATGTTCTACAGGCAAAAACGGATGCTAATACTATAAGATATGGTATATGAAATAGAGGATCCTAAATACACACTCTCACCAACAGAATACAGTGGACTCTAGTACAAGTGGATGGTAAGCATCTGTATCTTTCAAACCTGTGCTCAGACCCTCATATCTGTGAGTATTCAGAAAACAGGAACAAATTCAGCAGATGAAAAATACAACTATTGTATCCAATAAACTCCATCATTAGATGTTTCCCATGCTCCCATAAACACCCCTGCTTGTGCTGATGAGAATATTTGAACCCAGGACAGTCACCACTAAGGCCCCAATTCAGCAGAGCACTTAAGCATGTACTTAACATTAGAGCATGCTTAAGCCCTATTGACTCCTCACTGAAATTCCAATGATGTGCCTAAAGTTAAGGACATGCTTAAGTGCTTTGCTGAACTGGGATGTACTCTACCGAGTGCTTAAATACTTCATTGCACTCAGAGCCTAAAACCATAAGCCTCTATTCCATGACCTAGAGGAGAAGAGCCTTCAGCCGACAGCTGTAGTAGGCTCTTATTCTGTTTGGGGGATCAGACACTAGAGAGGGGGGAAAACCCACAACTCTCCTAATAGACTTGTAACTGATTTTTGCTTGCAGCTGATTTTTTTTTCTTATATAATTTCAGCTAAGTAACAACCTCAGCCATATTTGATGAATGAGTGGTGTGGGAAACAACTGTTCCTATTGTAAAAGCGCTAAGCAACTTTTTCAACAGCCAGTGGCACTGCATGGGTTTGGATTTCCTGGTGAGGCGCCTTGTTAGAACTGTTTCAGAGTAGCAGCCGTGTTAGTCTGTATCAGCAAAAGGAACAGGAGTCCTTGTGGCACCTTAGAGACTAACAAATTTATTTGAGCATAAACTTTCGTGGGCTACAGCCCACTTCATCGGATGCACAGACTGGAACATACAGCAAGAAGATCTTTATACATACAGAGAACATGAAAAGGTGGAAGTAGCCATACCAACTGTAAGAGGCCCATCAATTGAGATGAGCTATCAGCAGCAGGAGAAAAAAGTTCTTGTTAGAACTGCATTTCATTGATTTAGTCCTTTCAACACAAAGGCCTCATTCTAACAGATATTGGGGTTTGTTAGATTTCCTTTGGAAGAGGTTGAAACAAGATTCTCTGCTCAGTCACCACAGTGCAGCTTGGAGAGGATTTGCTCAGCACACACAGATTTTGTTTTTAACAAGTTAAAGAAAAAAAGTTGCTTTGATGAGTTTGTTTTGCAAACCTCGGGCTAACTTATGATAGCACAGTCTGTGCATCGGGGTGCAGAGAACATATGCCCAGCAAGGGGAGGGGCACACCCACCCCCTCAATCTTGGTGCACTCCAGATGGCCTGAGGATCAAGATGGTGCCACAGCCACCACATACCTTCTTCCAACTCTACCTAAGGATTGCCAGGTGCCAATCAATCAATCCTGGAGATCCAGCTCCATATTGATTTAGGAAGCTTCTTAGCTGGCAAGCACCAAGTGGCAAAGGCTAGTAAACTGTGTCTTTGACAAACAAATTTAAATTGTACTCCCTGCATTCCGAAACAGAAGTGCCTGAACCAGGCTCATTTCTATGGCAGGATTGGGGCCCCACCTCCCTAATACTCCCTCATCCCTCTGGCTTCAGGAGCCGCTCTGGTGTGAACCAGGGCGGCGCTCTGAGTAGCTGCTCTCCTTTCCCTGCTGCATTACGGAGGACAGAAGACAAAGCAGATTTTGTCTGCACTAATACCCCTTCCCTGCTCCCTTGTGGGAGCTCCAGGGAGAGCAGGGTAGAAGCTTGACTGGCTCTGCCTCAGCCCAGGGCAATAGTTACATCTAGGCTTGGTTCAACATTTTCCATCTAAACTGGTTTTGCTATTGAAAATTGGGTTTCTGACATACAGATTTTTTTTTTCTTTGCAAAACGTGTCTGTTTTCCACAGAAAATTATGACTTTTTGTCAAAAAGCCAAACACCCGAAAACCAAAAGGTTTCCACCGAAAACTTCAATTTGGAAAATGCAGCTGTGGTGCCTTATGGGATTTGTAGTTCAGATGCCTCTTGTCCCCATTCTCCACTATGGGCCAGACTCCCCCGTTGGACACAGGGTGACCAGATGTCCCAATTTTATAGGGACAGTCCCGATTTTGGGGTCTTTTTCTTATATTGACTCCTATTAACCCCCACCCCTTGTCCCGATTTTTCACGCTTGCTGTCTGGTCACCCTAGTTGGACATCTCCCCTTATTTACTGTGGCATGTGATTTCCATGACACATCACAAAGGTTGAGTAAGAGGGGAATTGTTGGTGCATCATGGGAAATGTAGTCTGGCCCAGAAGCCCCACCCATCTATTAAAATAGAAGCATGAGGCACCTGAACTACTATTCCCAAGGAGCACTGTGATAGCATTTTTGAATAAAAAGGTTTCAGCTGAAAGATTTTGTTTTTTAATTTTTGGCCAAAAAGTTGACATTTCCAGCAGGGAAAAAATGTTTTTGACCAGTTTTAGTTAAAGTGGCCCCTTGACTTTTCTGAAATGATATATTTGGCTTTCAGATCTGAAAAGGCTGGACACCACTGCCATAAGCTAAAGCACACGAGAGAGGAAAGGGTGATGGACAAGTTCATATGCTGGGCCAGAACCGCAGCTGGTGAAAGGTGAAGTGAATGGAGCTATATTGATTTACAGCCGCTGCAGATCTGGCCTGTTATCTTAACTTTTTTTTTTAATTCAGTAGAGCTCAACTCATCAAAAAAGCTGTGGATTTGAACAATGAATTCCTGAACTGAACTTTTATTTTAAAATCAGGGTAAATGGCCAAAAGAGTGAGTTTTGTTCTTAATCTAGAAAATAAACATCACGTTTTGCACCTGACCAAATCCCTAGAGATTAAATTATTGACATTAAATCCCACAGATGGGCATATTAAATAAAACTTGATCAGCTTAGTGTCACCTACAGAGATGGCCTTTACAAAAAACTTTCCAGTTGACTTATATCTGTACTATGTCGTATATTTTCCTACATTTCCAGCACGTGCTAGATCAAACCAGACCCAATTAGTCATCCCTCCTGAAGCACAACCCAGGTATGTGTCAGTGGCATCTGTGCGAGGGGGAAAGGATTTGTCTTCCTGCAGAGCCTGCCGAGAAATGTCATGGAGCAGCGGGGTTCGTCTGCATAGAAGCTCAGTATCCCTCTATACCTTACTCTCTAGCAGTGCAGCTCCTTTTCCAGCCAGTGAAATCCCTTGGGGGACCCCCTTCAAGGGTGACTGCCCTACCTTGAGCCAGTCCACGCTCCCATGTGGATCCTTCGACAGCGTGACCTAAGAACATCTGCCGCAGTGGCGTCTGGAAGGGAACAGTAGTTCTGATGGGCAAAGGCATGAGCTGCCCCTCACATCTGAGCGTGGCACTGACTAGAGCTGGTTGACATTTTTTCCTTTCAGATTTTTTTTTTTTAAACAACATCGAAATGGTTGCAGGAGGCAGCCTGTTTCAACAGCAAACACGCTCAGCGCAAACAGGGGAACAAAATCCCATTCCCAGACAGTTCTGGTGTTAACTTTTAAGACTAAACATGCTAAATTCAATGTCATCATTGTCAACTATTTCACTGCTGATCAAATCACGTAGGGAAGGAGAGGGCAATTGTATCACGGAGATCTGCACAATCTACCGTGAGTGGCATGTCGATTTTGTGCCAGGAGGAGTAAGCAGTGTCTGGTATGTGGGCACAGCTTGGAAAAGTGTCAACTTTGCCCCCCAAATCTGACCACATACAGCCTTCTGTGGGGCCGAGGCTGGGATGGAGAACTCTGCTCAGGGGAATGTGACCCAGCCCACCATTTCTCATGTGGAAAGAATTATACCCCTCCTATGCGGTGTTAATGTTCCATCAACGATATTTCCACTGCTGTGCACATCATTAAAAGTGCAGTCTGGCCCCACTGAAGTCGATGGCTAAACTCTCAGTGACTTTAATCAGACCAGCTAAAGAAATGTAAATGATCTGATGTCTGTATCATCACAAAAGAACGGCCTGCAGCGTGCTTAACAGGTCATCAACAATCCACGCAGAAGGGAAGAAGGGAAGCTTCCTTCCTCAAGTTTCCAGTTATTCTAGTTCACCTGAGAAAGGTGCGTCTTTGGAGGGGCGCTATGATGTCATAATCTACACAGAATGCAGCCATTTACTGCTGTCTGGCCTCACTATGTTTTATAGTGGAACGATCATATTCATTAATTAAAATCTCACATTAGGTTAGGGAACACGTTAAACACTTCAGGGTATTTTCCACAGAGCATTCCACATAGAGGCAAAATTGTTTCAACTTAAAGCTTTAACCTTAATATTGTGGGGGGGGGGGGAGAGCGAGAGGAGAAAGAGGGGGAAGAGACATTAAAGCATGAAGTCAGTTCACAATCAATGAAAGGAAAATCAATCTATGTCAGATCCTCTGAATTATTCTGGTGGCCCAGAAAGGTGTATTGGCTCATGGCCATCGGCAGTCCTGTCACAGTTTGCATGGTTCCATGCACTGATCTGAAATTTCTCCTATGCACTATATTGGAAAATGTAGTGTTGAACTGTCAGACAAACACAGAGGAAGAAGTGAACAACAGAGCATGCCTGCCCAGAGGATTCAGGGGGCCTGGGGTACTGAAGGCCCCCCCCCACCGCCAAAATGCTGCCGAATACCCGGACCGCCACCGGGCCAGGGCTCGCGGGGCCCCTGTGGGGCCTGGGCAAAATTACCCCACTTGCCCCCCCGGACAGCCCTGTGCCTGGCTTTTGCAAAACATGCAGCTGATCACTTTCTAATTGTCGATTCCCTTAAGGCAAAAAAAGCATGTGGAGGGGAACAAAGGCCATGGCTACACTTGCAGATGTGCAGCGCTGGGAGTTACAGCTGTGTTCGTACAGCTGTGTAGGGAAAGCGCTGGTGTGTGGCCACACTCACAGCTACCAGCGCTGGTGTGTGGCCACATTTGCAGCATTTGCAGCGCTGTTGGGAGTGATGCATTATGGGCAGCTATCCCAGCGTTCAAGTGGCAGCAACGTGCTTTTCAAAAGAGGAAGCGGGGGGGAGAGAGAGAGAGTGGATTTTTGGACACGACACTGTGTGTCAGCTCCCTGCCTTGCAAAATCTGACCATTTCTCGACCCCTCATTCACACTTAACTGCAAATAGCCTGCAGACCAGATAAGCAGCTGCTCCAACGGACTCCCGCCCCACCCCTGCTGTTTCTCTCCTCAAGCAAACACTAGCTGTAGACATTCATTCCCCTGCCTGCCTCATTCACAGCAAACAAGAGCTGTGTTTGTTTTTTAGATAAGCAGCTCCCGGAGCCCCGAGTTCACAACAAAACAAAGAGAGGCATCATAACAAAACAGAGTAATTTAGTTAAAAGCATTCTGGGATATCTCCTAATACCCTGGAGGCCAATAACAGCGCTGGTGTGTGTCCACACTTGATGAGCAGCGCTGGATCACCAGCGCTGCACTCGCTACACCCCAAGGAGACCAGGTGTACAGCCAGCGCTGCAGCCAGGGAGTTGCAGCGCTGGATGTGCCTTGCAGGTGTGGACAGTTACTAAGTTGCAGCGCTGGAAAGCCTCCACCAGCGCTGCAACTCTCCAGTGTAGCCAAGCCCAAAGACATACACTGGCACGCAGCCTCTGCATTCACTCTCCAACCCAAGGCCTCAGAGACTAGAGAGCCATCCAAGGTTGGGGCTAGAAAATGAAGTACAGATAGGGGATATGTGAGTACCTGGGACCAGGGGCGGCTCTAGGCATTTTGCCGCCCCAAGCACGGCAGGCAGGCTGTCTTCGGCGGCTTGCCTGCGGGAGGTCCCCGGTCCTGCGGATTCGGCGGCAGCCTGTGGGAGGTCTGTCGAAGCTGCGGGACCAGCAGACCCTCCGGCAGAGCGCCCCCCGCGGTTTGCCGCCCCAGGCACGTGCTTGGCGTGTTGGTGCCTGGAGCCGTCCCTGCCTGGGACTCCACACCTTCAGCTACCAGCCATTCAGCAAAAAATGCCCCCTTCATGGTCCACTTCATCCTCGTGTCCCCGTCCACGGCAGCATATGAGGACCAGCAACAGCACTGCCATAACTGCAGGCCCATTGCTGCCCTCAGGGAAAGCTCTGAAAACTAGTCACAGAGCATCCATTTAGAGCCAGTGCTGTTTCAAGCACTACTCATTTTCCTCTGGTTGAACTGCAGATCTCTTGCAAGTCTTGGGAAAGAGGAGCAGACAATTTATACAGGCCCTGCCCTCATCCCTGGCCCCACCAACATTCTGTGCATGGCCAATGGGCTCTGCAGACTCCCGCCCCGCAGGGGGAATGGAGGATATGTCATAGGGCGAGGCTAGAACCCTGAGCCGCAGCCATGTCCCCTCGCTCACTGTGCTGTAAGTTAGCAAAGAAACTGCCTGGAGCAGGAGGATGAATTGGCTTCTTTAGGGCTAGTCGGTGATACCTTTAATCACTATTCATTCTGGCCCCATTGACGTTGATGGCTAAGCTCTCAGTGACTTTAATGGGACCAGGATTTCACCAGCTGACCTCCTTCAGCAGTGCCACTGAAGTCATGTGGAGCTGGGATGCTATTCAGTTGAGTTAGGGCACCCCAGTCTGCCCCTCCAGTTAAAACAATAATTAAAAGGGGGATGTAAATCTAGGCCATTTTGATCATAAGGGGAAATTATGCTGCTAATTTAATTAAAAGAAATCTGATCTGCTGTCACTGCTCTGTTACTGGGCTTTGGCCACATCAGTATCCCCTGACCTGTTTGCACCTCTGGCATGACAGCAGGATATGCTCTCCTCATGCCCACTAGATCTCAATTTGCCCCTAGCTGATTGTGCCAGCCTCTTACAGGAGCTCTCGTCAATCGGCGAACTGAGATACAGTCAGCAAAGCAATGCACCTTTTACAATGGATAGCAAGATACACATGCTGTGCATTGTTCTTGTTATGACGTTTGACTACTGAATGTTAAAACAGAAGCTCATATAGAATGCACCTTTTAATTACTCCATTTTATTGAAGTATATTGGGAATACAGGAGTTCTTCCAGGGCAGTGCAAAAGTTTGCCTTACTCCTTATAAAGCCTGAAATGTGTCACGGTGCCGTCTATAGCCTCTGGGTACAAGCCTATAACAGTCTTGCACATCTTACTGTTATTTTGCTATATTTTGCTACACTGGCAACACCGTGAATGGCAAAGAACAGTTATTAGCAAGTTTCCTGTGGTTTCTTTTAATTGAAGGGCATTTCTTTATGCACTTCCAAATGAACAACACCTCGTAGCTAAAGAAAAATCAACGGAACAGTGTAATACAGACCCTCTCCCCAAGTTACAGCTGACCTAACTAATGCAAGTACACAGAAAAAGTAACAAATTATGGATTTTGGCCTGAGTCTTGCAAGAGCCTCTCTCTTAGGGGGAAAACATCTACGTGATCCTGGGATTAGGGAAAATATCAGAAAGAATTTAAATGATAAAACTATCATCCAAGTATGCATAAAACAAAATGAGTTCACTATCTCTACAAAGCCCCCTTTCACCTTCCTCTGAAGCGTGGAGCATGGGTCACTTCCTGTTTTGAATAAGAGTAAATGGTGGATTCTCTGTAATTTGAAGTCCTTAAATCAAGATTTGAGAACTTCAGTAACTCAGCCAGAAGTTCTGGGCCTGTTTCAGGAGTGGGTGGGTGAGGTTCTGTGGCCCACAATGCACAGGGGATGAGACTAGGTCAGGGGTTCTCAAACTTCATTGCACCATGACTCCTCTTTGACCATAAAAATTACCGCATGACCCCAGGCAAGGGGACCAAATCCAAAGACCAAGGGCTTCAGCCCGGGATGAGGGGGCCTGTAACTTGAGCCCCGCCACCCAGGGCTGACGCCCTTGGGTTTTGGCCCCGGGCACTGGAGCTCAGACTTTGGCTTTGCCCTTGGGTGGTGGGGCCTGGGCTTCGGTTCCAGCCGCGGACCCTAGCAAGTCTAACACCAGCCCTGGCGACCCCATTAAAACAGGGTTGTGACCCATTTGGGGGTTGAGAACCACTGGACTAGATGATCATGATGGTCCCTTCTGGCCTATGAGGCTCTGAACTGCTACAGGGACATGATCTATTAATTGTCAAAAACTCCAGCTGAGATTTCCGATGGAACCTGAGGGAGTTAGGTGCCCAGCTCCTTTTGAATGTCAATTGGATTTGAAAGTGGAATTTCCAAAAGCATCTAGGTGAGTTTGCAGAAGTCATCTCACCTTTCAATAGGGTTTGTGGTTTAGAGTTTCAAAGGAGCCTAGAAGAGTTAGGTGCCAAACCCAAATGAATTTCAGTGGAATTTGGGCACCTAACTCCCATAAACTGCCTTTAAAATCCCAGTCTCTGACAATAAGCAAGTCAAATCACACCAAGAGCATTCAATACTATTACTTAGGTAGCAATGCAAATGTTCACTGTCTCATCCCAGTAGATTGAGTCACCCAGGCTAAGGGAAATGGGACCATCAAAATCAAACTGCAAAGTAATAACAACCATAATCAAGAACTAAAAGTAAGCAGACAAGCAGTCTGTTTATTCCAGTAGTTGACGCTGAAATGGCAGATTCAAAGACTGACAATAAGATTAACAACATAGCCAAATAACCATTCACAACTCAGCTTTATTCTGCTTCAGAATGACCTGTGAATGCATATACTGACTATGGCCAGCACTGCACCTCTAATGTTTGAGGGAGACCAACTGCCTAAGGACGTCCCCCAAGCTGAACAATGCAAATTATACAAATTATTAACAGGAAAACTGCTGTTAGGTGGCCAAATACTGACCTCGGTTGTATCCCTGCAGCATCATTAACTTCAGTGGAGCAGCACGAGTGTAACTAAGGGCAAACACAGCCCCCTATACCCTTGCACCTAAGGATCTCAAAGCTCTTTACAACTATTCACTTAAATAATTAAAAACAAACCTCACTGCACCCGAATGAGGTAGTTCAGAGAAGACAGCCCATCAGTAATGCCTGCTTGTGTGATTCTGAGAAACAGGGGTCCTTGTTAGTTTACACCCTTTCTTGTGTAACTTTAGTGGCACCTGCTACAGAAGTCAAACATAAGCATGATGTGCCCAAGAAATCTCAAGTATTGCTGACTATTAAAAGGTATATTCCTTTGGGAATAATGACAAGGAAGCATGAGCCTGTAAAATTCAGAATTTAAAACTGGCTTCCCATGATCTCACCCATGCGTATGTACGTAACAGAAAGAAATGAAAAGGAAAAAACAATGCAATAGCATGATACTGTAGACTCTCCCCAAGTTATACATATAGTAGGGGGGCAGTCAGAGAAGCCAGAGAGAAGGAAGATGCTGTAGGGGTGGCACAAGTTAAGGGGCTGGAAAATATTTTACTGGTGGCACTGGAGAACGATGCATGCACTTGGCAGGTGATGTGCAGAGAAAACCGGCAGGGATTTAGTAGCAATCTCAACATGTGGGAAGAGTAAAAAATGACATCGTAGTTGTGATTCTGTGGGACAGGGGAAGGTGAGGGAGCTGCTAACATTAATGGGAAAAGGAGGGTGTCAGGAGGATTTTGAAGGCAAGATAAAGAGTTAAGTGTCTGAGCTGTCAACAGGATACCCCGGAGGAAATGTAAATCTGATGCGAGAGGAAGAGGACATAGAGTGGAGAGGTGAGTCTATGAGTCATCAGCACAAGATGGTAATTAAAGCCAGTCCCTTACTTCCACCCCATGAAGAGTTTTGTCGGGCCAGGAGCCTTTCCAAGTGCAACTATGTGAATGGAAGCTGTTTAGCATTTGGTACTTTCTATCATCTTTCCCAGGTAGATTAGCACAACCCAGCCTTCATGTTCTATTTCAAAGTAACCTGAATAAAAATAGAACAGCACAAATCAGAGTTACGGGACTGTTGTGTTGATCTCAAGGGCCAAAAGAGTTAAAGGTGTTAGAAACTCTTCCACTGTCCAACACTGAACGGGCATTACAAAGGTTCGGGGGAATTCCTACAGAGACCTTGGTTTACTCAGTTTCTGGGGAAACCCCCCAAAGCATTCATTCTAAAGTTGAAAGTTTATTGATTAAACACAAGGAAGAAGCAGAAATCAAAACCCACTATTACACTGAAACAGATATCATTTAATTATGCAAAACAATCAAAACCTATTAAAGTATTTCTCCTGTTGGCAGCAAAATTTCTGTCTCTTATTTTCATCAACAACCTTAACAACCTTTCTTTGATGAAAAGGAAAGGGTTCATTCTACTCTCAGTCTTGATGTGCGAAGGGTATTCACTCCTCCTCTTTGCAACAGACAGACGCAAGGTAGAGGAGAAAGAGGATAGAAAAAGTGGGGGGAAATAGGGCTTTTGTTGAGGTTCTTTGAACACTGGGTAGCTGGCCAATCACAAATGGGTGCTTTGGCTGGCAGCTCAGCCACAACAACTGTTGAATGGACCCTGGCTCACATTCCAGTCAGAGATGTCATCTCGTTGGATCCTTTCTCCTCAAGCAGGGCTGAGCCGGATGGGCCGTTTTATCTCACTGTGATAATGTGTGCAGTACAGTTGATATCAGGATCCATTGAAAAGCTGAGAGAGAGAGAGAGAGAGACACACACAGAGACAGAGAGAATGAAAAACAGTGGGGCAGAAAGTAACGCAAGAGGGAAGGGAGGCAGAACAGGATCTTACATGCTTCTGCAGGGCTGACAATCAGGTATCCTCACCGCCGGGCTGAGGGCTGGGTGTCATGATGATGTAATGCTTTTCCGGTGAAAAACAAAGTTCCTTAAACAAGAGCAAGGCCTGACGGCCTCCTCTCAGGAGGAAACCCCTTTGGTCTGGTCTGGTCCTTCTGTCTTGGGACTGGGGAAGATCACACAAGACAAGCTGTGTTGGGATGAGATAAATTGAGCAGAGATGCTTTAGGGTGGGATAGGAGGACAGCATATAAATAAATAATTTTCAAAGTCTCTTTTAAGAACCCCAAATGGTGAGGGTAAGGAGTGGGTGGCATAGTTGATCCTTTCATCATTTTGTCCACCAATTAGGCCTAATAGCCACCACATTGATTTTGGTCCATTAATTTCCAGACTCTTATCTTCTTGTTTACAAAGTATGATTTTAATGCAGTACTTGAGTTATTTCCACAGCCCTTTTCTGTTTCTCGGTCTGGTTTTCATGCACCTGCTTATAACATTCATTATTGAAGATAACTTGACCTACTTTTCATGGTCAATTCCCAAGCAGGTTATAGGTTATTGTGACATCTTACAAACTTTCACGTACTTTTTACAGTTGAGCACACAATTAGGGTAAATTTGTAGACCCAGAGGCAGGTATAAATATGGAGGGAAGAATCAGTCTAGAGATAACGAGGTTAGTTCAATCAGGGAGGATGAGGCCCTCTTCTAGCAGTTGAGGTGTGAACACCAAGGGAGAAGAAACTGGTTTTGTAGTTGGCAAGCCATTCACAGTCTTTGTTTAATCCTGAGTTGATGGTGTCAAATTTGCAAATGAACTGAAGCTCAGCAGTTTCTCCTTGAAGTCTGCTCCTGAAGTTTTTTTGCTGCAGGATGGCTTCCTTTAAATCTGCTATTGTGTGTACAGGGAGATTGAGGTATTCTCCTACAGGTTTTTGTACATTGCCATTCCTAATATCTGACTTCCGTCCATTTATCCTTTTATGTAGGGACTGTCCAGTTTGGCTGATGTACATAGCAGAGGGGCATTGCTGGCACATGATGGAGTATATTACATTGGTGGACGTGCAGGTGAATGAACCGGTGATGTTGTGGCTGATCTGGTTAGGTCCTGTGATGGTGTCGCTGGTGTAGATATGTGGGCAGAGTTGGCATCAAAGTTTGTTGCGTGGATTGGTTCCTGAGTTAGAGTTACTATGGTGCGGTGTGTGGTTGCTGGTGAGAATATGCTTCAGGTTGGTGGGTTGTCCGTGACTGAGGAAATTTCCACTACATGCATTCGACAAAGTGGGTATTCACCCACGAAAGCTCATGCTCCAATACATCTGTCAGTCTATAAGGTGCCATGGGACTCTCTGTCACTTTCTACAGATCCAGACAAACATGGCTACCCCTCTGATACTTTGTAGGCCCAATTATCACAACAGGACAAACCCAGGCCTCCTGTTTGTCCTTACAGTTCCAGCATCCTGAGCCCATAGGACTGACTCACGTCAAAGCTGCTAACAATAGTGCATTGATCGGGGCTCAGGGTTTAGTTCCGGGGATTGGGAAGCCAGCTGTTTAAATAAAGACATAAGTGCCTTTTTACACAGTCATTTCTGGCATGGTCACTCAGAGGAGCCAGTTGATCTGGATCATAGTCAGATTAGTTAGCCTGCCTTTGAGGCGTAATGTGGTAATTTATTACAGCAGCTTGTGGCTTATCATTGCACATCTACTGTTTTATTTCCAAGGACAATACTACATCATTATCATTTCCAGCACAAGACTAAATCATCCGCTTGTCCCTCTTTCGTCTGGGAAGAGTCACAGACTTACGACACTTCAACACTCTTGGCATGTCAATGACTGAAAAGGTAAGAAACATTATTTATATGCCTAACTTCCTCAGCCAATACCACGATTGGGCTGCATCAAATGACAGAACGCAGGCTATTTTCCCAGTCTGTTTTCTATCTACACCATCCCCCCTTCATGGCTTAATCCCTGGCTGTCATACTTACTACTGGTTTTTGAAGCAGATGTTGTCTCCTCCTCTATAGCCAGAACCCCTGAGGTATCTACCATCTGACGCCCAGGCTAGGTTCTGAATCTGTGCATCATGCTTCCTTGGGCAACTGCAGTATAGCAGGACCATGTGCAGCCTTTGTTAGACTTGCAGTTTAATACATTGCTCAGGGCTGGTTTTATATTGCACAGCAGGGTCGCTAGAAGCTACGGTTCCTTCAGTTGAATCTCCATTTGGCATTAAAGCAATTACGGCACAATTTTATGTATGATTAACCCTTATTCTCTATGCAGCTTCTTCCAAGCTTCCTAGATAACTTTAAATCATCTCTGAACAATCTCTCTTCGGAGATGAAGGGGAAATGTTCTCCTCTCTAAACTGACAACAGATTGCATTAGGCTTTTTTTCCCTTTCAATCTAGCCATGCTGTTGCTGTACCAGCATATTTTTCAGCAAATTTTTCCCTGTGTACATCAAGAATGCATTTTCCTCTTTGCTAATCATACAAGGAGAATATTGTATAATTGTTTCCATGATAAATTCAGTTCTGAAAGCATAACCACAATGGTACCTAGTGAAACTTATCCCTGTGAAGACAGCAAGCACAAGTCCTATGAACAATTGGTGCCCTGTTTTAAATGGTGCATCAGCTTTGTGTTACAGGGTGAACGCCACCTTCCTTGCTTACAGCCATATTCAATGGGCCACCTTTTGCCCTTATCCATGAACATCTTCACATGAATGGATGCTGGCTGTCCTTGAACCTTGAGGATGTCACTGGAAGCATTACGCAGCTTGGCTCAGTTTTGGGTGTTGAGAGGATCCAGCTAATTTCTTATCAAGTTTACCACGGAGAAGCACGGAAGACATCTGGGAATCCTTTATTTTAGTTGGAATACAACTCACAATTAAAGTTAAATGACTTCTTTGAAGGGAAAAAAACCGAGAAAGAAAGTAAATTGAATGCAGTGGGCATAGAATGCAGATGGATGTCAGAATCAAAAGTGAAGCTTAATGGCATTTATTGTTCAGAAACAATCCTGTCTTGTGATTATTTTAGTATGTTTGCCAGACTTGTCATTACACGCTTTAGAGTTACAGTATTAGTGCCAGACAATTGTGTTATCTTTATTCCTCTCTGCAGGATTACATGAACATATTCTTTGGAGTGCATATCACACTGGGCTAAGGTTAAAAAACAATCAAGGCATGTAGCAAACTCCAAGGTGCCTTACCATCTCTCTGAAATATAAATCAGAATCCTGAAGAGAAATGATTCCGTGACATAAAAAAAATCTGAAATACATACCCATAAGGTCAAAGCTTTGCTAAGCAAACAACAAATAAAACTGGAAGCTCTCTTTCCAAAAGCCTTGAATCACAATGACAGCTACAATGTGTGTGAAATTACAGTACTTATAAAAACCCCTACCCATCCGTCAGAAGGTAGTGATGCACTGGCTTGTATTTCCTGCTATAGATTGATTCCAATTTACACACACACACACAAAATAAGCCTTTCTTAGAAACTTTTATATGCAGAGATAGCATTTCAGGAACCAAAGGTTGGAGATCTAATACAGTATTATAAAAGTGACACCAAAGGACAAGTCCTTACTAACTTAGAAATGCATATCAAATAAATCAAGGCAATTCTTCCAGTAACATATAGTCCACCGTCTGTGACATTTTCAAAGTGAGAGCAATTAATATCACTGGAGGTCAAGCTCTTGCGGTATAGGGTCAATATTCAAATTTTGCCTGTAATCTGCAAAAACTTCTTCCTTTATAACCAGAGAATAAAGCTACTGCATGTGGAGGCAATGACTTGAGTGGAATACAGTCCATATTTGTGATGCAAACATTCCCTATGTGTGACGTAACTGCTCGTGGACTCCAATCAGTACAAGACTGTGGACACCATTCTTATGCCAAAAATCAAAAACCAAACACATTTTTAAAAAAAGAAAAGTGGGGCAAAGTCTGCCCTGGCTTTACATTCCTATAACCTATTTGACTTTAGTGATAATTCACCAGTGAAAGTGAGGGCAGAATGGACAAATTACATTGTAAATTTGCCCCAGAATTGAGACGATGTACATTTTGATGGCTTTAACAAACAGTCCCCTTTCCTAAGTGACTGCAAGGTGCAATGCCAAGAAAGTCAGCAAACTAGCTGATTTTCCTTCACCATGATCCAACAAACATGCTAGGCGTTTACACCATCTGCCGTACACGTCAGTCACAGGAGGAATCTGGACACCCAGTGACATCACTCTGGAAACACATTTGAGAATTGAAATATTGATCCAACTGGCCAAGGACCAAATAGACAAGGACCCTAGGTAGATGTGAGGAAAAAATGCAAATCCTGTCTCTTTTAAACCGTAGGTTTCATTCGTTTGAAATCCAGCATAGCTTTCCTTTCTTAGGCTACAGGCATTCTTGGGTGGGAGAAGTGTGTCTATGAGATACCAAAGAGTAGCACCAGAGTTCTGGCCTGTTCCAAAAAGCACAGCATACAATATAACAAACCAGACTTTTACGGAGACCTGGAATAGGAAGAGCCAATAGGATACATTAAACGATATTTCCTATTGATACAGGTTCCAACAAACATAATCAAACCTCACTGCTGTAGCTCATTCCCTCAAACCTCAGAGCCAATACACTCCTATTACCGCCCCCCCCTTACAAAGCTCTGGAGTGGCTACTTACAAGAATTTTCAGAGAACGAAGTATCGTGATTTGAGCCAAATGCGTATAGTCTGCTCACTTTACTACAGATAGGGGCATTGGTGGTTTGTTAACCTCAAGGGTGTCAGTGGGCTACATGTCTCACTGTCCATGCGTCTTAAACTCCATTTCAAATGAAGTGATCTAGACAATATTCATACTGAATTTCAAAATGCTATGATTTAGCCAACTAAGATTTACATCTGGAGAGTTTCATATACAAAAGCTAAAACAAAATAAATATTCTGAATCCATGCATGAAGGTCTGAGGGGGAAACAAATTAAAAACAAGCTCTGATTGTAAGGCCAGATGTACAAATCACATATAAGGCTAGAAGGAATGAGTAAGATTCAGACATTTGCTTTATTTGTCAATGGCAATGCTTGCAATCCCAAGTGGAGGTATTAATAATGTTTATTTTTATATATCCTCTAATTCAAGAGCATTTTAATATTTACTGGATTCAATAAAGAGATGGTTTTAGGATTCAAAGATGAAATCGTTCCTTAAAACGAATACCCCAGTTCAGCAAAGCACTTAGGCAAGTGCTTAACTTGAAACTCGTATTGCATTCTTTATATACCCAGAACGTCCAGGAAAGTCAATAGGAATTTACACGTGTAAAGACTGCAGAAAGGGCTTTATCCAAATGGGTCTCATTTGGGTTCATTTCCAAAGCACTGCAATGTTTTGCCCTAATTCTAACAAAATGGCATCATAAATGCATCTTCCATTAACTTATTCTACAGGACACCATCTCAAAGAAAGGTTATTACTGTTGACACAATATATCAATATTAAAATAATTAGTCCGGGAATTTTTTGCTAATCTTCCAACTCTTCAAAGATGCTGCAAAATAATTTTCTTAAAAGTCTGATTTGACTTTGAGAAAAACCTATGCATATAAAATGTTCTTCTTTGGCACTGTAAGGTTTAAAACAATCAAACTACTATGAGGCTCAGTAAATTAAATTAAACTTGATGCAGTCATTCCTAACAAAAGTCCCTTTATCAACAGATGTACACATTTGGAAACTTAATTGAAAACTTCAGAACTCAGGCATGTAATGCTTCTGAGATTGTATTTTTGAAAAGCATTTCACCGGATGGATATGAAAATTCACGATAGATGTCTCAAGGTTTGTTTCTAACACAGGTTACTATGATGATGATTCCTTGGCTTTTTGTGCGTGTGTGTTTTTAACCTCTACTGCTTATAGGTCAAAGATCCATTTTATTGTCGGAATAAATGCGAAACCCTTGCTTTGCATGCTCTTTTGCCATGAGAAACATGGGTGACCACGATAAGGTGACTGATTTCCTTTCAACCGAAACCAACTCACTGAACTACGGAGCACAGCACAACAATGTGAAATTGCATTGGTGCTGCCATAGAATGGTTGCTTAACACAGCTGTCTTCCAAGTAGCTAACATAGGTTCTGCTCCCAGCCAACAAATGCAGAAGCCTTCTTTAAATACAGCAGTGAAGTCCAGTTAGTAGAGCAAAGGACGGAAGTCAAGATGATATCTGGGGCCAGATTCTCGGCTGAGGCAGAAGATCCAGCCCTAAGGTCCACTGAATGTCCAAACAGTGACCTCAGTCAAGTCACTCGGCAACTGTCTGCCTCAGTCAAACCAGCCAGTAATTAAGTTTTAAAAAATAAATTCAGGAAGGCCCTGACCATATACTGCAGATCAGCTAAACTTTCCTGAGTTAATAAATTACAGACAAGAGAGACCTGGAAAGACCAAAGGGACCTATATCTTTTCAGCGGTGGAAAGGTATCAAGATAGAACAGGGTTTGGTAACTGGCCTTGCTACAATCTAATAAATCCTGCACTGTACGGCTGCCCTTTCCAAAACCACCACTAGGATCCTGACACCCGGTTTACATTAAGATGAATGAGAAATGGGCGTCAAGAGCGTCCAGGCAGATTTGAAAATGAAAGTCATTATACTTGCAAAGCAGATTCAAAGCTTGGCTACAGCCAGATCCCTATTAAATCAGTCATTCTGACAAGTGACAGTTGAAAAATCAGCAACAACAACACTTCTGGTCTGTTTAAATTGTGAACATTTGCAATTGCTGTTTTTATTTTTAAATGGACAGTGTGTAGCGAGAACTCTATGAAACTTTGGAAAGATATGCCAGGGAAACTAATGGTCTCTCATTTAACTTTATACACCTGACATTGGGTTAACTGCTGTCACCTTCTCCTCATTTTTTGGAAATTTTTACAGACCCTTTGCTAAAACTTCAGTTACAGTAGAATTATTTATAGACAACTCTCCTATCTGACCAGCTTTAATGAGGTTCAGCTACAGTAGATGGGTCACCTCACCAATACATGTGCCTTAGATCACCCGGCTGTCAACACAGATCCAATTGTGTTCAAAGAATTAGAACGAAAGGAGGAAACCATACGCCCCCCTACTCAAAAACTTCACCTACAAAAGTTAGTTTGTATAGTAAACACCCCAAAGGTTGCTAATAAGAATGGCGCACAGAACAATGTTATGAAGACTGGCAATTTGTTTGCAATTATTTATGTAGATATACATATAGGAACAGTCCATCTTCTTCTCCAAGGTGCTGTTCTCCAAGGCAGGGCCATTGCACTAGGCTGCACAGCAAGCTGTTCTCTGGTGGCCTCATTAGCCATCTCTCTCAAGCTAAGCAGCAGAGCAGTGCCCCAGATTTTCACATACCAACTCTGTCATTTATAAAGTACTTTCAGTCCTGACAAGATCAAAAACTCAGCATTCTTTCAAATCTCATAATAACTCCCAAACACCCCCAGCTCAGGCTGAGAAAACGGAAAATGATGAACCTCTTATTAGATAAAACCTGGCGAATTATGGGATTCTTTCCTCTCCCACCACCCCCAACACAAGGCATTCATCTGATTTCTGCAACGCTCTTCACTCTTAGAAAACACTAATCACATTTCGTCCTCGACAAGACTCATTTGCAATCATTACAGTCCTTCCTATCTCTGCTGCTGGCACGTTCTCTATCGCTTGTGGCTTTGGGGGCTTCCAACCAAAAAGCTCCTACGGTTTTACTTAAATGTCAATGTGAGACAACTTTGCTTTGCATATTAGAACAGAATGCTCTAGCTGTGCTGCAAAGGACGTTGTGTCAGCATTTTCCTTCTAAATGCCTGCTCTGAGCTAAAGCTCAGAATAAAGGAAACATTCTTGTTTGATACATCTTTCCATATACCAATGCTTTTTATTGGTGCTCCTATAACTTTAAATAGCCATAATGCTCTGAAAAAATGAGTTGCATTTAGGAAGTTGAAAATAGAGAAGAAATAAGAATCCTTTACTTACTTTATATTATACAGAAGATATAGATAGAGAGGCATATCCCTTAGCTATTGTGCATTCATATATATATATATATATATATGTATACACACACACACACACACACACACACACCAATGTGTCTCATTGGTCCCATGGGCTTCCCTCCATCACCTTGTTCTAGCCCATTAACATCTAGTTTTCTCCTTTGGGGCCAAGACGATCTCTTTGGTATATGTTTGTCCAGACCCAAGCACAATGGGCTAGGCACTACCACAATACAAACAATAAATAATTCAGTGGGACACATTCTGCTCTCACACCATTATAAATCCAAACTACTGACTTTACTCCAGGTTGACACTGATGTAACAGACAAGAGTTTGGCTCAGTATTTTCCTGCATACATCCAAACACTCTTTGCCAGAAATACACAGCACATTAATATAAAAATTACCACATTGGATCCGACCAAGGATCTGCCTAGTTAAGTATCCTGTCTCCAACACTGGCCAGCAACATATGCGTCAGAAGAAAGTGCAAGAAACTGAAGCAGGCAGCTACAGAACAATCTGCCCACAGGGAAAGCCACTTCCTAAACCCCCATTAGTTAGAGTGCCTTATGTCCTGGAGTCAGGAGGGTTTAAATCTCTTCCAAACTCTTGTTTTGTTTTGCTTAATCCTTACTGCTGTAACTCTGGATTTTCTTTTAATCCACATAAACGCCCCATCCCTTTTTGAATCCTGCTAAATTTTTGGCATCGGTAACATTCTACAGCAATGAGTTCCATTCGTGACCATGCTGATTGGGTGAAAAAGTATGTTACAATACATGAATCCCTTGTAACTGATGTTTCATCTTGTGCAAACTCTTACGTGAATAGCCCTACTGAAGTCAACGGGATTACTCGCCAGAATAGGACTTTGCATGGTCTGGTCCCTCGCGTATACTGATGTACACAATCAAAGCAAAACAAAAGGAATTAGCTTCATGGGCACGTGAGCACAGACAGGAACTAGGTGAAATTTTCTGGACAGTCACTGAAAAAATGCAGTGTCCAGTCGACCAAAACAATTTGTCACAAAGTCGTCCAATAGTTTCATCCCAAAAAATGTTTTGGGGGCTAAATTCACAAGGGGACTTAGTTGCCCTTTTATAGATCCCCCTATAAACTATAGCCCTCTGGTTAGAGTATTCATGTGGGAGGTAGGAGACCCTCTTTCATGTCCCCACTCTTTGACGTAGAGACAGGATTTGAACATGGGTCGTCCATGTTGTAGGTGTGTGACCTAACCATTGAATTACAGAGTATTCTGGGATGGGTCCCTCTCAATCACTCCTACTGAAGTTGTTCCACTTTGTATAATAATTAAATATTCACTAGGCCAGAGACAGGGAGAGAGAATGACCCCGGAGCTTGGTGGTTAGGATGGTCTCCTGGAAACGGGGCACCCAGGTTCCAGTCCCCGCTTCTCCTGCTCCAGTTTTGTAAATGGCTTTTCCAATTTTGCTTGCTTTTAATTAAAAAAAAAAAAGTTCAAAATGCCCAGAATCTAAATTAAATGTTTCATTTTGGGTCAACCAAAGTATTTTTTTGACTTGAAACAATGTTTCCCATTTTTTGTTTCACTAAGGAAACAAAAAGAAAAGTGTGTCCACGTGACCCAAATTAATGTGTGTCCCCACACACACTCATTTTTCAGCTTGGTCAGCAAACCAAAAGATCAATTATTCATCCAGCTCTAGACAAAAGCACAGATCTGAGGCTTCCTGATTGGGACTTAACATACATTTGGTGCCACTTCTCTCTCTGAAGATGAATTTTCCTTCCCTTTCATTGATTCAATGGTCCTTTAATTTTATTTATTTATTTTTATTTCCACCACAGCTCAGCTATTAAATTCAAGCTGCTCAAGAAATACACAATTGAAAACACTTCAATTTTAAACAAACAGTTTGGAGATTTAATATGTGGAAATCATATCTCAAAAGCAGGTACTAACTTTTCAACCAAGTAACAGGGGAATGAGGCGGGAGGAGTTTTTAAAAAGTAACACTGTGGACCTGGTGAATAGCACTCCAGCACATTAAAAAAACCCTGACAAACATTAAGCAGAAAACAAGACTTCTAATTAGCAGAGTGATGTATTCTATAGAACAAAGCTCCTTGCCCCTTTGTTAGAGCCTCAGGTGTGTTTGTGTGACTTATTAAAATGGAATCCTTCATTCATCCTAATCTGGGTTACTGTATCAAGAAGAAAATGTGAGTTTTGTTTACACAGCTAAATAGTGATTAATGTGCACCATATGGAAGCATGTGCTCGCAGTAATGAATAGTCCTCTCTGTATGGAAACGGATAATGGCTTTGTAAAACAGACAACCTGGCACTTGTTAGGGAACAGGATAAAAGATCAAAACAGAATATTAACCAAGTGGCTAGCAACTCTCAAATAGCAACATCAACAATTAGAATACATAAGGCCATAAAATAATCTTTCCAACGAGGAAACACTATTTTGGTAGTGGTTTTTATAGATACATTGGATAGCTAGGATTTGGGGAGGGTGGAATGGGGTTTATGCTGTGTGTTCTTCCCCCAGTATAAGGAATTTTAGCAATATTTTGGCTGGTAAATTTTATAACCATTCTGGAAAATTAAGCGAGACTATTAGTCTTAGCGGTAACTGCATGGAAAAACAGAATGCACTGCAATGTGAAAGTGGAAATATGAATGCAGTGATGACAATTTACAACAGCTGAGGATCTCCCCCTAAACGTTAAGATAGTTTCAACGTTAACTGAGCCTCATTACATATTCTGTACCTCTTATGATACAGATTATTAAGGCTTATATTGATCTCATAAATAAAAGAGGAATCAACGATATGACCAACGTGCATCATTGCTAAGTTAACATTGTAGAAACAACTACATCACCTGGAATTTCCAGTCTTTTCCGTGTCTCCTATCCCTTTGCTGCATTTCTTCTATTTTGGCCCCAGTCCTGGAATCTGATCTATATACATGGATGCTTACGCCCATGCAGCATCTCACTGACTTCAGTGGGGCTTTGCATGGATTTGATTGTAGGATCAGGGCCCTAGACTATAAGAGCTTTGAGGCAGGGACCTCTAGTGTATTTTGTAGCAGAGAAGAGACAAGACTCAGATGTAATTAACACAAAAAGGAGATCTCTTATTAAGGTTAATGGACACAGAGCACCTTCTACCTGCAGTTCTACCCGGTTCTCGAGCTCCAGTACCAATTAAACACATCCTGTGCTGCCGGATGTCACCACACAGAGTCTCCTTAAGACCTGGCCAGAATAAAGCAACCACAGAATGGAGTGCTGACTACACAGTACAGTATTTTTGGGTGCCTTATAAATAATATACTGGGAAGAAAAGAAAAAGACCATAGATATTTGGATTGAAAAACTTACAGTTGCTACTGGCTTCATCAGAAGAACTTACAAAGTTTCTTGACACTGAGACTATGCTAAACAGTCTCTGGCCCAGAAGCTCCTGAAACGCTTATAAGGTCTGCAGACTTTCAGCCCTGGTGACTAATAGAATCGTCAACTGACTTTCTAAAATATAAGGTCTGAATCTGCATGCACTTACACCAGTGTAAATCAAAAGTCATTCCAGTTAAACCAGTGGTGTAAAACTAGAGTAAGTAAACACTATCAGGATCACACCCATGGTGTTTGATAGAGAGCTATTCAGACATTGCAAATTTGACACCATCAGTTTAGGATTAAACAAAGACTGTGAATGGCTTGCCAACTACAGAACCAGTTTCTCCTCCCTTGGTTTTCACACCTCAACTGCTAGAACAGGGCCTCATCCTCCCTGATTGATCTAACCTCCTTATCTCTAGCTTGCTTCTTGCTTGCTTATATTTACCTGCCCCTGGAAATTTCCACTCTTGCATCCGACGAAGTGGGCATTCACCCACGAAAGCTCATGCTGCAAAACGTCTGTTAGTCTATAAGGTGCCACAGGATTCTTTGCTGCTTTTACAGAACCAGACTAACACGGCTACCTCTCTGATACTATTCAGACATTGGAACTGAAAAGCTTGCTTAGCTTCCAGCAAGCTGCAGTTATTTGGCTTGTGGTACACAGCTAGTTCTGCTAGCTTTATCAGCTGAGTGGGGTGTTCTGAGCAAGTGTGCCATTAACAAATGCACCCTTACAATACCTTCTAAAAAACCCCAAACTTATCAGTAAGTTCTAACATACACACTCAAAATTGCTGACTTTAAAGTTTCTTAATGATAAAGTACTGAACTCACTTTCTCTTGCTTTTTAGCCTCAATAAAAATCTGCAGAACAAGCCAAGTTTTCTAGATACAAATGGGTTTTGTGCTACCTTATCAGAACTCTGGGAAATTGTCTTTTTTTCCACATTCTGAATCATTTAAAAATGGTTCACTCAATTTTGTCCAATTTAAAGAACAAACACACAAACAAACAATATGCCTTTGAGTTGAGGCTCTGATGTCACATGATTATGGACAATATCTGCCCAAAAGGAATTTGAGTGTTCTAAGCAATACCAAGGGCCTGATCCTAAGCCCACTCAAGTCACTGGGAGCAAACAGCTGCCTTAATCACAAAGAACATGGTTACAGGTGGCACTTCCCATGGCAATCTCCCCAGAGAGACACAGGACTGAGTGAGTATGCTATGGAAACTTTATTAATCTCTCATCCCTAGAGGTGGCCTTTCCAGGCTTGGGTTGAGGCATCAATCTCACAGTTTGAGTAAAGTTTTCTACTTCCTGTCTTATTATCAGGTACCCTAGTTCCAACTGCTGATAGTCAAACGCGTTTCACCAACGCTGAAATTCAATCTACAACAAATTATTTTCGTTTATCACGAAAGGCTGATTGTTTTCGGTGTACAGCAGATGGAACTTCACTCAGATTTTTTGGTACCCGCTGTAGGCTTCTATCTCCCAGCCAGGTGCTCTTCCAGCTGA
This sequence comes from Mauremys reevesii, assembly GCF_016161935.1. Lineage (NCBI taxonomy): Eukaryota > Metazoa > Chordata > Testudines > Geoemydidae > Mauremys > Mauremys reevesii. The sequence goes on from NC_052630.1 coordinate 3,741,654, forward strand.
GCTGTGAGACTGATTGGCTGATTCCAGCTGAGATGTGAGCCTGATTGGCAGCTCCAATCCTCCTCCTTGAGCACTGTTTGTAATTACTCTCCTTTAACAATGTATTCAGAAGATCTCTAGGGTACGAGCATATGCAAAACAACTGCTGGCAAATTCTCACAGTGGCTTTTTATTTCTCGGTCTTTCTGGTTTTGGCACTAAGAATATAAATCGGCGCCCAAAGTGACTCTGGAAATGAAATGAATTTGTGGATGACACCAGACTGTTGGGCCCGGTTGCCCCCAGGAAACCGCCAAATATTCCCACATGGTTAATTCTGATTAACATTTTCCTTCTCCCCACGGTGAGCACTGCAGCATATCAGATTCAAAGCAAGAGGGACGTAAAAGCTCTATAAGGACATATGGATGGAGAAGACTCATCATAGCTCTCTGGATTTCATCAGCCCTCTAGGGCAGACAGAAGAGGGAGAGGCTTGGGAGAGATCGGTGATCACACAATCCTTGGCACTGATGTACACTATACGGCATCTGGCCTTTTCAAAGCACTGCACCAGGAATTACTTAATAAACTATTCCTCACACCATCCTTTTCTGGCAAGGAGGTGATAGGTGACTACAGACACAGAAAGAGGGTGGGTCCAACACTCATGCCATGGTAAAACTGCTGACTTGTAGGTCCCATCACTGAAAGACACTTGGTGCTACGAACTCACTAAAGAAGTTATGTACATGATAAATTCAGCCCCCCTCTCAACCCCACTTCCCCACCATTGTAGTCCCAGTAAGAAAATCCAGTGAGATGCTAAACTACTGCTTTAAAAAACAAAATACAGTGGTTCGGATTTTCAAAGGAGGATGCCTGAATCCCACTGAAATTCAATGGGATCCCTTGGGTCCCTAATTCCCTTAGGCGCTTGTGAAAATCACAGCCAGCAAAGTTATGATAGAGGAGGTTGGATATTACCTGAAAGTGTCACTCATGCAAGCGTGCTTAGACTTCACCCAAACTAAGCAAACCTGGAGTAACAATCAGAGTTTTGTTAAACTGTTTTCACGACACCAGGCATAAGATTTCTTATGTCTGTGGTGATGCCTATGGCTTTGTACTGAGCATCAGTGAGCAGTGACAGAGAGCTGGTGTGAGACTTTGGAGAAGGTTTCGTAACGCTGACAAATGCCAGCTTGTCTCTGGAGAAGAAAAATCTCTCCAATGGAAGGCTCTATGTAAATGCAATCACTTGTATTGAATGGGGGAAAAGGGAATATGCCAATTTGCCAAAGTTAAAAAACAAACAACCCCCCCCCACAAATAATTATTGTTTCCTATCAGTCTCTCTCTCTCTCACACACACACACACACACACACACGCTTGGAATCTTGGCTGGCATAAAATCATAGGTCTGGAACTAAGGGTGCAGGGGGTGCTGCTGCTGCACCCCCTGGCTTGAAATGGTTTCCATTATATGCAGGGTTTACAGTTTGGTTCAATGGCTCTCAGCACCCCCACTACACAAATTGTTCCAGCAGGCCTATACACGATAACAAATGAGTGCATGGAGGAGCAGTGCCCATGGTCTGCAGCACCTAGTCACAGCTTCACCATCTTGATCCAAGGAATAAAGAGCGAGTCATCTGCATACACCAGTCTGCTCCATGCTCCATGCTCTTCTACAGAGGTGTGGCCAGGGTTCCTGCCAGCTGTCTCTAGAGGATAGAGATTGGGGCAGGGCCATGACTGCCTGCCTAGATGCTCCCCTTTCTGGACTGCTACAATTTCTAGCTGTACTAACCAGCCCCATCTGTGCTTGCAAATTACGATTGCCTCCTGCAGGGAGGAAAAGAAAATGATTCAATGTACCATGTCCCCCAGTGCACCAATTACAGCTGCCACAATCTGACTGTAAAAAAAAAAAGTGACAATAGAGGGGTGTATGTGTGCACCTTCAACATACGTCTCCTTATTTCCAGCACACACAGCCTAGCTCTTTAGGGAAAGGCTTGGTGAACAGCTCAGCGGGAAGTGCAAAACAGAATGAGTCTGCGAGACTCCGATCTTTGCTGAACTTCATTATTTTACAGATTTTGGAGGAATCT